>NC_064922.1:552998890-553361390 GCF_023897955.1 Schistocerca gregaria | reverse complement strand
CCATTTTGCACACGCCCCATAACATTACAGAGTGTCCACCATCTTCAACTGTCCCCTACTAACAAGCAGGGCCAATTAATTCATGAGATTGTCTCCATACCCGTACACGTCCATCTGAAACGAGACTCGTCCCACCAAGAAATATGTTTCCATTCATCAACAGTCGAATGTCGGTGTAGACGAGCCCAGGCGAGGCGTAAGGCTATGTGTCATGCAGTTATGAAGAGAACACAAGTGGCCTTCGGTTCCGAAAGCCCATATACACTCCTGGAAATTGAAATAAGAACACCGTGAATTCATTGTCCCAGGAAGGGGAAACTTTATTGACACATTCCTGGGGTCAGATACATCACATGATCACACTGACAGAACCACAGGCACATAGACACAGGCAACAGAGCATGCACAATGTAGGCACAAGTACAGTGTATATCCACCTTTCGCAGCAATGCAGGCTGCTATTCTCCCATGGAGACGATCGTAGAGACGCTGGATGTAGTCCTGTGGAACGGCTTGCCATGCCATTTCCACCTGGCGCCTCAGTTGGACCAGCGTTCGTGCTGGACGTGCAGACCGCGTGAGACGACGCTTCATCCAGTCCCAAACGAGCTCAATGGGGGACAGATCCGGAGATCTTGCTGGCCAGAGTAGTTCACTTACACCTTCTAGAGCACGTTGGGTGGCACAGGACACATGCGGACGTGCATTGTCCTGTTGGAACAGCAAGTTCCTTTACCTGTCTAGGAATGGTAGAACGATGGGTTCGATGACGGTTTGGATGTACCGTGGACTATTCAGTGTCCCCTCGACGATCACCAGAGGTGTACGGCCAGTGTAGGAGATCGCTCCCCACACCATGATGCCGGGTGTTGGCCCTGTGTGCCTCGGTCGTATGCAGTCCTGATTGTGGCGCTCACCTGCACGGCGCCAAACACGCATACGACCATCATTGGCACCAAGGCAGAAGCGACTCTCATCGCTGAAGACGACACGTCTCCATTCGTCCCTCCATTCACGCCTGTCGCGACACCACTGGAGGCGGGCTACACGATGTTGGGGCGTGAGCGGAAGACGGCCTAACGGTGTGCGGGACCATAGCCCAGCTTCATGGAGACGGTTGCGAATGGTCCTCGCCGATACCCCAGGAGCAACAGTGTCCCTAATTTGCTGGGAAGTGGCGGTGCGGTCCCCTACGGCACTGCGTAGGATCCTACGGTCTTGGCGTGCATCCGTGCGTCGCTGCGGTCCGGTCCCAGGTCGACGGGCACGTGCACCTTCCGCCGACCACTGGCGACAACATCGATGTACTGTGGAGACCTCACGCCCCACGTGTTGAGCAATTCGGCGGTACGTCCACCCGGCCTCCCACATGCCCACTATACGCCCTCGCTCAAAGTCCGTCAACTGCACATACGGTTCACGTCCACGCTGTCGCGGCATGCTACCAGTGTTAAAGACTGCGATGGAGCTCCGTATGCCACGGCAAACTGGCTGACACTGACGGCGGCGGTGCACAAATGCTGCGCAGCTAGCGCCATTCGACGGCCAACACCGCGGTTCCTGGTGTGTCCGCTGTGCCGTGCGTGTGATCATTGCTTGTACAGCCCTCTCGCAGTGTCCGGAGCAAGTATGGTGGGTCTGACACACCGGTGTCAATGTGTTCTTTTTTCCATTTCCAGGAGTGTATTTGAATGGTTCGCAAGCTGACACTTGTTGATGGCCCTGCGTTGAGTCTGCAGCAATTGGCTGAAGGGTTGCCCTTCTGTCACGTTGAACCATTCTATTCAGTCGTCGTTGGTTTCGTTCTTGCAGGATCTTTTTCCGCCCGCAGCGTGTCGAAGATTCGACATATTACCGAATTCCTAATATCCACGGTACACTCGTGAAATGGTCGTATGGGAAAATCCCCACTTCATCGCCACCTCGGAGATGCTGTGTCCCATCGCTCGTGCGCCGACTATAACTCCACGTTCAAACTCACTTAACTCTTGATAATCTGCCGTTGGAGCAGCAGCAACCGATCTGCGCCAGACACTTGTTGTCTTATGTAGGCGTCGCCGTCCGCCGAGTCGTATTCTATCTCTTTACATATCTCTGTATTTGAATACGCACGCCTGTACCAGTGTCTTTCGCGACTCGGTGTATATTTTAACCAAACTTGGTACACACGTCGCTTGCTGGCTTGAAAACACAGGAGGTAAGACATATCTAACACCCCTATTCGTCTGGGTAGGGACTGCTAACGTTAGTGTAAGACAAAGTCCTTCCGAGTGGTTGACTAATTGACTGATTGGTTTCGATGGTGCGTACTGGTGCGATTGAAGGAATGGGGGAGGGGCGTGGGGGAAGGGGGTAATATAAAAATATGTAACCCAGTAACAGGTTAGTATTTCAGAATTGGCTCAGAATATCGAAATAAGTTTGGTACAAAGTGTGCCAGGTGCTGCTTATCAACTAGGGTGTGGCGGTCGATAGACTGCGTGTCACGCATCGCTGGGAGAACTGCAACTGCAGCTGGGACATATGTTACACGGGGGACCGCTGAGCGATAACAAGCCAGTGCGGGCTTTAAGTCCGTGCAGATTTTGAGCCACTGCTTCCAGGGAGGTACGAGGCCTGTATAGCATGTACATGATGGTATGCTGAATTTGGTGGGGCGTGGTAGGTGGGCGCAGCTACCTGTTCTGTAGTACGCACGGGCAAAGCCAGGGGAGTGTTATGTGGTACGCCTTCTGAGTAGACCCGTATGGAAGGGAATTTGCTACTCTAAACTCAAGTCACTGTGTTTTGCCACAAACTCGTGGACGGTATAGTTGATTATTATTACCTTAAGGCCTCCTTAGCATTACAGAATTCACATAACAGAACAGACGTTACTGGTGACTGCATATCGCGCTAGTGTTCGGAGTACAAAGTCCACAGTTCGGTGTGTAGGGACTGTCTTATGGTATATTTTTCATATCAAATCATTTTCATCTAACTGTGGAGTGCAAACTATGTTGTTTTACCTCACGTGGATTTTTCTGTATTTCGTTGGACGACAGGAGCTGTATCGTATAGTATGGCTGTTTCAGATGAACGTTACTGGTGACTGCATATCGCGCTAGTGTTCGGAGTACAAAGTCCACAGTTCGGTGTGTAGGGACTGTCTTATGGTATATTTTTCATATCAAATCATTTTCATCTAACTGTGGAGTGCAAACTATGTTGTTTTACCTCACGTGGATTTTTCTGTATTTCGTTGGACGGCAGGAGCTGTATCGTATAGTATGGCTGTTTCAGATGAACGTTAGGTATGGGAACGACCAGTTGTCCGTGTGGGCAGTAAACAGAAACGCCCAAACAAGTGACGGCGTTTAGACGGGTGAAAATGTACCACGCTGTTGACGAAACATACAGCTGGATAAGCCACTTCGCCGATGTTCGCAAGTTACGTAAATGTTCGTTTTTTATCTCTGTACCCTAAATCAAAGTGCTTTTAAATTTATTAATGAATGAAAGAGATTGTAGTTTTGGATTTTAGTGATGCTATTGTTGGTTTCATATTTTAATAATGCTGCTACTGACATTAAGCTAAAACTTTCAAATAAAAGTGAAGGACGACATAGAACGACTGGAAGTACATGAAAGGTTCACACTAAAATCTGTGTTTGAGTTAATTCTAGGGTGCGCTCGTTTTGGAACCATATACAGGGTGTTTCAAATATGACCGGTATATTTGAAACGGCAATAAAAATTAAACGAGCAGCGATAGAAATACAACGTTTGTTGCAATATGCTTGGGACAACAGTACATTTTCAGGCGGACAAACTTTCGAAATTACAGTAGTTACAATTTTCAACAACAGATGGCGCTGCAAGTGATGTGAAAGATATAGAACACAACGCAGTCTGTGGGTGCGCCATTCTGTACGTCGTCTTTCTGCTGTAAGCGTGTGCTGCTCACAACGTGCAAGTGTGCTGTGGACAACATGGTTTAATCCTTAGAACAGAGGATTTTTCTGGTGTTGGAATTCCACTGCCTAGAACACAGTGTTGTTGCAACAAGACGAAGTTTTCAACGGAGGTTTAATGTAACCAAAGGACCGAAAAGCGATACAATAAAGGATCTGTTTGAAAAATTTCAACGGACTGGGAACGTGACGGATGAACGTGCTGGAAAGGTAGGGCGACCGCGTACGGCAACCACAGAGGGCAACGCGCAGCTAGTGCAGCAGGTGATCCAACAGCGGCCTCGGGTTTCCGTTCCAAATGACGCCGACGTCCAAGTATCGTCTCATGCGCCAGAGTTTACACCTCTATCCATACAAAATTCAAATGCGGCAACCCCTCAGCGCCGCTACCATTGGTGCATGAGAGACATTCGCTAACGATATAGTGCACAGGATTGATGACGGCGATATGCATTTGGGCAGCATTTGGTTTACTGACGAAGCTTATTTTTACCTGGCCGGCTTCGTCAATAAACAGAACTGGCGCATATGGGGAACCGAAAAGCCCCATGTTGCAGTCCCATCGTCCCTGCATCCTCAAAAAGTACTGGTCTGGGCCACCATTTCTTCCAAAGGAATCATTGGCCCATTTTTCAGATCCGAAACGATTACTGCATCATGCTATCTGGACATTCTTCGTGAATTTGTGGCGGTACAAACTGCCTTAGACGACACTGCGAACACCTCGTGGTTTATGCAAGATGGTGCCCGGCCACATCGCACGGCCGACGTCTTTAATTTCCTGAATGAATATTTCGATATCGTGTGATTGCTTTGGGCTATAAAAACATACAGGAGGCGGCGTGGATTGGCCTCCATATTCGCCAGACATGAACCCCTGTGACTTCTTTCTGTGGGGACACTTGAAAGACCAGGTGTACCGCCAGAATCCAGAAACAATTGAACAGGTGAAGCAGTACATCTCATCTGCATGTGAAGCCATTCCGCCAGACACGTTGTCAAAGGTTTCGGGTAATTTCATTCAGAGACTACTCCATATTATTGCTACGCATGGTAGATATGTGGAAAATATCGTACTATAGAGTTTCCCAGACCGCAGCGCCATCTGTTGTTGACAATTGTAACTACGGTAATTTCGAAAGTGTGTCTGCCTGAAAATGTACTGTTGTCCCAAGCATATTGCAACAAACGGTGTATTTCTATCGCTGCTCGTTTAGTTTGTATTGCCGTTTCAAATCTACCGGTCATTTTGAAACACCCTGTATGTCCTGTTAGTATTACGAGGTTGTTATTCCTACTGTGAAATATGGGACAACTCATATTGCTGGATATGGTTGTTATGATTGTTATGTTACCCGTGTGCTGTTGCTTTCGATTTCATTGGAATTGAAGCATTGTGAACTATGTCTTTGTGTAACGGCTTGTTGCCCATAAACTGTTCCTGTTCCAAAACCTAATTGTATTGTCTTTACTATGAAGGTTTTATTGTGAGAGGTTTAGTAACATACTAGGAACATGTAATTTTAATGTTTTAAGAAATGTCATTATGTATTCATTTTCCAAGTTTAATCTGAGCAGACGAGGCTCCACGGCACAAAAGGTATATTATGTGAACATGTACATTGCCAACTATTTTGCTATATATCTAATACTCTTCAAGCTTTTTTTTTTATACCGAAGAGGGAATGTTACTGTTAGCTTAACATCTTACAACGGGTGGTACGAGGATGCAACTGGGAAACGTCTAAGGTTCATAATGTGTACCCAGCCTTCGACTCAAATGATGTGAAGAAACTACAGATAACAGTAGCAGTAGTAAAAATAGCAGTAGTAATGTTATCATTCCTCCGTGAGCTAACTTTACAAGCGTAGTTGACTCGCAGTCGCGAGGACGACGGTTCAAACCGTCCGGGTATCCTGACGTAGGATTTCCGTGATTTCCCTAAATTGCATGAGGCAAATTGCAGGATGGTGCATCTGAAAGGGCACAGCCAGTTTGATTCCCCATCCTTCCCTAATCCGATGGTACCGATGACGTCACTGTTTGGTCCCCTCCACCAAACCATCCAAGCAACCAAGTGTAGTCGACATGTCATCATTTATAGTTTTAGGAAACTAAACTACTAAAAACTTAACTCCATCCGAACAGGTCTTGGAAGGCCCAACGGTACCGACCGGTCACCGTGTCGTCCTTAGCCCACAGGCATCAGTGGATGCGGATCTGGAGGGGCATGTTGTCAGAACACCCCTCTCCCGAACGTATGTCAGTTTACGAGACCGAAGCCGCTACTTCCCAATCAAGTAGCTCCTCAGTTTGCCTCACAAGGGCTGAGTGCTCCCCTTTGCCAATAGCACCCGGCAGACCGGGTGGTTAACCATCCAAGTGCTAGCCAAGCCTGACAGCTCTTAACTTCAGTGATCTGACGGGAACCGGTGTTACCACTGCGACCGCCACAGTTTCAGGAAAAAACCCATAATTCCTATAAGAGGCATTTACATACTTACAGGTTTAGTTTGACCGGGGTTGCATAGGTAATTCGTTGGCGGTATCAATCCGGCATACGGCTGGTTTAAGTTAGAAAAATGACTAGTTGCTGGCACAGATATTCTACGCGAAAAAAAAACATACGAAAAAACACATTGCAGAAAAAAGTTGTCACTTTCTGCGATTTAGTCTCATACAGAATTGAGTGTGCCACAAGGAAACCATTCATCTTGGATTTGAATTTATCAATCTTTTTTTTTTTTCAGTACAGCTGGACGCTTACTGAAAGTGAAACCTCTGAATTATGTGCGGACTTTCTGTAGATTACTTAAGGAAGTGTTACACACCTGTAAATGAAATTCTCTCTAGTGTTCTCCGAATAATTATTGCAGTTTCCTCTGTATGAGCCAGTATCGTTCACAAGAAATCACAAGGAGTGTACGAAAACCACAGTTAGCATTCTGGGACACCTGAACAGCAACCTACACAATGTTCGCGAACTGAAACCGCAGATATGAAACACCTCGTCGCTGCACCTAGAGTTGATGCTGATGTATGGGCAGAGAAGCTCTTAGAAAATACTGGTGTTTCTGACAAGCCCCTAGGTTTGTAAATAGCTTTTCGCGAAATCTGAACTTAGTTGGAATTGGGTGAACTTAATGAGACATTTGCATTTAGCATTTCCCAGCCGTAAGTGCAGCTTTTCAAGCACACACCTGGATCAAGGTTGATGACAGATGTTACTAATTAATACTGACGCATAGGCGTCAGGATAGTAATTAACAGAGTCAGGAGCTGTGGAAATTTTAAAAACAGCAGACGCTAGGCAGGTCGTGGCTCCTCTGAGGTAACTTCGTTGATTTGTTGCCACTAACTCTATTTCCAGCCTACGGCCTAAATCGACAAATGCTTTTTGCCCTCCCTTCGATTTCCCAGTTAAATTCGACGTCTTCGTCGGTTCAGACAACCACTAATTTGTTTCCTTTCGCGCTTTACCCTTTTTCCGACGACTGCGACGGCGCGATTGATCGTCGGGCAGCTGGCGACGGCCCAGCAATTAAATGAGTTGCGGGCTTGTTAGGCGCGTGCCCTGCGCGGCGCTCGAGTACTCTCCTCTTCATTCCGCTGTTAATTATGGAACTCCTTTCCGGCTGCTTTTATTCCTCTCTCTGCTGCCCCGTTCTACTCCTCACCCTCGCGACCCGGCTCTCTCACCAACTTTGAATTATTCGGCCGAGCGTTGTCAAGCTGACGCGTACGATTAAAATTTCGTAACTTGCAAGCTGTGCTGCGAACTGGTTCAATATTTCGAAGCTACGGACAGAAAGGTTACGATTCCGCTTTTTCTGAAAGATATTTCATAAGAAGTCAGTTATCAAAGGTGGCATCTAACAGGTGTCACTCATTTATTTAAATCGTCACACAAGCGTTAAAACTTTAGATGTCGAAATAAATGACTGCTGGATAGGAAAACAACTGAGATCACTTAACAGAGAAAACGCGAGTGGACCTATACGATTCTGCGCAAAATGTGCGAAAGAACATGCACTACTTCTAGGAGCTGATTACTGGTCTATGTGTGGTCGGTGTACTTGTTGTCGAGATGCCTTGGCAAGAATATTTTGCACAACAAAAATATATAGTTTAAGCGACACATCGCAATAAAATTGCATCATAACGCCTTCCTCCTTCCTTCCGTCCTAAAATCATGCTTCACCAGTTTGTTTGTCAAGCTTGCTAAGTTGTATATATGTTTTGTTACGTCCTGTATTCTTATTAGGTGTTGGAGTTATTTAGTATTTGATTATGGGAGAAACATGTTTAGAGAGCCTTGGCACAATAATTCCTGCTGGTAAATATCGGAGCGTTGCAAAAAGTTGAGGAATACAACAAGGTCCGATTCTACCCGACTGTGTTGAGCCATAATGTGATGTTTTGCGTGAAGAGCATAGTTTACACGTGCTACTAAGACAACCATCGAGATAGCGACCACACGATTGACCATTACGGAAAAAATCACGAAATATTTTAGTCAGCTAATAAACGGGACAACATCGGGGCTTATGGCGTTTTTGCAGGAAAAACTGAAAAAAAGTAATAAAGTTAAGATCACTCCAAAACAACCAAAAAGTCACTTACACGAATTCCTGTAGCATAAACCGAAGGAAAAATACAGAAAACACAAAACTGGACTCGAATAATTCATTTGAACTATATAGTTCAAACGAAGCTATTGATACGAGACGTACTCCTTCACCACCACGCCCCCCCCCCCAAAAAAAAAAAACGTAATCAAGGAACTGCACACACGTATTACTGTGAAATAAACCGAACAAAAAGAAACACTCACAGTGTTGGGATCGAATATTCGTTTCACCTATACAACTCTAATACCGGGATACCAGACACGCCCCACAAAAATAACACGTACAATTCCTCGTGAATAAAACAAACGAAAATATAAAAAAAACAACACACAAGTATAATCGCAGTTTATGCTTGACCTACATGACTAAAAGGAAAACAGGAATACCAGACACACCCCCACAAAACAACGATTTGATCGAAAAAAAAAAAAACACAAACAGACTATTCCAAAATATCGAAAGGAAATATAAAAATCTGATTGGAATCGCATTAAAAATGATAAGTAAGAATTTGAAAACCGAAAACAAATAAATAACTAATAAATACCAAAGATCTGATCCCATTCAGGTGAACCATTACTACCAACTACATCGCAAAAACAAACATCCACCACAAGAGTCAGCCACCTGTAATAACAGCACTACTTCTATGAGAACAACCCATTTCATACACGCAGCGTCTCCACGACATCACATTCGAACGAGCCAGCCAAATATTTCTAAAACCAAAATTAGAAATAACATCACTACTCGTTTCACTCAAGATCATTTGAGCTACCACTCACCATCAACAAACGCACCATATCACAAACACAGACAAATGATTATGAAAACAATATTATAATTGCAATCATGAATCGTCTGACTTACAACAATTTAAGTTGTGCTCCTAAATTCGTGCCTAGCCTTACCCTCGGAAATCATGCCAAATACAGGAAGAAATAGACAAATATTTGAGAGAAAAAAATAAAAATATAATCGCTGTTATTTTCCTATCAACATTTTAATTTGTGCTCTCAGGTTCCACATTAACCACACACTAGTACATCACAACTTTGAATAAACAACGTAGTTTACAAACAACGTGGATTACACTACTTACTAAGACAAGCACAAACAACGTTCTATAAAAGGCCGCTTACATCCTTTGCACCATAAACTCATGACGTCACATAAGATGTAACGGGTAAGAACTCACGGGTGGAATTGGACCGTATGCTTGACTCGAAAGCTGTTATTATAAATAACCTCAACTAGGCCTTATTACTTGTAATAAAAAGCTATAACTGTTAATCAGTATTACTGAATATATTGGAATATATTATTGTAGATTACGACATGATACATTACATTCTTCTGTCACAAACTGGCTCTTGCTAAAACATTACTGAAAAATTTGCAAAAACGTCAGGTGATGACAGTACTGTGTATGAACCGTAAGCAACAAAGCATCAGAGTGAAACTTCAGCATCCTTTACGTATATTCGACGTGGAGAGACCATTGTAATATTTGACAAATGTCACATAACAATTTAAACGCGGAAGCTCCATTTCCCCTTGCACCAAATATAGACCTTATAACCAGACTCACTTACTTTCTTGCAGTAGCTGGCAGTAATGCAGACTGCCCGTTTGATTGTGTACTTGCCTGATTAGTGTAGTATTCTAGCCAAAATATATTTTCTGCAGTTATGAGGTAGGTCAGATCAGTGTTGCTGCATGACCTCATTCAGTTTGGTATGTTATTCTTTTAGCCATTCATGCTTAGATTTGGAAATAACTTTGAGGCACTTACTTCAAGAGTTTAAAATCATTTTTAGGTATCAGTTTGACGGTGTGTGTGTGTGTGTGTGTGTGTGTGTGTGTGTGTGTGTGTGTGTCGAAAATAACATTGTGACACCTGATGTAGACATTCATTTTTTTTCTATTACTGGTGTATTTTATCAGAAATTTAGACATTATAAAACTTGTGACACTTGAAAAGCATAGCAGAACAATTAAGAAGTGGAAAATAATTAATTTGACGGTACGTTGTGCCTTACGCCGTGTATGGTACAACAAGCGAACTCTACCATCTGTTGGCGGTGACAAGTAA
Source organism: Schistocerca gregaria (assembly GCF_023897955.1). NCBI lineage: Eukaryota > Metazoa > Arthropoda > Insecta > Orthoptera > Acrididae > Schistocerca > Schistocerca gregaria. Next base: position 553,350,710 of record NC_064922.1, on the reverse strand, counting down.
CAAGACCTTAAAGTGGTAGTTAATTTATTTCGCATTTTGCAGTTATGCAAAAACTCATCTTTGGCAGCTTCATATTACATCATTAATTAAATTGTCTAAGTGCAATTTGTTAACTGTTTATAGAGAGATTGCACTTTCTCATTTTCCATGTTGAATGCTATACAGTTTCCAGCGGAATTTACGGATGTTGTAAGGTGAGCATGTCACTTTGATTTTTGTAAGTTGTCGATGTGAGGCAGAGAGAGAGAGAGAGAGAGAGAGAGAGAGAGAGAGAGAGAGAGAGAGAGAGAGAGGGGGGGGGGGAGAACAAGTTATGTTACTGTTAAACAATCTTTGGTCTCGCTGTGGCACAGTCTTTGCCTGTATGCTGTCTGATACATTGTTAGTTAGTGAAGTGTGGTAGATGATGGACGTATTGAGTAGTGCGTGTTGACATGTAATTGTATCTCTTAGATAAAGAAAGATTTATTGTAAAGGACAGCGAGGATGAATATGATAAATATGTTGGAAGCCGCAAAGAATATAAATTTTGAACAGTGCAGTTATTGTAGAAGCGAAGAAGTTTGAGGTAAAACTGTAGCACAGTTCAAATTAGGTTTACTTCAATCAATGGTCAGCATAGAAGTTTAAGATGGTTAACAGTTTGTGGGTACATAGTTTTGGTAATATGCAGACCTTTTATAGAGTGGGAGGTAAAGTTGGGTTAAATTTCATAAAGAAAGGCATGTGGTGGGGAGGTTACAATGTGAAACGGAAAGTTTACTCATGAGATAGTAGAATATTTGACGCAAGCAACTTTTTGTAGTGAAGAATGTAAAAGTAATCGGAAATGAATTATGTAAGCCAAAGAAAACAGTGAAACCTAAACAATTTGTATCTTCTGTGGTACTCGTGTCACTTTACTTAGTTAGCCGTTGTTTGTCTTGTAAAGCCATCGTCAGATCGTAACTGACTGTCTTCATAAAAGATGAAATGTTGAGCGATTTCTAAAATGATATTACACATGAAGAGAGAGGTGGAAAGACGGGTAAATGGGATTTTTAATACTGCAGTTGTAATAGTTTTGAAATTTTTAAGCTAAACATTAAATAAATGTGATGGAAACATACCAGCGAACGATAAACCTAAACACTGAAAAATATTGTGTGTGTGTGTGTGTGTGTGTGTGTGTATGTGTGTGTGTATGTGTGTGTGTGTGTGTGTGTGTATGTGTGTGTGAAGATCAGACCGAACAATATGAGAAACAGAAATCGTACTGCATATAAACATTAATTTGTAACTGCTCTAAGTAGTACATAAACGGCATATTTATGAGTATAAAAAATTGCACGCAACAAAGAAAGTACATATGGTAGAGTAACCCAAATTAAATTGTCAATCAAGTTAAGGTATAAAAGTAAGAGTGCTGAAGGATGACCTTAACTAATAAATATGGGAAACACTGACAATCATAATAAAACAAACTAGTACAAAGCAAAATGGATAAATGGAATGGAATAGAATGTGGAAAGTGTTTGATGCCTGGTGCTTAGATCCATGGTGAAAATATCCTCAATACAGTTTTATATCCAACTATGTAACAATATTGATAGTAATATGTCTCATATTGTTTCTACATAATACTCACTATTTATTAGTTAAAGTTATCCTTCAGCATTCCTTTTTTTATATCTTAACTTCATTGTCAATTTAATTTCTATTCTTATTAGTGATATTGGGATACTCTACCATATGTACTTTATTTGTTGAGTGCAATTCTTTATACTTATAAATCTGCCATTTACGTAGTACTTACAGTAGTTACAAACCCTCCAAACACACATGGTGAGGAGATCCTCAAGAAGCAGAACATGTCTTAAAACTAGATTACGTAACATATATTTACAAAGGATAAGATATTTGCTAGTGTACCTTCTACAGATACCAACAGAAATGGTCCTGATGGACACTGAATAATTCAGAACACTTTAAACATTTTTCATTTAAAAAGCACAGACGACTTAATAATCGGAAACTCGACAATTTTAACTTAAAATAATTTGAATTTTTCCCAGTTCCTTGAAAAACTCGATAAATCAAGAAAAAATTAATTTGAAGTTGTAGTGGTGAGGATATTTCGCCAACACTCTGTGAGCTGAAATGACACTCTATTATTTGAAGTCCTCTACTTCTGTGATTCCGATTGAAGTCTCCCCGCTTCTGTGATTCCGAGTACAGGCTCAGGCCACCTGTTGTTTGTTTCTCCGACCTCATACCTATTCAGTTTGCAATTTGTCTTCGTACCGTGTTGTAATCCGTGTTGCTTGAAACTGTGAAAGGCCATGAGCATTAGATGTAATGAAGAAAAGCTTGTTATTGAAGTTGTGAAGAGTGGAATTTCGAAACTAGACGTCGCAAAACAGTTATCATCTACGTTGGTGATGATTGCAAAAAATAAAGACCGTGTCACCGAAACTGTCTCAGGCACAGGAATAAAAAGGCCACGTCATGGCGGAATTTCCTGTCTGCAGCAGTTGTTGCTCTAGTGGATAAATCAGTGTAAAGGACAAAACATTCCCTTTCATAATTTCATGTTGAAGGGAAGAGGCAAGTCTTTTGCTCAGTCTCTTGGGACTGAACCATTTGCTGCAAGTAAGTGGTGGGTTTCAAATTAAAAAAAAGTTACTTCTTCACGTATGAACGTGGACAGTTCCCTTTGTATTGACTACACAGAATAAGTAGAACAATTTTCGAATGGCTACGGTCCGCGCAACATATTCATCATAGATAAAATCAGGCTTTTTTTCTTTAAATGTCTTGTTTTTCGTAAGCTAACATTGGAGGATAACTGAACAAGGACAGAATAACTGTAGTTCTAGTCTGTAACATGGACAGATCTAAGAAGTTGAAACCACTCATGGATATCTACAACACCATGGTGTTTCAACGGAATAAAATCGCTTCCCATAACTTACCGCTCAAATAAGAAAACATGGATAACGACCGAGTTGTTTAATGAATGACCGACCTCAGTTAATAGAGATTTGAAAAACAAGAAACACAAAATTTTACGGTTTTTGACATTTGCACTGTACAGAACAAGCCACCACTATTCGATCACGAAAAAATTGATTTTTTGTCCCACCCAGCACGAAATCAAGATTGCAATCATTGGACTAGGGAATGACACGCAATTTTAAAACTCTCTACAGCAGATAAATCGTTTAACCAGTGTTGGATAACCCTGAAAAAGGTGGGGAAGCAAACATAACGGTTTTGAATGCTGTAACCATGACTGATAAGGCCTGGAAATACGCCAGCACTCCCACACATTACAACTGCTTCAGAAATGGCGGGTTTTTAATGTAAAAGGAAAACGCAGAACAGCCATCAGAGTCACGAGAATAAATGAACTCAATCCCACATGCCTGAGGCTGGAAAGTTCTACCCTACTGTGGAGAGTTAACCTATGGGGATTTTCTTCACGTTGACGATGCCTTCGGTGCCCATGTTCTTCGAACCGATGCTGAACTGTTGGCCTGTCAGGATAAGGAAGAGGAAGAAACGAAGAACAACCGCCAAACCCAGTCACATTGAGCGAAGCAAGGTCCTGGTTTCATACCCTACACTCATATGCCCTCAGAACGGAATTGATTATTTCTTCTCAACTATCATCACCATCTAGACAATGCCAAATGAATGTCATTTTCTCAAAAGAAAATCGCCGACCACTTTTGAATATGACGTCTAACATTTTCATTAGTATTTTTTCATATGTACGTACCAAATGTGTACATGTGTGTATTACTTTTCACACAATTAAAATAAATCAATTACGAAATATGGGAGGGGGGGATCAAATAAAAGTGGCCCGGACTAGTGGATACGATTCAACGTGAATTTGTGGCATCGTTAATGGAGGAGGAAAAGACCTACAGTTTCTTCCAACCGGATGGAGCAACTGTCCACCATACAGTCGGCCGAACTTTGTAGAATATTTATACAATCTTCACCCCTGAAAGACTATTTCGCAGAGGTCAGTCTGGCTCGGTCCCAGATGGTTACCCAGGTCTGTCAGTGTGCGATTACTTTGTGTGGGGAGTCCTCGAGTCTATGATGTATCGTAGCAACCCTCATAGTCTTCAAGAACTGGAGCGGAAAATTTCGGATGAGACCGCAGTAATTCCAGCATGTCAGCTTCGACCCATCTTCAGCAACGTGTCGACCAGGGACCAAAAGTGCCTGCTGTGGGCATGTTAGTACTGTATTTCCTTTCCTCTGCTGTGTTTCTTTGTGCCCTGGAACTTTTCTCTCTGGACCAATTTTATTTGCCCACCCTGCTTATGTAATATGTATGTACTTCGAACTATCGGTAATTTGAGCTTTTTTCCTTGGTCTCTTGAGTTTCAAATTATCGAGAGTCGACTGTAATAACAAACATGTAACAAAATATGTAAATGAAGAACTCACTGGCGAGCATACGATAATACTTAGCCTGTTGTAGTCAAGCTTCATCAAAAAGGAAAAAAAAAACAGTTACCAGCACTTATTTATACTGATCAATTTATTGTGCTGAAAATTTACAGAAGTCAGAGTTAAATCAATACATTTCTTGCTGCCACTAATAATGTATAGAAATCAGCCACTTCTACCAAAAAATTCTTCAGTGGAGTCGAAATAAATGGCCACCAAAATCCTTTTGGCTCTTGGTTAAACTGAACTTTATTAGTACGTAAAACAGTTTTTATGACTGCTGGCGAGTTATTGAAAATGTGTGTTCCTGAATAATGTACACTATTCTGTACCAAAGTAAATGATTTAAAATCCTTGTGAATATTATATTTATTTCTAGTACTGAATCCGGGAACTGAACTATTGCTTTGTAAAATAGATATTATTTATGCTGAACTTCATTAAGGAGGAATTATAGTGGCAAACAGTAGTTAATGTTCCCAGTTCGTTGAACAGCCATCTCCACAAAGTTCTTGAGTTCGATCTACAAACAATTCATATAGCACGTTCTAGACATTAAAAACGTTTCTTAACTTCGTGATGTGTTACCCTTATAATTTATCCCGTATGACAAAATGTAATGAAAGTAAACGAATTATTTTTATTTTTATATCACCTTCCTGGCAACATCTCATTTCAAATAATGATTTGTTTAGCCGCTTTACCAGTTCCGCGATATGCTCCTTCAAGCTGAATTTATTATCGTGTAGTAATCCCAAGGATTTAACAGTGCCGCTGCTGGTCATATTTTAGGTACATAGTGGGGGAACACGTCCGACAAGTTCTGAATAGCATATAGTATGTTTTCTTCAAAATTTAATGACTAAAAGTTGTCTACTACTCCTTTTAATAATCGAGAAAAAATCATTAAGTGATCTTTCTAAAACTATACTTGATTTGCTATATATTGCAATGCTGTGTCATTTGCAAACGAAAAAAACTTATTGTATGGTGTTATTACAGATGAAAGGCTATTTATACACACAAGAAGAGGTGAGGACCCTAAGATTGTACGTTTTGAGAAAACACATGTAATTATTTCCCAGCGATATGTTGTTTGATATCTTTCCTATTGACACACTTTTGTTTCCTACCAGACAGATACGATTTGTACCATTTTGCAACATTTCCTGTTACCTCGTAATATTATAATTTGCTCAACAAGATGTTGTGATTAACACAGTCAAGTGCCTTTGACAGATTACAAAATATATCAGTAGTCTGTAATTTATTGTATGATTAATTAAGAACTTGCTCGCGCTATGTGTAAATAGCTTTCTCGATATTGGAACCGTTTAGAAACCCAAGACATTACTTTAACAATATATTATTCGTAGCTCAACGTTTAAGCAGCTGGTTATATATTACCTTTTCTAAGATTTTCGAGAATGCTGACAAAAGTATAATTGGACTGAAGTTTAACGCTATTTCGTTCTCTCCTTTCTTATACAAAGGCTTAACTTCAGAATATCTCGACCATTTGGAAAATATTTCATTGATGAATTACTGGTTATACAAGAGTATTAATATGGTACTTAACTCAGAACAACATTTTTAATTAAACTTCGTTTCTATTTTATCATAACCATAGGATTTTTTTTCATTTTAGCATTATATGATGGTGTACAGAAGATCATATTCATATTACTCAAGTTATTAGTAGCAGATAGTCTGAGTTATTCCACGGCACCATCCACTGGACATAAAAACCCCATCTTTTAACCAACAATTATGAAATGCTTGCTAAAAATTTTGCAACTCTGTACACATCAGTTACCAATGTGTAATGTACTTTTTATATTACTCGCTCCTCTTCATTTTTGGATCTACCTTCCCCCTTGACTACTCCCATATTGTCATTATTTTGTCACCTGATGTGGCTATATTTTTCTAATAATGCAATTTCTTCGAAGCCTGTGTTGCTACCCTCACTATTTTGCAGTACCGTTCATCTTGTAATGAGCAATAGCATTAACATCAGAGCTATTTCTGACTGGTAGCTAGTTTTACTTTTATTTTTATTTAATTTTTGTAAAATAGACTTATTCCTTGAGTAATCTGGTCTTCTTTCCAGACTTCTCTCTAATCTTTACTAGTTTTGTGGGGAAAAGCTTCCGAATAAGATAAGGACTTTATTAATAAAAGTGTTGTACTTTTCAGTGATGCAGTTAGCACTGTATTATCATTCCAGTTTGTGTATTTCAGCAGTTACCTATACTAATCAATTCCTGGCTTTCTGACTACCCTATTTAACTCAAATTTAGTAGATTTTGTATCATGACCACTGTTAACATTTAAGAAAAAGAACTACATGATTTGAGACTCCATTGACTGCTGTTTTTGTAATGCAATTTTGTTCATTAGACTTATCTATAAATGAATTATCATTGGCTGTTTTTTGAATAATTCACTATCCTATTTGGGATATTTATGGTAGGAATTAAATTGAATGATAATTTTACTAACTGCAATAGATTCATAGCAGAAGAGATTTTAAGAAAGTTTACATCAGAGTAAGCTGCAATCGCAATTTATTTTTCCTTTTACTCTTAAATAGGTCAACAGTGCTTGTAAGTGATTTATGAATAGATTAAGATTACCTGAAAGTACCTGATGTTCACTTTCTATTATAAAGGATTTATTATGACATTCTATTGCACATGCTTCCATAGCTGCTCTAGGGAAATTTTATGGATATCTTTGTTCCTAAGTTTATGGCAATTACTGTTAAATATGTAACGCCTCCTTTTCCCATTTCTGTTCTAAATAAATAAGATGCTGACCTGTACACAGTTAACATTTAACGCATCTGTGCCAGTCGTCACTTACGTTCAGAGAGGTAGATTATGTCACCTGGGTCTGTTGTGTGTAATTCATGAATGCAGAAGCCACAAGCTAGAATTATGTTGTCGTATTTCTTTATGAAACCGAATGTTTTGTCAATCGTAGTCTCTGTTAAAACTTTGTTTGTTTTTATCATCTCTATTTTAGAAAATGTGCTGCTCTGACAGCGGTATTTTATCAGTCATAACAGTGCCTCTTCCATCTTCCCCCCTCACTCCTCACCCTCTCACAAGTTTTCTGCTGTTAGCTCACCCAGTTGACATTCCTTTTTTCTGTTCAAGTGAAGGGCACGCCTAGTATAATTCCATCTACTGACGGATTTCACAGGATCACGGCAATATGTGACACTTACGACAAAAGTAGCCTTTCAAATTCTAAGTTAACTACCCTGACCTTGACAGAAGAGTTCAAATGAAGTCAGTCATGACGTCTCAGAACAGTTACAAACTCAACATTGGTATGTCTCCATGTCGATGCAGTCTTTACCAGGTCACACACTATTTTGTACCCAGCATCTGTCGATACTAATGCCTGGCCACATACTATAGCCACGAGTCTTCCTTCACTAAATCCTTACATGGTTATGCTAAGTCCTTTGTCTCCTGATAAAGGCCAGCATTGTATTAAACCTGGTACTGTGACGCTACTTCAGATGTAAAAGCTGGCCTGGACCTCTAGCTTCCTTCTGTTACCTGTCATACTTTCCACGTCTCACTACCCATCTTCCTCCTTAACGTGTCTAAATCTTTCCTAATCTTATCTGCATACACTACAAAAACCACTGAAGAGTCTCATTGACTTCCGCAGTTCTCAAACCACTATACTCATCTCAGTGGAAAAAACCACAGCATCCATCACACACTAGTCCAAAACTAACAATTCTATAGCAAGTCAGGCACTTTCCACTCATGGCTGAATAATAATTTAGTGAGAATAGGTCCAGTAAATTATCGATAAACAAGAAAACACATTTACAAAACTTTGACTTACAGGCAACTGTATGTAAACAAACTACGTGTGTGAAGCTGCTGATCAAATAATTTAAAATTTACACTGCCTCCTGCAAATATAAATGAAATAATGAAGGAATACGAGCTACTTAAACTGCGGGATAGAAAATAAAAATTAAAGGAGCTTCTCTACATTTTCTGCACCTAAACGTAAACAAAAATACAACAACCCGACTTTACGATCTTTTCGCATTTTTTGGAGTAACATGTACAGAAAATGAGATATTTAATACTATGCATAAACTCATACTAATACACGTACTTACCCAGGAGTCTGTAACATGTAATAAAATAGTGAAGATTAGAAAGAGGCAATTTGATAATGTAATAGTAGATGAAAACTGTCTGCCGATATTTAATGGTCTCCTGGGCTTCCAACGGATACAGTTTTCGCCTTTTCTTTTCCAAGTGGAGTACACTGGGCTGTGTATGGTAGCTGTGAAATACTTAAAGAAATCTTCAGGCGGATATATAATTTTGTTTCAGTTGTAAGAAACTGTGACTTATGCGATCCAAATTGATGCAATTGTCTAACGATTATCTTCGTTTCTTTCATATTTTTTGCAATCATTTCTCTTGTCAATTTGTCGTTGTACCTTCTCCCATTCTATGTAAGGCTAATTACTGTTGGATGAATAGTTTGTGATTATGTAAGCTACAATATGTCACTTCCATGGTGCCAGTAGCCTCCACCATAGAACTAAGGTTTTTTATTTTTTGAACTAGTACCTTGTGAACAGTGTCGTCTCTTCTGCTGATTTTCTCTTCACCATGCACGGACAATCTTTACCTTACTCGTAAATTCTCAGAGAGATCTCGTAGGTTCCTCAATCGCCGCATAAGCGGTGATAATCAGTGACACGAGAGAGGCCCTCCATCTAAAAAAAATACTATTATTACACACATAAGTGCTAAAGAAACTAGTATAGGCATGCGATTCGAATACAGAGATATGTAAACAGGCAGAATACGGCGGTGCTGTCGGCGACGCTTATATAATACAACAGGTGTCTGGCGCAGTTCTTAGATCGGCTACTGCTGCTACAATGGAAGATTATCAAAATTTAAGTGAGTTTGAACGTGGTGTTACAATCAGCGAACGAGCAGCGGAACACAGCATCTCCGAGGTAGGGATGAAGTGGGCATTTTCCCGTACCACCATTTAAAGAGTGTACTGTGAATATTAGGAATTCGGTAAAACATCAAATCTCCGACAAGCTGTGACTGGAAAAAGATCCTGCAAGAACGGGACCAACGACGACTGAAGAGAATCGTTCAACGTGACAGGAGTGCAACGCTTCCGCAAATTGCAGAAGATATTAATGTCGGGCCATCAACAAGTGTCAGCGTACGAAGCATTCAACGATACATCATCGATACGGGCTTTCGAAGCCGAAAGGCCATTCGTATACCCTTGATGACAGCTCGACACAAAGCTTTACGCCTCGCCAGGACCGGCCAATAACGACATTGGAGTTTTAACGACTGGACATACACGGCACAAAGCTTTACGTGTACCTGGGTTCGTTAACACCGACAATGGACGGCTGATGACTGGAAACATGTTGCCTAGTCGGAGGCGTCTCGTTTCAAATTGTATCGAGCAGATGGACGTCCATGGGTATGGCGACAACCTCATGAATCCATGTACTCTGCATTTCACCAGGGAACTGTTCGAGCTGCTGGAGGCTCTGTAATGGTGTGGGGCGTGTGCAGTTGGAGTGGTATGGAACCCCTGATTCGTCTAGATACGACTCTGACTGGTGACACATACGTAGGTATCCTGTGTGATCACCTGCATCCATTCATGTCCATTGTACATTCCGACGGACTTGGGCAATTCCATCAGGACATTGCAACACCCCACACGTTCAAATGGTTCAAGTGGCTCTGAGCACTATGGGACTTAACATCTGATGTCATCAGTCCCCTAGAACTTAGAAGTACTTAAACATAGCTAACCTGAGGACATCACACACATCCATGCCCGAGGCAGGATTCGAACCTGCGACCGTAGCACTCGCGCGGTTCCAGACATCTACATCTACATCACGTCCATACTCCGCAAGCCACCTGATGGTGTGTGGCGGAGGGTACCTTGAGTACCTCTATCTGTTCTCCCTTCTATTCCAGTCCCGTATTATTCGTGGAAAGAAGGATCGTCGGTATGCCTCTGTGTGGGCTCTAATCTCTCTGATTTTATCCTCATGGTCTCTTTGCGAGATATACGTAGGAGGGAGCAATATGTTGCTTGACTCTTAGGTGAAGGTATGTTCTCGAAACTTCAACAAAAGCCCTTACCGAGCTACTGAGCGTCTCTTCTGCAGAGTCTTGCACTGGAGTTTATCTATCATCCCTGTAACGCTTTCGTGATTACTAAATGATCCTGTAAGGAAGCGCGCTGCCCTCCGTTGGATCTTCTCTCTCTCTTCTATCAACCTTATCTGGTACGGATCCCACACTGCCGAGCAGTATTCAAGCAGTGGGCAAACAAGCGTACTGTAACCTACTTCCTTTGTTTTCAGATTGCATTTTATTAGGATTCTTCCAATAAATCTCAGTCTGGCATCTGCTTTACCGACGATCAACTTTATATGATCATTCCATTTTAAATCACTCCTAATGCGTACTCCCAGATAATTTATGGAATTAACTGCTTCCAGTTGCTGACCTGCTGTATTGTAGCTAAATGATAAAGGGGATTTCTTCGTATGTATTCGCAGCACATTACACTCGTCTGCATTGTTATTCAATTTGCATTCCCTGCACCATGCGTCAATTCGCTGCAGATCCTCCTGCATTTCAGTACAATTTTCCATTGTTACAACCTCTCGATATACCACAGCATCATATGCAAAAGGCTTCAGTGAACTTCCGATGTCATCCACAAGGTCATTTATGTATATTGTGAATAGCAACGGTCCTACGACACTCCTCTGCGGCACATCTGAAATCACTCTTACTTCGGAAGACTTCTCTCCATGCTGTATTCTCTTATCTAGGAGCTCTTCAATCCAATCACACAATTGGTCTGATAGTCAATATGCTCTTACTTTGTTCATTAAACGACTGTGGAGAACTGTATCGAACGCCTTGCGGAAGTCAAGAAACACGGCATCTACCTGTGAACCCGTGTCTATGGCCCTCTGAGTCTCGTGGACGAATAGCGTGAGCTGGGTTTCACACGACTATCTTTTTCGAAACCCATGTTGATTCCTACAGAGTAGATTTCTAGTCTCCAGAAAAGTTATTATACTCGAACATACTGTTGTTGTTGTTGTGGTCTTCAGTCCAAAGACTGGTTTGATTCAGCTCTCCATGCAACTCTACCCTGTGCAAGCTTCTTCATCTCCCAGTACCTACTGCAACCTACATCCTTCTGAATCTGCTTAGTGTATTCATCTCTTGGTCTCCCTCTACGATTTTTACCCTCCACACTGCCCTCCAATACTAAATTGGTGATCCCTTGATGACTCAGAACATGTCCTACCAACCCATCCCTTCTTCTGGTCAAGTTATACCACAAACGTCTCTTCTCCCCAACCCTATTCAACACTTCCTCATTAGTTATGTGATCTACCCATCTAATCTTCAGCATTCTTCTGTAGCACCACATTTCGAAAGCTTCTATTCTCTTGTTGTCCAAACTATTTATCGTCCACGTTTCACTTCTATACATGGCTACACTCCATACAAATACTTTCAGAAATGACTTCCTGACACTTAAATCTATAGTCGATGTTAACAGATTTCTCTTCTTCAGAAACGCTTTCCTTGCCATTGCCAGTCTACATTTTATATCCTCTCTACTTCGACCATCATCAGTTATGTTGCTCCCCAAGTAACAAAACTTTACTACTTTAAGTGTTTCATTTCCTAATCTAATTCCCTCAGCATCACCCGACTTAATTCGACACTCCTCGATTTGCTTTTGTTGATGTTCATTTATATCCTCCTTTCAAGACACTGTCCATTCCGTTCAACTGCTCTTCCAAGTCCTTTGCTGTCTCTGGCAGAATTACAATGTCATCGGCGAACCTCAAAGTTTTTATTTCTTCTCCCTGGATTTTAATACCTACTCCGAATTTTTCTTCTGTTTCCTTTACCGCTTGCTCAATCTACAGATTGAATAACATCAGGGAGAGGCTACAACCCTGTCTTACTCCCTTCCCAACCACTGCTTCTCTTTCATGTCACTCGACTCATATAACTGCCATCTGATTTCTGTACAAATTGTAAATAGCTTTTCCCTCCCTGTATTTTACCCCTGCCACCTTTAGAATTTGAAAGAGAGTATTCCAGTCAACATTGTCAAAGGCTTTCTCTAAGTCTACAAATGCTAGGAACGTAGGTTTGCCTTTTCTTAATCTTTCCTCTAAGATAAGTCATAAGGTCAGTATTGCCTCACGTGTTCCAGTATTTCTATGGAATCCAAACTAATCTTCCCCGAGGTCGGTGTCTACTAGTTTTTCCATTCGTCTGTAAAGAATTTGTGTTAGTATTTTGCAGCTGTGACTTATTAAACTGATAGTTCGGTAATTTTCACATCTGTCAACACCTGCTTTCTTTGGGATTGGAATTATTATATTCTTCTTGAAGTCTGAGGGTATTTCGCCTGTCTCATACATCTTGCTCACCAGATGGTAGAGCTTTGTCAGGACTGGCTCTCCCAAGGCTGTCAGTAGTTCTAATGGAATGTTGTCTACTCCCGGGGCCTTGGTTCGACTTAGGTCTTTCAGTGCTCTGTCAAACTCTTCACGCAATATCGTATCTCCCATTTCATCTTCATCTACATTCTCTTCCATTTCCATAAAATTGTCCTCAAGTACATCACCCTTGTATAGACCCTCTATATACTCCTTCCACCTTTCTGCTTCCCTTCTTTGCTTAGAACTGGGTTTCCATCTGAGCTCTTAATGTTCATACAGGTGGTTCTCTTATCTCCAAAGGTCCCTTTATTTTCCTGTAGGCAGGTTCTATCTTACCCCTAGTGAGATAAGCCTCCACATCCTTACATTTGTCCTCCAGCCATCCCTGCTTAGCCATTTTGCATTTCCTGTCGATCTCATTTTTTAGGCGTTTGTATTCCTTTTTGCCTGCTTCATTTACTGCATTTTTATATTTTCTCCTTTCATCAATTAAATTCAATACTTCTTCTGTTACCCAAGGATTTCTACTAGCCCTCGTCTTTTTACCTACTTGATCCTCTGCTGCCTTCACTACTACATCCCTCAGAGCTACCCATTCTTCTTCTACTGTATTTCTTTCCCCCATTCCTGTCAATTGTTCCCTTATGCTCTCCCTGAAACTCTGAACAACCACTGGTTCTTTCAGTTTGTCCAGGTCCCATCTCCTTAAATTCCCATCTTTTTGCAGTTTCTTCAGTTTTAATCTACAGGTCATAACCAATAGATTGTGATCAGAGTCCACATCTGCACCTGGAAATGTCTTACAATTTAAAACCTAGTTCCTAAATCTCTGTCTTACCATTATATAATCTATCTGATACCTTTTAGTATCTCCAGGGTTCTCCCATGTATACAACCTTCTTTCATGGTTCTTAAACCAAGTGTTAGCTATGACTAAATTGTGCTCTGTGCAAAATTCTACCAGGCGGCTTCCTCTTTCATTTCTTACCCCCAATCCATATTCACCTACTACATTTCCTTCTCTCCCTTTTCCTACACTCGAATTCCAGTTGCCCATGACTATTAAATTTTCGTCTCTTCGCTATCTGAATAATTTCTTTTATTTCATCATACATTTCTTCAATTTCTTCGTCATACGTGTTCCAAAATTCTACAATTGATCGACGTTAGAGATATATGTCTATAGTTCTGAACATCTGTTCGATGTCCCTTCTTGAAAACGGGGATAACTTGTGCCCTTTTCCAATCCTTTGGAACGCTACGCTCTTCTAGAGACCTTCGGTACACCGCTGCAAGAAGGGGTGGGGGCAAGTTCCTTCGCGTACTCTGTGTAAACTCGAACTGGTATCCCATCAGTTCCAGCGGCCTTTCGTCTTTTGAGCGATTTTAATTGTTTCTCTATCCCTCTGTCGTCTCTTTCGATACCTACCATTTCGTCATCTGAGCGACAATCTAGAGAAGGAACTACAGTGCAGTCTTCCTCTGTGAAACAGCTTTGAAACCGCGATCGGTTCTGGCAACGATACTACAAATAGTTAGCTCTGATTCCACCCCGCGAGCGAGGCTTTCCGCCTTCACCAACTCCAACCTCCTGTACGAACTGAGGATGACGTCTGAACCCAGACGGCAGGAGTCGTTGGTGCCGACATGAGCAAAACTTTGCTGTCGGATGCACCTAGTGCTCTCTATCGCCGCCGGCAGGGCCTCCTCCACATCTCGGATGAGACCCCCCCCCCCCTCCCCCAGCGAGCACGCACACTGGCCTTCTTCCCCGACCTTTTCGCTATTTCCCTAAGGGGCTCCATCGCCCGCCCTCCCAATAAAAACCCCTCCCCCCGTGTGCCTGTTCGGACCTTGCTGAAGGAGCGGCCACATGTCCACTCACAGGCAGAGCGGGCGATGCCATACGGCGAGCTTCCACATTGACCCTTCGCCTCGTGCGCCGCGAACGCTGCTGAACCCGCCACTCCCCTTGGGGAGAGGAAGGCCCAACAGCGCCCGGTACCCTCGAAGAAGCGCCTAGAACCGCTCCTCCACCGCGGCCGGCCCACACGTTCAGAATGGCTACAGAGTGGCTCCAGGAACACACTACTGAATTTGAACACTGCCACAGACCATCAAACTCCCGAGACCTTAACATTTTTGAGCATATCTGGTATGCTTTGCAACGTGCTGTTCAGAATAGATTTCCACCCCCTCGTATTCCTACGGATTTATGGACAGCCTTGCAGGATTCATGGTGTCACTTCCCTCCAGCACTACTTCAGACATGAGCCGAGTCCATGCCACGTCCTGTTGCGGCACTTTTGCATGCTAGCGGGGCCCCTACAAGATATTAGGCAGGTGTACCAGTTTCTTTGGCTCTTCAATGTAATGTTATTATTATGAAGCAACTTGGGAATTACAACGAAATATTTCCACAACACCACTAATTATTGTTTCTATGCCTTTCAGAAGTTACGGAACGAGGTGACACAGTGGCTAGCACACTGGCTTCACATTAGGGAGGACGACGTTTCGAAACGACGTCGGCCATACAGATTTAGGTCTTCCGTGACTTCCCTAAATCCGTCCAGGCAACTGCCGGAATGGTTCTTTTGAAAGAACACGGCTTATTTCCTTCACCATCCTTCTTTGTGCTCCGTCTCTGATGACCTCGTTGTCGATGAGACGTTAAACTCTGTCTCCTTTCCTTCCCGAAGCGTGAGATCAAAACAGAATCCCCACTTTTTAAAATAAAAAACGATATGTTTCTTAGAGCAGAAAATCGTATTCTGTAATTGAACTTGTGACACTTTTCACACCAAGTCTCTCCTCCACTCCCTTTCTTCTTAGGATGTACTCAACTGCAGAAACATTTTTGGACCATGGTGATATCCAGAACATTTCATATGACATTCATGTAATGCCTACTTCTTTCAGATCTCTCCGATGTAATCTTCAAAATGGCGTTGTTGCATTTCATTCTCGCCTATACTGTACAGGACTCACTCTCTGGATATAGCTTCCATCGACCAGTTGTTGTGTTCATGCGTTCTCTTACGGGATTTAATCCAGTAATTGTACGGGTTACCATTCCTCTCTTGTGAGCCACGTTCTAGTGAAGCACTTTACTATTAAACTACAAGTTTGTGTTAGAGATTTCGGGCGTGGAGCCGGATGTTTTCGAGCACATCATTATACATTACTACGTTATACATTCGCAACTGTACACATGTGGGAGCGGTAAACATTAAATCACACAGTTTACTTCGTGTTTACAAAATCAAGTTCAATTAGGCATAAGTTTCTTGGTTGCGCTGTTTGGAACAAAGCAGCCTTAGGGCTGTCTCTACGCACCATGTAGCTGTCGGTCTTCTTAAAATTTACGAGAACGTCGCGTAAAAGCAATAATCGTTGACCTGTTTTTAAAATCACTTCACGACAGTGCTCTCGATTACTTGTTTTCTCAGTTAGTAGTGTCATTCCAGCGGTGAATGTCCCTGAACAGTTTTTCGCCAACTACTGCAACATTTTTATTAGTCTTGTTACTAGTCTGCGTAAAAACATGCTAGAGATGCAGCTACAACACCCTGTGGCATCATAAAATCCGAACACAGCCCATTACTTTCGCTATGTGCGCGCCTCTCGTGACATCATAAATTTAATTTACGCTTATTCTTTGTTGTGCAGCGAAAGGAGTCCACCGAGAAATTTTTATAATTTGATGTGACTCAATGCATAATTTCAAGCAAGTGTACGTAAGCGGGAACTCCTGTGTTGGTGTCAGATTTTAAAACTGTTTATTATCTTTCTTTCAGGCGCTCCTCTGATC
Source organism: Schistocerca gregaria (assembly GCF_023897955.1). Classification (NCBI taxonomy): domain Eukaryota; kingdom Metazoa; phylum Arthropoda; class Insecta; order Orthoptera; family Acrididae; genus Schistocerca; species Schistocerca gregaria. Next base: position 553,333,902 of record NC_064922.1, on the reverse strand, counting down.
GTCACTGTGAATATGGTCATAAAAAGCATGGGAGAAGTGTCTGAGGCGGGAGAGGTAAGAATCATTCAATTTTAGTAACTGACTGTTAGTTTGAGCGACCATCATTTTTTTCTCTTGGAGTTTCACATAAATTGATTCTGTAGAAAAATGATGACTTTTTTTTTAAATTCTTTCTTTACGACGCTACTATCTCTTCAAACCATATACTTGCCTCAGCGATGTACTACTAATACGCAGAATTACTAAGCTGGATGTGTACATCTACATCTCTATTCCGCAAGCTACCTTGTGTGTCACGTACAGTGGTACGACTCTTCTGGTCGTGAGAAGCGTAATGAATTTACGCTAAATGAAATGTTATGCGTCACGTCGTTTCGCAATCGAAATTGCTACCATACAGAGCATCACACTTCGCAGTAATCCGAAGAGTTTACATGTATGTTAGCAGATTTCTTATCTCTCTTGCGATTGAATAACGGGCAAAAGAAACCTTGTCTCCTTTTTTCGTTAACCAAGTTCAAAATTACGCAATACAATTTTGCTTGTAAATAGCGCAGTTGATTCTGTTAATTCCTGACTCGCAAGGTGCAATAATCTCTGAGACGCGAAATAGGCATTTTCGATTGAATTAAAATTGCTATTTCATGTTAGTGCTCACTAAGATTTCTTTCGGGATTATTAATTAGCGTGCTTTTGACTGACAGAATATTTACTGCTTCTCTCCCTTCATTTTTTTTATTTATTTATTCGTGTGGCTCAAATGCAGTTTAAAAATACAGGTATGATATAAAATCGTCATAACTTCTGAAAGGTTTACATTGGGACATTCAAACTGCACGGTTGGCCGCGGGGTATGATGGGAATTAGTATGCACTGTATGGTTTGGTTTAGCGACGAAGGCCACTGTCGTTCGGATAGGTTCGTCAATAAGCAACTCTGGAGCATTTGGGGGACTAAGAATCTGCATTTAGCGATCGAGAAGTCTCTTCACCTTCAACGGGTGTCCAGTCACGGAATAATCAGTGCGATATTCCTTGATGGCATGGTACCTACCGAACGGTACATGGAGGTTCTGGAAGATTATTTCATCCCCATTATCCAAAGTAACCCTGAGTTCGACAAGACGTGGTTCATGAAAAACGGAGCTCGTGTTTGATGTCCTGGAGGGACACTTTGGGGCCCCCATTCTGGCTCTGGGGAACCCAGAGGCCACTAGCACGGGCTTCTATTGGTCGCCATATTCTCCGGATCTGAATACAAGCGACTGCTTTTTGTGGGGCTATATTGAAGAAAAGGAGTACAGCAATAACCTGAAAACCATTGCTGAGCTAAAAACAGCCATTCGCGAGGTAATCGACAGCATCTATATTGCGACGCTTCAGCGGATCATGCAGAATTTCGCTATTCGTCTGCGCCATATCATCGCCAATGATGGCAGGCATATCGAACATTTCATAACCTAAACCCGAATATCTGCAGTGACGTTTACATATTGAATAAAGTGTGTGCACGCCGTAGTTTGTAACTAATTTACGTTTTTTTCATACAGTTCAATAATTGTCATCCTGTATATAACATTAGTATGTTTATATAACAAAAATACAGAAAGACAAAACTACATATAAAATTAACTAGATGTGAGTATCTAAGTTCCTGATCCATGTAAGAGCTGTATCATTAGCTTTCATGAGATCGGTGCAACTCCCCTAACAGGAATGCTAGCGGCATTCATCTAACGTGCTTGATTGTCTGGTTCGAAGCCCCATAGTTACAAACGTGAGAGTCTGTAGCACTCCATTTGTAAGGAGAGTCTGCGCATTGTCCATGCTCAGAGCGAGCTCTGCTCAGTTTGACCCATAGTCTCCTGTCGAGTTTTGTACCAGCAGTATCACAATTATACTTTCGCAATCACCCACGTTCTTCAGAATTTTCAATAAATTGACAGTTCCGATCCCACAGGTCTCTCACTCCGATATTACTAACATCTAGCTGTACTTGCCGTAATACTGGATTTCTTGAACGGACCGTACTTCGTCGTAGACTTGGTACGTGTTCGTCTACGGCTAACTCCAGATTCTCCTGTAGCTCGCAATGTTCTCTAAGCAAAGCCTGTTTTTACGGATTGCGAGTGGATAGATGTTGCTCAGATAGGGAAACCAATAACACTACACGTGCTCCAAGGGTAATGCTACATGAGCTAGAACGAATCGGCAGCCAGACCGAATACTGGATTTCCCGGCTACAAAGATGCACACAAATCAAAATCAAAAAGGCTTAATAATGGACCTTTTCAGGACCAAGTAATTAAAAGGCTTGGCCGATTTGGCCGAGCGGTTCTAGACGCTACAGTCTGGAACCGCGCGACCGCTACAGTCGCAGGTTCGAATCCTGCCTCGGTCATGGATGTGTGTGATGTCCTTAGGCTAGTTAGGTTTAAATAGTTCTAGGGGACTGATGACCTCAGATGTTAAGGCCCATAGTGCTAAGAGCCATTTTCTAACGAGCTAATGCGAATACTGTTGTGGTTGGCAGGAGAACCAACACCGTTATTACAGGAGGCCGAAATGCACGCGTTTTAGCTCACGCAGGCTGGCGTGAGGTCTCGAACATGACAAGGGAATTAGAATTGAGAAAAACGGACGCAGCTGGTGGAATACTTAACTTTAATCCATTAATGACGAACGTCGCTCTTGACGATACATGGTTTGCAATATCGATAGTACTGATAATGGCGCCTTGCTAGGTCTTAGCAAATGACGTAGCTGAAGGCTATGCTAACTATCGTCTCGGCAAATGAGAGCGTAGAAGTCAGCGAACCATCGCTAGCAAAGTCGGCTGTACCACTGGGGCGAGTGCTTGGAAGTCTCTCTAGAGCTGCCGTGTGGCGGCGCACGGTCTGCAATCAGTGATAGTGGCGACACTCGGGTCCGACGTATACTAACGGACCGCGTCCGATTTAAAAGCTACCACCTAGCAAGTGTGGTGTCTGGCGGTGACACCACATTTCTCCCCCGCAAATCGGCGTACGGTTGTGGCATAAGGCTTCCGCCCGCCGTGGGGAGGATCCCATGTTGACGTATGGGACGAGGTGGGGAGTCTAACAACAGGCGAGGCTGTGCCACCCGCACCCTCCCATTCGGACCGCGGGGAGCTAGGAAACGCCTGAAAACCTGCTCCAGGGCGCACGCCAACATGCGGTGAATGCGCCCGTAGGGTCGGCCTCCATCGGGCCGGGGCATCCGACGGGAGAAGATGACATACGGTCCGGAGCGGGCAAGAGTTCCATGTCGGAGGACAACTGGTCACGGGAAGCGATCGGCGGCGCGTGACACAGGGAGGCTCCGGCGGTTGCAGCGAGGCGTCCACTGCGGGCGTCGCCGGCGGGAGAACAGGCGGCGGCGGCGGCGGCGGCGGCGGCGGCGGCGGAGACGGAGACGGAGGCGGTGGCGGCGGCGCGTCGCCATGGGGCAAAATGGAAGGCAGCGTCGGTAACACCTGGGGCTGAGGCGAGCCAGTAGATGGGTCCCCGGGGCGCTGACCAGACGGCACCGTCGCTGAAAGCAGACGGCGACTGGCGGATCTCGTGCGACGACAGAGGCGCAGCTGGTTGAGATGCCGGCGCACCTCATCAGAGGCCCCCAAAACCAGATACATAGCGCGACCGAGGCAGCGAAGAATGCGCCCTTCGAGCCAACGCCGTGAACCTCGATAGTGGCGATAGTGGACAACGTAGCCGGGAGCAAAAGCAGGTGTCTGCCGCTGCACAGAAACCTGATGCGGCGGATGCAGCAAAGACATCAAGGTTCGATGAGGACGACCAAGGAGCAACTCAGCTGGTGAGCGACCATCTCGGGGCTGAGAGCGATACTAGGACAAAAAGAGCAATAACGCGTCCTCCCGAGAATGCGACTCTTTCAACTTCAACATCTGTGTTGAAAGTCCTGACCAATTGTTCAGCGGCACCGTTTGACTGTGGCGAAAACTGCGCGGACGTCAGATGTTGAATGCCGTTGGCCTTGCAGAATGACTGAAATTCTGCGGACATGAATTGTGGGCCATTGTCGGAAACAATAGTCTGTGGAAGACCTTCAATGCAAAAGATAGAGGATAGCGCTTGGATGGTGGCAGATGACGTCGTGGAAGACATCCGGACAACAAAAGGAAAATTACTGAATGAATCTACCATAACCAACCATTGAGCATTCCAGAATGTACCAGAAAAATCGATGTGTAAGCGTTGCCAAGGGGAGGTGGCTTTTGGCCATGCAAAGAATTTCCGCGGTGGTGCTGATAGTTGCTCGGCACACACCATGCAAGAAGAGCATATTCGTAATTGTGGCATCGATTCCGAACCAAGTACAGTGCTGACGAGCAAGTTGTTTCGTTCTCACTATACCCCAATGTCCTTGGTGGAGAAGCTGTAAGGCAGAGGACTGTAACGAACGTGGTACCACGACCCTAGACTGATCATTATCAGAACGCAACAGCAAAACACCACGTCGTACAAAAAGTCTCTCCTTGTGAGCAAAAAATCGGCGAACCAACGGGTCCCCGATCTGTGACTTTGACAAGGACCATTGCGTAGCAACAAAACGCAGAACGGGAGCAAGGACAGGGTCGGCAGCTGTGGCTGTAGCTACACGACGAAAATCAATCGGAAACGATTCGACCACGTCAACGGTTTCCGCATCAATGAACATGCAAGCAAGTTCAGAGAAATCGAATGCCCTATCCTCAGCAACAGTCAAGCGGGACAACGCATCGGCGTTTCCGTGCTTAGCAGTGGGCCGATACAAGATATCGTAGCGGTACTGCGAGAGGAAAATAGACCAGCGAATGAATTTCTGCGATGTACGTGGAGGTACAGACTTGGTCGGATGAAAAAGCGATGTCAAAGGTTTGTGGTCTGTGATTATGGTAAAGTGACGACCATACAAGAAATCATGAACTTTGTAACACCAAATACGAGAGCCAATGCTTCTTTCTCGATCTGTGAATAATTTCTTTGACCAGACGAGAGCAATTTGGACGCAAAGGCAATAGGGCGATCATGCGATCCATCTTTGTGCGCAAGCACTGCACCGATCCCGAAATCCGATGCATCCACCATCAACAAGAGGGGCTTCTGGGGATCGAATGGTGTAAGGCAAGTATTGGAAAGCAACGCCGATTTCAACTGGCGAAAGGCGCGGTCGCATTCCGTCGTCCAGATGAACAGAATACCTTTACGGCGTAAGCGATGAAGTGGAGCTGAAATGGAAGAGGCATGCGGCACATAGCGATGGTAATAATTTAGTTTTCCCAGCACACTCTGTAGCTGCTTCAAATTCTGCGGCGACGGCAAGTCTTGTATGGCACGGAGGTGCTTGTGACTGGGATGTGTGCCTTGGGCATTGAGTACATGTCCCAAGTATGGCAAGTCCCGAGCAAAAAACACACATTTGTCCTTCCGCAAGCGAAGACCATTTTGTCGCAAGACCTGAAATAATGTTCTGAGATTGGCCAAATCTTCTTCCGTCTTTCCGGAGATCACAATATCGTCGAGATAATTTGCTGCAGTAGGGACCGACGCACAAACAGTTTGTAGATATTGCTGAAACAAAGCAGGGGCGGATGCACACCCAAATGGCAGTCGTTTGAATTGATACAAACCAAGATGCGTGTTAACCACCAAAACGCGCTGGGATTCTTCGTCCACCGGTATTTGCAAGTACGCATCTGCCAGGTCCAACTTCGAAAAATATTTACCCGGGCACAGTTGGCCAAAAAGATCTTCTGGGCGGGGTAAAGGAGAAGATGCAATCACTAGTTGTGGATGCACTGTTGCCTCTAAGTCCACACAAAGTCTAATTATTCCGGACGGTTTTGGCAAAATTACTAAGGGTGATGCCCAGAGAGAAGCCCGCACACATTCAATTACACCTTGTGATTCCAAATCGTGTAATGTTTTTCCGACCTCATCACGCAATGCATGAGGAACATTGCGCGCTCTGAAAAATTTCGGTTGCGCGTTTACTTTCAGTTCCAAATGTGCTTTATAGTTCTTAGCGCAACCGAGGCCCGGTGCAAAATTGTCTGCAAATTCTTCACATAGACGAGAAACACTATCTGAAGGCATAGTCTGGTTCACTTATAGGACCTGATTTACTATAGACAAGTTAAATAACTGAAATAAATCGCAACCAAACAAGTTCACTGCAGAAGAAGAACGAAGGACGTAAAATGACACAAGTTTTGTTTGTCCTTTGAATGTTGCAAGAAGCCTGCCTTGATCCGTAAAACTACGTAACTTAACATTTGCGGCAGGCAACTGAGATGTGCCCAGCAGTTTGTAAGTGTCTTGATTGATCAGTGAAACTGCAGCTCCGGTATCGATCTGGAATGGTATCACTTTGCCGTTAATGTCCAAGTCTACAAAAATTTATTGTCCTGCTGACGACAAGAGCGACTGTTTCGTGCAACGTGAACTGACACTGGTACATAATCACTTGCGACTTGACGGGAGTTCCGGCGATGTCGACGCACACTATTTTTGGGACGAACACAGTCACTGTTAGAGAGAGTGGCACTGGGCGGAGTGGAATGAACTACATTAATTTCTATGGGCGAAGTTTCGCGAGCCGGAGGATCCTTGGTTCGATTCCGATTCCCATTCCGGCGCGAAGCAAAGGGCCTGGAACGGTTTTGAGCTTCCGATCTGAGCTTTTTCTGGCAAACACTCTGAACATGTCCTTTTTTATTACAATAAAAGCAAATAGCTTGGCGTGACGGGCAATTCTCACGCGAATGTTTAGTAGCACACTGCGGGCATGATTTGATCACTGCATTTGCTTGCTGGCGCGGCACACGTGGCTGAGAGCCTGGCGGCAGCGGCGCGGCCGGGCGCGAGGGCTGTTTACTGTTCCGTGCAGCTCGCCCGGCGGGCCGGTTAACCTGACACACTGCTGGCGAAGTTGCAAATGATTCCTGAGTAAAGTCAAGGGTGTCCTGCCGATCCAAAATGTACATCACTTGTTGAAGAGAGGGATTTACAAGTTTCAAAATCTGTTCCCTTATACGAATATCAGAAACGTTCTGTGCAATTGCATCACGTACCATAGTATCTGAATAAGGGAGTCCACATTGACACTCAAAAGCACAATCCCTAGTAAGGCCTTGCAACGTTGCAACCCACTCCCGATTAGTCTGACCTGCCGTACGTTTTGTACTAAAGAAGGTTCGCAACTACATTGACTGATTCTTTGAAATATGCATCTAATGCAGACAAAATTTCTTCGTAGGACAGAGTTGCGACGTCGCGTCGGGGAAATAATTTGACTATCACACGGTACGTGTTCACGCCGACAGAAGACAACAAATAAGGCTGCCGCTCGTTACCTTGAATTCTGTAGGCGGCGAGATGGAATCCAAATTGGAGTGACCACTCCGTCCAGCTTTCCAGTGCAGCATCAAAAGGTCGAAAAGTGGGTGCAACAGCGTGTTGCGGCTGCGTTAGCGGTGACGCGGCTGCTGACGCATCGTTTTGCATCGCTGTCCAAGGGCATCCAGTAGGGCCTGCGTCTGCTGATTCTGTAAGCGATAAAATTCGGACAGTACATCTGGAGATTGTGGCGAAGCCATTACACAAGTAAATCAGGGCAATTTAGATAAGAACACTTTTACTCTCGTCGCCAATGTTGTGTCTGGCAGGAGAGCCAACACCGTTACTACAGGAGGCCGAAATGCACGCGTTTTAGCTCACGCAGGCTGGCGTGAGGTCTGGAACATGACAAGGGAATTAGAATTGAGAAAAACGGGCGTAGCTGGTGGAATACTTAACTTTAATCCATTAATGACGAACGTCGCTCTTGACGATACATGGTTTACAATATCAATAGTACTGATAATGGCGCCTTGCTAGGTCGTAGCAAATGACGAAGCTGAAGGCTATGCTAACTATCGTCTCGGCAAATGAGAGCGTAGAAGTCAGTGAACCATCGCTAGCAAAGTGTGCCGTGTGGCGGAGCTCGGTCTGCAATCACTGTTAGTGGCGACACGCGGGTCCGACGTATACTAACAGACCGCGGCCGATTTAAAAGCTACCACCTAGCAAGTGTGGTGTCTGGCAGTGACACCACAAATACCTATCTTTCCTTTAAGAAAATATCAAATAATTTTTCGTAATTTCAGTTTGTGTTAATATTTCAATATCAGAGATGCAGCTGTAACAACCTTTTGCTGCTGTGCTATATCTTTAACTTCATTGAGTTAAGGTTTACCATTAATTAAATATCACTCCTTCAGGAAAAACATATTCAAATATAAGTCCATTTGTAAGCACTGAATAAAGCTGAAGACTTTATTGTGTAATACACGTAAGTGCATCGTTCCCTTAACTAACACAAGAGTATAACCAAGCGTAACTAAAAATGTATGTGAGTGGTCTCAAGAAAAACTGATACATCTCTTTCACAGAATAATATATATCGAAACCTTTTTATTATAGAATTAAACGACGGCATCCTGAGATAATTAGTAGCATCTTATCCAGTTGTATAACTGTCGGCTCGGCCACAAGCTGTTCCGGCATGTTCTCGTCAGCGAAATACTGCCAGAAGAGCCCTCCGCTGCCGTCAAGGTTCCGTGTAGTACACGAAAGAAACATAAAACATACATATTACGAAGCGTCTGCACAATATACTTAATTTAGTTAAATAGTTAATCCATTACTGAATAAAATAGAACAAAATACTGTACCATTGTCTGCGGGACTGGAAATTCGTAGATAATCAGCTCAAGCTGGATTACCACATACGGAGCGTACTTCTGGTATCTTCCTCCCTTTCCTGTTCCATTTAGAAATGGCGCGAGAGAAGAAAATGTCGGGATAAGCTCCGGTAAGAAGTACGATTTCTCTCATTTTCTCATCTTGATGATCTCGCGGGGCATCGTCGTATTCTTCTGGGTGTCCACGCTCTCGAAATTTCAGCAGTCAAGTAAACGTCTTCACTGTGCTGGACGTCTCTCTTGCAGCCACTGGAGTTAGCAGAGCATTTCTGTAACGCTCTCGCGCCGACTAAACGATCCCTTAACGAAACCCGTCGCTTTTTGTTTGTTCTCCGTCTCTTCTGTTGGTAAGAGTCCCAGACGGAACAGAAATATTCAAGACTCGGTCGAACGAGTGCTTCGTAAGCTGCTTCTTTCGTGGATGAATTATATTTCCATAAGATTCTCGAAATGAATCTCCCAGTGACAACAACTTTTCCAAAAACTTGTTTTTAACAATGTCTGAAAAGAGAGATATTGCTAACGATCTCGCAGCAGCAGTAAATTTACGAAATTTATTCGCAGTTGCGGAATTTGTCTGACATCAGCTGAATTAGGAGTGAAGATATTACCTATTGGTGACACGTGAAAATTTGTGCCAGGCCGGTACTCAAACTCGGATTTGCCACATTCCCCAGCAATCGCCTTAGCCACTTCGTCTATCCGAGCATGCTTCCAGGACCGACCGAAACTTCCACATTCATTGTATCTACGATCCCACCACACGTCACACGTACTTGAATTCCCGCTATGGGGACGTTTTCAGCGTTAGTATTACGATCGATATTTTGCCCGTCGAGCGTTGTAATATTTATTTTTAACGATGTCTGAAGTGACAGACATTGGTGAGGATCTTGCAGCTGCAGAAATTTTCGTGTCACCTATAGGCAATACCTTCATACGCAATGCAGCTAATCTCAGAAACGTTGTGCAGATGCGAATATATTTCATAAATTTAGTACAGCTGCAAGATCGTCACCAATTCCTGTGTCCTCAGACACTGTTTGACTTTCCTGGCTTCAGGCGCCAAGCGCGACGTTCTCTGCGTGCGCCCTTGCATTTCTTTGCGTCCACCCATCGTCCCGAAAACACTTGGAGTGAATCTGGCGGGCCGAGTGGGCTCGTTTCCTACTCGAGGGGGCGCTCTGAATCTCACAGCGGACGTCTTCCGCACTGAAAGAGCCACTACTCGGTCGCAGCAGTCAGCTCCAGATTGCAGCGTTTTTTGCTGTATTCAAACTTCCAGATGACTGCAGACATTTTCCTTTCCTTCAGAAATTGCGATAAAATGACGACCCAAATATTCTTCGGGTGATTCTCAAACGTCCTGTGTTCAAGAAGTACCGTCTTCCCAAGTACTGAAGTGTAACAGTAATAAAACAAGTTTACGAGATGTCGAAGTGGCTGTTATTTTTTGAGTGACATAACACGCCCATACGAATATACAGGGTATGCAGAAGCAGCCTGAAAACCATGTAAGGGCGTTGCAGGGAACGTTGTACTGAGAAACGAGTGTTGAGAAAAAAACGTTGCGTCGTTTCCAATTTAATTAGCAATGAAGTTGGCCAATCACGTCGTTGTGTACGCAAACTGTGAGAGACAGTGTCGCCAGACCTTCTCCGTTTGGTTTCCTCAAACCGATCAAATGTAGATTTTGTGCGCCTAGCTTCAGTTTATCACTTCTGAGGCACAATGTAACTGGTAACGAGCGTTCGAACAAGTGGTACATCACACGCAGACGTCTGTGCATTACCGCATTTTAGCGCCTGCAAGTGCTTCAGTTTGCGCGCACAACGACCTGATTGGCTGCTGTAAATACAAATTAAATCGGGAACGGCACACTGCATAGAATTTATTCTATATATGAAGTAGGTTAGGTTTGACCTTTTAAGAATGGCGTGAATACCACGACTCCTCTGTGGTTGGATGCGAGTGCTGTATAGCGGGTTCTGCTATTAAAGAGACGCCGAATGCATGTAAATGAGCTTTCCTGTCTCATAAAGAACGTGGCGAATACTATACACACAGTCCTCACTTATCGGAATAACCAGACAAATTTTACAAATATATGAGATGACAGGAGAAACGTTCTGCTACATACTCGAGATAATTTGGTGACCTTGAAGAGCAAGTTAAAAAACACTTTGTTTCGGTGTATTTATTTAACGTTGTGCAGATTTACGTCAATTAACCTTCAACGATGGTCATTTAGTACACGAATGAAAGAGAAACATGAAGTGTAGCATAAAATACTCTTGAAAACCTAAACCACTTAAAAGTAGAAACATATACCGTACACGACTTCTGCAAACAACTTCATATTAACAGAATCACTAGCCTATCGGTAAGTACGCAATAATAATAATTTGTAGACAACTAATGACAACGTACTACAAAAAAGATACATTACAGTAGCCATAAGCACTTAAGATGCACCACCCTTTTCTCTTGAACAAATTAATTTTTGAGGTTGTAATCTATGAATAAAATTCTCAATAAAGATTTTACCTATTTGAGGTTTCGAATAAACCTGCGATTTCGAACTGTATTCCGATTATGATATTTTCATCCTCAATGTCGAACTATATTCCGATTATGTTATTTTCGTCCACAAATGCACTCTTTCTTGAAGTAAACTTATCAGTTTCTCATGCTTCATATTTCGTGTACGAGAACGTCGATCGATTTGACCGAAGAAAACAAAGTGGTTTCAATTTCACTGTCGTCTGAAGTCTGTACGTTAGGGGGATAAGATCGGCTATAGTGTGAACGCGCATGTAGTGGTGTATTGATTTGAAAAGATCGGACGTCACCGACCGACGTCGGTCGTCGGCGGAATACACCGATATCGCAGCGACTGTCACCGCAGCCTTAGGCGATAAAGTGTCGGTCATCTTCGGCAACTTCCGCCAAGCTGCGTCATGTTTATTCACCCTGGTTCAAATAGCTCTGAGCACTATGGGACTTAACATCTAAGGTCATCAGTCCTCTAGAACTTAGAACTACTTAAACCTAACTAACCTAAGGACATCACACACATCCATGCCGGAGGTAGGATTCGATCCTGAGACCGTATCGGTCGCGCGGTTCGAGACTGAAGCGCCTAGAACCGCTCGGCCACACCGGCCGGCCTATTCACCGTGTCTCTCGCTCATCACAACAGAGGGTACACCACGCTATTTGGCACACGTCTGCAGTAATCCTTTCACTACTGTCGGCGGCACCTGTGACCGGCAAGTAGACTATAGCAGCTACGGAGAGGGCCTCAGCCGATAGATGAGTCCCGTGCCGTCAGGCGAGGGCAGGCTTTGAGCGATGTTTACGGGGCGGCCGTCTGCTGTAAACACGGCCGCTAATCGCCGCCAGCTGTGCGCTGGGAATGGTGCGTCGCGGCGCGCCAGCCGGCCCGCTGCCAGCAGGGCTCAGCGCTCGCTCCTCTGTTTCTGTTGGCACTCAGCGGGACCAGAGGCGCCGCGCGACGCGCATTGTTGTTCCTCGGCGTACCTGACACCTGCAGCTCGGCCCGGCAGCTATGTCCCACGTGGGCCACCTGGGAAGCATTGGGCTTCAATAAGTTTGTCTTCAGGAAAGGTAAAGACACCAGACAGACAGTTCTGACGATGAGGCTAATAAGCGAAGCAAGACAAAAGAAAAATCGAGAGACGTTCGTATTATTTTTCAACCTGGAAAAAGCCTTTGGCAGTGTGAAATGGTGCAAGCTGTTCGAAATTCAGTGTGTGATGTCCTTAGGTTAGTTAGGTTTAAGTAGTTCTAAGTTATAGGTGACTGATGACCTTAGAAGTTAAGTCGCATAGTGCTCAGAGCCATTTGAACCATTTTTGAACCAAGAACGAAATTCTTGGATTAAAAGGGTGTAAGACAGGAATGTAGTCTTTCGCCTTTAATTTTCAATCTGTACATCGAAGAAGCAATGACGGGAATAAAAGAAAGCTTCAAAAGTGGGATAAAACTCAAAGTGAAAGGATATCAATTATAGATTCACTGATGATAATACTATCCAAATTGAAACTGAAGAAGAACTGTAGCATTTGTTGCATGCAATCAACAGTCTAATGAGTACAGAATGTGGAACGAGAGTAGATCGAAGAGAAACGAAAGTAATGAGAAGTAGCAGAAATGAGAACAGCGAGAAACTTAACACCAGCACTGGGGATCACGAAGTAGATGAAGTTAAGGAATTCTGCGATTTAGGTAGAAATGCATACAGGGAGAAACTTAACATCAGGATCGGTGATCACAAACTAGATGGAGTAAGGAATTCTGCGACCTACGCAGCAAAATAACCCATGACGGACAGAGACGGAGAAAAGAGGACATAAAAAGCAGACTAACACTGGAAAAAGAGCATTCCTGGCCAAGCGAAGTCTATCAAAAATAGGCCTTAATTTGCCGAAGAAATTTCAGAAAATTCATGTTTGGAGCACACCATTGTGTGCTAATGAAAGTCGGACTGTGGGGAAACCGGGGAACAAGAGAAACGAAGCGTCTGAATTGTGATGCTACAGAAGAGTGTTGAAAATTAGGTGGACTGATAAGGTTAGGAATTACGACGTTCTCCGGAGAATCAGTGAGGAAAGGAACATGTGGAAAACACTGGCAAGGAGAAGGAAAAGGATGGTAGGACTTCTATTAAGACATCAGGGAATAATTTCTATGGTACTAGCGAGAGCTGTAGAGGCTAAAATCTTTAGAGGAAGACAGAGGCTGGAATACACCCAGCAAATAACTGAGGACGTAAGTTGCAAATGCTGCTCCGAGATGAAGAGGTCGACACAAGAGAGGCTGCATCAAACCAGGCGGAAAATAATGATTAAAGAGAGAGAGAGAGAGAGAGAGAGAGAGAGAGAGAGAGAGAGAGAGAGAGAGAGAGAGAGAGGGAAATACGTTCTTACTAAGAAAAAACACATCGCTAAACTGAATATACCTCTTTAGTTAAGTACCTGCATTATTGAAACATACCTCATTTCTCTCCATAAGACTTCAGACTACAGGGTGGTTATCATTAAACTTCAGCTACTTGAGAGTGTTTGCATGGAACTTTGTGACAATATTTGTAAGGACATGCGGAAGAGAGAAAACGCATGAACTATTGAGAGGGAACTATTGAGAGGGTTCAATTGTGCTCATCTTGGTGGGTATGTAGTTTGGAACGATCGGCCTGTGACTCGGTCTTCTCCCCCTATGTTACAGAGTAACCGAGCAACCTCACGACAAGTGTGAGGTGGATCTTCATTGTGCATCAAAACCCAAAAAATTGTTCAAATGGCTCTGAAATCTATGCGACTTATCTGATGACGTCATCAGTCGCCTAGAACTTAGAACTAATGAAACTTAACTAACCTAAGGAAATCATACACATCCATGCCCGAGGCAGGATTCAAACCTGCGACCGTAGCGGTCGCTCGGCCCCAGACTGTAGCGCCTAGAACCGCACGGCCACTCCGGCCGGCGTCAAAACCCAAAGCACCTTTCTTCCTTAGAGCAGGGATCACAGACTGGCCAAGCAGATAGTAGTAATGTGTGCCGCTCACGCTGTATGTCCTTTCTCCTTGGGGGTTCCGCAAACAATACTGGACCAACCAAGAACTGTGCCGAGGAGCCACATCACAAAGCAACACGTTCATTGTGAAGAGAACCACCATGGAAATTCGTTGGCGCTCACTATCCCGAAATGCGACGGTTGCGAGTGTAACCTCCCGCAGTGAACGTAAAGTATGCTTCATCACTCCACAAAATATTCCAAGACAACGTGTTGTCAACTTCAGCCGTTCCAAGCAATTTCAGAGCAATGTCTACTCGAATGTCTACGTCACGTGGCAAAACTTGTCGTTTAATGTGAAGTTTGCACGGATATCGTTTTACAGCTGTTCGCATCACTGTTCGATCTCTGAACCATTGAATGTTCAGCTTTCGTGACACTTCGTGTACTGACTGAAGATCGCACATTGTGTCCAGCATTCTGAGCAATATCGACAGTAACTTATTTAACAATTTGTGGTGTACTTTTCCGTCAGCCTTGCCAGTATTTGTAGAGAAGAGTTGTAGAACAGAGGTCGTGTAGTACCTGTAATATTGCTTCCACAGTGGCGGCGGTAGCTGAGAGATGGACGTGGTGTTGCAGCACTACACGATGGACTGCTACTTCCGCCAGGTGTGGCGCGACCGCCGGCTCACGTTCACTCTACCCGGCCTGGAGGAGTTCTCGCTGCCCTGGCTGTTCCTGGACCGTGTCTGGAAGCCCGACACCTTCTTCATGAACGGCAAGCGCTCGCACCTGCACAGAATCACCGTCCCCAACAAGTTCTTGCGCCTGCGTGAGGACGGCGTCCTCACCTATTCCATGAGGTTCGTACAGCACAGGGCTTTAAATAATATTTGCAGGTCATTGTGCTAACATACACTGGAGGCATATAGTATTAACGTAAAATCTACGCTACTGGCAATTAACATTTCCACACGACATAACAAACGTCAAATTACCCTGCTTGCACATGTAAGTGGTTAACATTGCGGAGGAACTGAGCAAAACAGGTAACAGCATTGGCCTCTACATTTTTATGTAAAGAAATACTACGTAGCGGATTTCTCACTCAGAAACTGTAGGTGAATGTTGGTTGTTTCTGAGAAAATTGTTGTATATCTCATGTAACTAGGAGCAACGGCCGCCTGCACGTGTTGGAATTAGTCGCCAGCAGTTTAACAGAAGCTTCTCGAGACCGCTGCTTACCATTCCACGATTTTTTAGTTCGGGTTGATCGGGACTCCATGCCTGTCATACGAATATACACAAATAAAAAAAAAGTTTTGCATCGCCCCGGTTCCTAGAACTCCTGAACACGACGTTGACTGTGGTAAGTGTATCACAGAAACAGTCCCTTTGAGTGTTCAGAGATGCCCAAAGATGTAAACAACCATGCATGAGCAGCTCCTATTAGACAGAGGAGGTCCGACAGCCGATCAGTTCCAGTCATTCCACCAGGAAGGAGGTACACGGCTCGTGTTGCCTGTAGCTCAATCATGTCTAGATGTTCAATACCGCCGTTCGATCGCGTCCGCATTGTGCCAGGAAGGGCTCTCAACAAGGAAAATGTCCAGGCGTCTCGGAGTGAACGAAAGCGATGTTGTTCGGACATGGAGGAGATACAGAAAGACAGGAAGTGTCGATGACATGCCCTGCTCAGGACGCCCAAGGGCTACTACTGCAGTGGATGACCACTACCTACGGATTATGCCTCGGAGAAACGCTGACAGAAACGCCACCTTGTTGAAAAATGCTTTTTGTGCAGCAGGCTGCATGATGCGCAACTTCAGTTCCGACGTCCATCATTGAGCTCGCACCTGCATAGAATCACCGTACCCAACAAGTTCGTGCGCCTGCGCGAGGACGGCGTCCTCACCTATTCCATGAGGTTCGTACGGCACAGGGCTTTAAATAATATTTACAGGACATTTTCCTAATATACACTGGCTTCCGGCGGCTATCTGATTTGGTGAAGACTGCCAGTCTCGCTAGCGGGATGAAAGCAGAGCTCACCATCTGCAGCATCGTCGACAGGACTGACTGCGGACCTTTGGTACAGAGCCGAGTGGAGGGTCTGAATCAGAGGCTGAGAAGGTTCTGCGACCGTGTGGGCTGCAGATTCCTCGGCTTGCGCCATAGGGTGGTGGGGTTTCGGGTTCCGCTGGATAGGTCAGGAGTCCACTACACGCAACAAGCGGCTACACGGCTATCAGGGGTTGTGTAGCGTGGGCTGGGCGGTTTTTTAGGTTAGATGGCCTCGGGCAAGTACAGAAAGGGCAACAGCCTCAAAGGGTGCGGGGCAAAGTCAGGACATGCGGGGACCAAGCAGCAATCGGTATTGTAATTGTAAACTATCGAAGCTGCATTGGTAAAGTACCGGAACTTCAAGTGCTGATACAAAGCACCGAAGCTGAAATCGTTATAGGTACAGAAAGCTGGCTGAAGGCAGAGATAAATACAGCCGAAATTTTTACAAAGGCACAGACGGTGCTTAGAAAGGATAGATTGCTTGCGACAGGTGGTGGCGTGTTTGTCACTGTTAGTAGTACTTTATCCTGTAGTGAAGTAGAAGTGGATACTTCCTGTGAAATGTTATGGGTCGAGGTTACACCCAACAACAGAGCTAGGTTAATAATTGGCTCCTTTTACCGACCTCCCGACTCAGCAGCATTAGTGGCAGAACAACTGAAACAATTGGAATACATTTCACATAAATTTTCTCAGCATATTATAGTCTTAGGCGGAGATTTCAAGTTACCAGATATAGAATGGGACACTCAGATGTTTAGGACGGGTAGTAGGGACAGAGCATCGAGTGCCATTATACTGAGTGCACTATCCGAAAATTACCTCGAGCAATTAAACAGAGAACCGACTCATGGAGATAACATCTTGGACCTACTGATAACAAACGGACCCGAACTTTTCGACTCTGTAAGTGCAGAACAGGGAATCAGTGATCATAAGGCCGTTGCAGCATCCCTGAATATGGAAGTTAATAGGATATAAAAAAAGGGAGGAACGTTTATCTGTTTAGCAAGAGTAATAGGAGGGAGATTTCAGACTACCTAACAGATCAAAACGAAAATTTCTGTTCCGACACTGACAATGTTGAGTGTTTATGGAAAAAGTTTAAAGCAATTGTAAAATGCGTTTTAGACAGGTACATGCCGAGTAATACTTTGAAGGACGGGAAAAACCCAACGTGGTTCAACAACAAAGTTAGGAAACTACTGCGAAAGCAAAGAGAGCTTCACTCCACGTTTAAAAGCAGCCAAAACCTCTCAGACAAACAGAACATAAACGATGTCAAAGTTAGCGTAAGGAGGGCTATGCGTGAAGCGTTCAGCGAATTCTAAAGTAAAATTCTATGTACCGACTTGACAGAAAATCCCAGGAAGTTCTGGTCTTACGTTAAACCAGTAAGTGACTCTAAACAGCATATCCAGACACTCCGGGATGATGATGGCATTGAAACAGAGGATGACACGCGTAAAGCTGAAATACAAAATACCTTTTTCCAAAGCTGTTGCACAGAGGAAGACCGCACTGCAGTTCCTTCTCTAAATCCTCGCACAAACGAAATAATGGCTGACATCGAAATAAGTGTCCAAGGAATAGAAAAGCAACCGGAATCACTCAACAGAGGAAAGTCCACTGGACCTGACGGGATACCAATTCGATTCTACACAGAGTACGCGAAAGAACTTGCCCCCCTTCTAACAGCCGTGCACCGCAAGTCTCTAGAGGAACGGAAGGTTCCAAATGATTGGAAAAGAGCACAGGTAGTACCAGTCTTCAAAAAGGGTCGTCGAGCAGATGTGCAAAACTGTAGACCTGTATCTCTGACGTCGATCTGTTGTAGAGTTTTAGAACATGTTTTTTGCTCGAGTATCATGTCGGGTTTGGAAACCCAGAATCTACTCTGTAGGAATCAACGTGGATTCCGGAAACAGCGATCGTGTGAGACCCAACTCGCTTTATTTGTTCATGAGACCCAGAAAATATTAGATACAGGCTCCCAGGTAGATGCTATTTTCCTAGACTTCCGGAAGGCGTTCGATACAGTTCCGAACTGTCGCCTGATAAACAAAGTAAGAGCCTACGGAATATCAGACCAGCTGTGTGGCTGGATTGAAGAGTTTTTAGCAAATAGAACACAGCATGTTGTTATCAATGGAGAGACGTCTACAGACGTTAAAGTAACCTCTGACGCGCCACTGGGGAGTGTTATGGGACCATTGCTTTTCACAATATATATAAATGACCTAGTAGATAGTGTCGGAAGTTCCATGTGGCTTTTCGCGGATGATGCTGTAGTATACAGAGAAGTTGCACCATTATAAAATTGTAGCGAAATGCAGGAAGATCTGCAGCGGATCGCCACTTGGTGCAGGGAGTGGCAACTGACCCTTAACATAGACAAATGTGATGTATTGCGAATACATAGAAAGAAGGATCCTTTATTGTATGATTATATGATAGCGGAACAAACACTGGTAGCAGTTACTTCTGTAAAATATCTGGGAGTATGCGTGCGGAACGATTTAAAGTGGAATGATGATATAAAATTGTTGGTAAGGCGGGTACCAGGTTGAGATTCATTGGGAGAGTCCTTAGAAAATGTAGTCCATCAACAAAGGAGGTGGCTTACAAAACACTCGTTCGACCTATACTTGAGTATTTGCTCATCAGTGTGGGATCCGTGCCAGATCGGGTTGACGGAGGAGATAGAGAAGATCAAAAGAAGAGCTGCGTGTTTCGCCACAGGGTCATTTGGTAACCGTGACAGCGTTTAGCAAACTCAAGTGGCAGACTCTGCAAGAGAGGCGCTCTGCATCGCGGTGTAGCCTGCTCGCCAGGTTTCGAGAGGGTGCGTTTCTGGATGAGGTATCGAATATATTGCTTCCCCCTACTTATACCTTCCGAGGAGATCACGAATGTAAAATTAGAGAGATTCGAGCGCGCACGGAGGCTTTCAGACAGTCGTTCTTCCCGCGAACCATACGCGACTGGAACAGAAAAGGGAGGTAATGACAGTGGCACGTTAAGTGCCCTCCGCCACACACCGTTGGGTGGCTCGCGGAGTAGAAATGTAGATGTAGATGAACCGCGACACCATGCAGCGCGGTACAGATGGGCCCAACAACATGACGAATGGACCACTCAGAACTGGCATCACGTTCTCTTCACCGACAAGTGTCGTATATGCCTTCAACCAGACAATCGTCGGAGACATGATTGGAGACAACCCTGTCAGACTGAACGCCTTAGACACACTGTCCGGCGAGTGCAGCAAGGTGGAGGTTCCCTGCTGTTTTGGGGTGGTATGGGGCCGACGTACTCCGCTGCTGGTCATGGAAGGTGCCGTAACGGCAGTGCGATACGTGAATGCCATCCTCCGACCGAAAGTGCGACCATATCGGCAACACATTGGCGATGCATTCGTCGTCATGGACGACAATTCGTGCCCCCATCGTGCACATCGTGTGAATGACTTCCTTCAGGATAATGACATTGCTCAACTAGAGTGTCCAGCATGTTCTCCAGACATGAACCCTATTGAACATGCCTGGGATAGACTGAAAAGGGCTGTTTATGTTCGACGTAACCCACCAATCATACTGAGGGATCTACGCCGAATCGCCGTTGGATCAACAGTGTCTTGATGAGTGTTTGGATAGTATGCCACGACGAATACAGGCATGTATCAATGCAAGAGGACGTGCTACTGGGTATTAGAGGTACCGGTGTGTACGGCAATCTGGAACACCACCTCTGAGGGACTGATGACCTTACCAGTTAAGTCCCATAAGATTTAACACAAATTTGAACACAAAAATGTGTGGTTTGCGTGAGCAATAAGAAGGGCGGAACTTATGTTGATCTCTATTCCAATTTTCTGTATAGGTTCCGGAACTCTCGAAACCGAGGTAATGCAAAACTTTTATTGATGTGTGTAGTATCGATGCGTTCAGGAGGTCCTTCAACTCCCTCAAAGATTTCAGAGGCCTCTGGCGACTAGCGCTTTGAGAGGATGGACATACTGTCTGCTCGGCCAGTACAAGGTCGAGCAAACACGTCACGTATCATGTCTGGGGTTGACAAATGAGCTTGTTTGCAACAGGACAAGTATCCAGTCAAACAGTTCTATGATAGCTGAAGTAATTCTGTTGTCAACACGACGAACATTGTTGCATCTCAGTTTTTTTCTAATTGGCTTTCGGAATGTGCCGATGCAGCCATCTCAACACAGGAAGTGTTAGCCGGTCGGCGTGGCCGAGCAGTTCTGGGCTCTTCAGTCTGGAACCGCGCCACCGCTACGGTCGCAGGTTCGAATCCTGCATCGGGCATGGATGTCCTTCGGTTAGTTAGGTTTAAGTAGTACACGAAAACGAGTAAGTCAGACGAAGATGGAACACAGTATACACAGTGGTACTATACTACAAAAATCCTACTGGTAACATAACAATTATAACTCACCATTGGTACATATCTGGAATATTCCCAATTCAGTACGCATGAATGACTATATATCTAAATTATCAAAAATGTTTTTTATATATCCTGTGACAATTGTTTCAGAACTAACGGAAAGAATTGAATATTTGTGCATGACTGTAAGTACCATCTAGACAGAACAGGGGAACGATTTACAAGAACCAGTGTTGTACAGACGCACAGGTATTCAGAGACACACACATAGTAGGCACGTAGTGACATACATTTAGAGGCTGAATATTCCATATTCTGCAGAGTAGCACGTGCGGATATGGCCAGTTAATTAAGGTTTGATCTTCCCCTGGCATTAGAAGTACAAGTAGCATTAAATTAGCAGCGCCGGGAGCTATATTTTGATTTTGGTAGTTTCGAGAAACTCATACAATAGCTTATACGTTGTTATATCGTTGGAAGCTAACAAGGTTTGGAGGCTACTTGGGAACTGAGGACCAAGAGATCGAAGATTACTTGCAAGAATGTTTATGTGATATGACTTCCGCGGACCTTACACAAATACAATATATTGTTCGGATCTTCTTCCTCGCCGCAAACACATAGAGAGACGCTGCTTAGGTTGAGCCGATAGAGGTGTTTGTTGAACTTCTAGTGATTAAATTTCAGCCGTGCTATAATTGTCGTGAAGCTCCTTGGTGTTTGTGCCCTATTATACAAAGATACTCTTGGAACTGTAGGATGAACTAGTGCCTTTGATCTAAGATGTCCGTGATCATTTCTCTACCCAGTCTGAGGACAACCGCTTTCTGATCATGGGTATCATATCGGTGAAAGAGAGTTTATCCTACTTAATAATTCCGTGCGGAAGTACTTGTTTTGTTAGGTCACCTGCTTGTCCATTTTCAGGTATCTCAGAGGGGCTTTTCATCCATACCATCGCATAAATTCTGTAGAACATAGAGGACCCCACCAAAGCGTGACAACGCAGGGCCAATTATACCAAGAAAAACTCTGCCTTCATCTTGCTCCAGTGGGTCCCAACCCCTATCGACCACATTTCACAGACTCGACCAAAGAGCGATGTTGAGAATTACCTCTTTAACAATATTTCAAGTATAGTTATGACAATAGGGAATGATATATCGTATCAGCAGGCTGCTAATAGGTCAATTCTGCTGTTACAAGCAGATATGATCCGGTTGTCAATTCAAAATACGTTGACATCTCTCTTACACTCCAAAACGGCCTATAAAATCTTCCAATGGAACGCAGGATAGCTCAAGGCAAACAAAGAGATCTTCTATATTTTCTGCTCCGAAATAAAGTAGACGTTTGTGTCATCACCGAAAAATGGTCGAAACCGAACGAAATATTCGAACTCCTGGGATACCCTGTTATTAGACAAGATAAGAGATCGTGACTACGGAGGTGAAGCGTTGTTGGTAAAAGTAGGTACCCACTTTTCCCGTTGTCAATAATGGCCCTAGCATGGCCCATTGCAAATGGTGCGTATCCGTCTGTGGACCAAGGACTTCCATCTGAATTTGACCTCAGCATACAAAGCACCTAACGAAAGACTTTACAAGCAACAGTTAATAACAATCATTGCTTTCCTCGAAAATCCCTTATGGTACTAGGTGGCTTTAATGACCACCAAGCATTGTGAGGCTGCTGAAGTGAAAACGCAATGTGAAAAATACTAGAGCATGCACTAGGTTCGGGAAACATTATAGTACTAAATTATAGCTCACCCACACGAATAGTTCGATCAAATGAAGCCGAGGCGGCAGTGGACTTGAGTATAGTATCACCTGCGCTGTCTACTGGAACAACTGGGGAAGTTCGGATGACTTACCAGTTCAGATCATAATAAACGTACAGACTAGAGAGACTGTGAAACACGCAATCAACCAGAAAGTGAACCCAAACAAAGCGAACTGGAGTCTTTACGAAACACTACTATAAGACACACTGGAATCGAATACCGATACTGGCAATTCGGACAGAGATTCTGAGGTCTTGGTGTCGCTTATCAGTGAACAGCGGAAGTCTCAATACCTCCAAAAGGACATGAGTGGACTAATTATCGTCCATCACACTGTTCGTGGTTTTCAGAATGTGACGCACTCCTCAAGGAACGAAGGGAGGCATTAAGAAAGTACAAAAATCTTTTTAATGATACATACTTTGTAGCCGCTAAGAAAGTACAAGTTGCAGACGAGAAAATATTCAAGCACAAAACAAGAAAATCGTGGCACAATTTCTGCACTGCAATCTGTAAAGATACTCAATTAACCAGCAACTGAAATGTAATACAAAACATTTCTGACTGTATTTGATTATTTCTTGTGAGTGTTTATAAAAGACTCTGTTTACGTCCTTCGTTACCAGTAACAAAGCATGAACTGAGACATCGAATAACAGCAGCTGTGGAAGCTGTGACTCGAGACATGCTCGCTGCAGTGTAGGAACAATTTGAATGCCGCATTGTCATGTACCGTGCATTTAAAAGTGGGTATACTGAAAACCTGTGAAAAATTATGAAAAAAAAATTTTTTGAGTTTCCGTTCATGAAAAAAGGAATTTCATTCAATATATTTGTTAGTTTCAGAAATACAGAAGTGCCAAATCGGACGATTCTTTTTGGTACACCCTTTGTGATCAGTCTTAGTCCCCAAACAGATCCTTTGTATGTCTTTTCATTGTCTCAAAAATAATTTCCGAACTTTGACTATTTTTTGCTCATTTGAATGAGAACCTGACCTTAACGATTTCGTCTATCCAAGCAGGTCTCCAGGACCGATCCAAACTTCCGCGACACAGAGTCTGCAAGCATTGCGCTCGCACATTTCGTAATTTTATGCGGTTGAAGTATGGATACATTACTGACGGTTACAATGTAAGTGTTTATATAGTGGCTGTATCCTTAAATTACGATGTCCTTCAGAGATGCATGCATGTCATTCATTTAAATCTCTGCTTAAGTTCTCACTCTTTGAACGTTCCAGATACCGGCCCACAGTGTCCTTTATCTGGGCAGTAACTGTCGGACGTTTTTCATATTCACGTTTTGAGGCTTCGCTTCGCAGTGTGGAGCTAAAAACTTGTGGCTGATAAAGGGATGCTGATCCATTGATCCAAATCCCAACCTGGAACGACAGAATTTGTCATGTTTGCTCTCGTAGACTTCTCTGGAATGCACCATGTCTTAACAGCCTCCAATTTTCCTTCCTCTAAGATGGAATATGAGTTCTGGAGGGATGGAGAGCCTTGTTGTTTACACTAATGTGACAAGTCATGGGATAGCGATATGCACATAATACAGCGCTTACACAAGGTAAAAACTGACAGTGCATTGGCGGAGCTGTCATTTGTACTCAGGTGATTCATGTGAAAAGATTTGGCAGCACGACGGCAGTTAACAGACTTTGAACGTGGACTAGTAGTTGGAGCTAGACACATGGGACATTCCATTTCCGAAATCGTTAGGCAACTCAATATTTCGATATCCACAATGTCAAGTGTGCGACAATACCAGATATCACAACGGACGCCACAGTGGCCGACGGCCTTCACTTAACGACCGAGAGCAGCGGCGTTTGCGTAGAGTCGTCAGTGCTGACAGACAAGCAACACTGCGTGAAATAACCGCAGAAATCTATGTGGGACGTACGATGGACGTATCCGTTAGGACAGTGCCGCGAAATTTGGCACCGACGCGAGTGCCTTTGCTAACAGCAGACATCGCCTCCAGCGCTTCCTGGGCTCATGACCATACCGGTTGGACCCTAGACTGGAAAACCGTGGCCTTGACAGACGAGTTCCGATTTAAGTGAGAGCTGTTGGTAGGGATCGAGTGTGGCGCAGGCCCTAGGCCATGGACCCAGCTCGTAAAAATGACACTGTACAAGCTAGTGGTGGCTCCGTAATGGTGTGTGCTGTGTTTACAGGGAACAGACTGGATCCTCTAGTCAAAATGAATCAGTCATTGACTGGAAATGTTTACGGTCTGCTACTTGGAGACCACTCACAGCCGTTCGTAGACTTCATGTTCCCAAACAATGATGAAATTTTTATGGACGACAATGCGCCACGTTGCCGGGCTACAGTTCTCTGCGATTAGTTTGAAGAACATTCTGGACAATTCGAGCGAGTTATGTGGCCATCCAGGTCGTCCGACATGAATCCTACTGAATATTTGTGGGACATAATCCAGAGGTCAGTTCGTACACAAAATCCTGACCCGGCAACACTTTCGCAGCTATGGACCGCTGCAGAGGCAGCATGGCTCAGTGTTTCAGCAGGGGACTTCCAACGACTTTTGAGTCCATGCCACGTTGAGCTGCTGCACTACGCTGGGCAAAATAATGTCCGACACGATACTGGGAGGTATCCCACGACTTCTGTCACGTGAGTTTGTAACTATGAACAGTTGTTTTAATTAATTTTAATAAACTTTCGTCGCAGCACGAGATGAAAATAATAATGCGACAATGGAAACCAGAATTGAGTCAAACGAAACTAAATATCTGGTTGTGAACTGTGACATTAGGTCCAAACCATACTTCAGTAATGACATAGTGATGAGGAAAGTATAGAATTTTAAACACTTTTAATCTTATATTGACATAAACTGCACCGGTAAGTACGGAAATAAAATAGATAACATAACAAATGTGAATATTATTAGAGCATCTGCATTAGTTTTTGTGGGATGATAACGTTTAATATAAAAATAAAAGATCCTGCAGGCTGATGGCTGAACCTGTCGTTATGGATTAGAACTATGAATTTTTAATGTTGATCTCATAAGAATGCTGTGGAAATGGATTACTTGCGAAGGAAGGAAAATTAGAGATTATCGTCCTTTCGACAACGCGGACTTTAGAGACGATGCACGAGCTCGGATTACGAAAGAATGGTGAATGAAACTGACCCTTTTCAGACGAACCACCGCAGAATTTTCCTCGAGCGATGTGAGGAAATTATGGAACACCTGAATCTGGACGGCCGGACGGGAACTTGAACCGTGGTCCTCTCGAATGCGAGTCCAGTGCACTGACAATTGCGCCACCTTCCCCACTGCTTGTGAAGCAGCACGAGAATATCAAGAGTGTAAGGCAAACGAGCGATTTTAAACAAAAATGAAACGGTGCTAGACAAAATTGTGAGATGGTTAAGCTGCTATGGTCTCTTATTGTGTATGTCAGATCAACGTTAGCGATGAAGATATTTAAATGGATACCACGCGTAAGACGAAATCGCGAATGATTGCGCCATTCTTGGAAGATTAATATGACAACGAAGTTACGCATCCCACACGACT
The DNA here is from genome assembly GCF_023897955.1 of Schistocerca gregaria. NCBI lineage: Eukaryota > Metazoa > Arthropoda > Insecta > Orthoptera > Acrididae > Schistocerca > Schistocerca gregaria. The sequence goes on along the minus strand of NC_064922.1, from coordinate 553,307,773 downwards.
TTTCTGTCTCATTGCCTTTATGCAACCCACCACCAGTGACAACATGTCCAGCACTTCCACATCTAATATCTAGTTAACGTAGTTCTAGTTTGTCAAGCTCTACGCAGTTTCCCCATTCATGCAAGTGCTGGTCCGACTGTATCACCGTGTAACTGTACCAAGAGAGGTAGCGACGTGCTGGGATGCCAGACTCGCATTCTAGAAGTCTGCCACTCAAACTCTGAGCAGCAATCCAAATTTAGTTTTCGACCATTTTTCTTAGTCACATATAGCAAATACCAGTATAGTTCCATAGAAATACAAATGGTCAATTTCCTTTCCCTTATCCGATTTTCATCATAATCTTTGCAGACCTCGTTGTCGATGGAACGTTAAAACCCAGTCAGTATTCAGTCTTTGATGCCTTCGTCCAACTTCCACTCGAGAACAGCATTTAGCTCACGCACATTCCCTGAGCAACATGAAAGGCTGAGAGGTTTTCTGTAATTAGTCGGCATTTGAACCCTTGCAGGGTCGTGCTCTAGCATCATTCTACTTTCATTGAAACAATGACTAATGCCTTAGCCACATCACAATGACACCCAGCACTGGAAACTTCATTTCCACATACCGTTGCGTCTTCTCAGTTGCGATCGCTTCACAGTAACTCGATATCATCTTCTGTAGTCATCAGAAGCGCAATCTTATTACTCTTTTTTCTCCAGAACAGATGTCTTGAATACACACAGAATGTACAACGTGATAGATATTATCTTATACCCTACGAATTCCTCCAGCAAGATTATAGAAAGTACCACTGCTTCCTTTGTGAACGGCACACCCATATTACTGCTTCCTTTCTGAATCGCATGCCCAGGCTATGTGAGCATTATGGAACAAAGCAGTGATCTTCGAGAGAACGCTTTTTGCCAAGCGTAAACACTTTTCATATAAACCATTGACGCTGCCAACTAAAATATTCCTCACGTCGATACATATTATTAGAAGTGACTAAAAAAATTAAAAACTCGCTCAGTCGGAGCGTGTGATACTATAATACAAATGTGCTACCTAATTTTCCCCCTTTTTGTTTATTGTAAGTGTGATGTACACTCCTGGAAATTGAAATAAGAACACCGTGAATTCATTGTCCCAGGAAGGGGAAACTTTATTGACACATTCCTGGGGTCAGATACATCACATGATCACACTGACAGAACCACAGGCACATAGACACAGGCAACAGAGCATGCACAATGTCGGCACTAGTACAGTGTATATCCACCTTTCGCAGCAATGCAGGCTGCTATTCTCCCATGGAGACGATCGTAGAGATGCTGGATGTAGTCCTGTGGAACGGCTTGCCATGCCACTTCCACCTGGCGCCTCAGTTGGACCAGCGTTCGTGCTGGACGTGCAGACCGCGTGAGACGACGCTTCATCCAGTCCCAAACATGCTCAATGGGGGACAGATCCGGAGATCTTGCTGGCCAGGGTAGTTGAGTTACACCTTCTAGAGCACGTTGGGTGGCACGGGATACATGCGGACGTGCATTGTCCTGTTGGAACAGCAAGTTCCCTTGCCGGTCTAGGAATGGTAGAACGATGGGTTCGATGACGGTTTGGATGTACCGTGTACTATTCAGTGTCCCCTCGACGATCACCAGAGGTGTACGGCCAGTGTAGGAGATCGCTCCCCACACCATGATGCCGGGTGTTGGCCCTGTGTGCCTCGGTCGTATGCAGTCCTGATTGTGGCGCTCACCTGCACGGCGCCAAACACGCATACGACCATCATTGGCACCAAGGCAGAAGCGACTCTCATCGCTGAAGACGACACGTCTCCATTCGTCCCTCCATTCACGCCTGTCGCGACACCACTGGAGGCGGGCTGCACGATGTTGGGGCGTGAGCGGAAGACGGCCTAACGGTGTGCGGGACCGTAGCCCAGCTTCATGGAGACGGTTGCGAATGGTCCTCGCCTGTACCCCAAGAGCAACAGTGTCCCTAATTTGCTGGGAAGTGGCGGTGCGGTCCCCTACGGCACTGCGTAGGATCCTACGGTCTTGGCGTGCATCCGTGCGTCGCTGCGGTCCGGTCCCAGATCGACGGGCACGTGCACCTTCCGCCGACCACTGGCGACAACATCGATGTACTGTGGAGACCTCACGCCCCACGTGTTGAGCAATTCGGCGGTACGTCCACCCGGCCTCCCGCATGCCCACTATACGCCCTCGCTCAAAGTCCGTCAACTGCACATACGGTTCACGTCCACGCTGTCGCGGCATGCTACCAGTGTTAAAGACTGCGATGGAGCTCCGTATGCCACGGCAAACTGGCTGACACTGACGGCGGCGGTGCAGAAATGCTGCGCAGCTAGCGCCATTCGACGGCCAACACCGCGGTTCCTGGTGTGTCCGCTGTGCCGTGCGTGTGATCATTGCTTGTACAGCCCTCTCGCAGTGTCCGGTGCAAGTATGGTGGGTCTGACACACCGGTGTCAATGTGTTCTTTTTTCCATTTCCAGGAGTGTACTTGTTTTACTCTGTATCTCATTAGGTACTAAGTGTTAATGAGAAATAATACATAAGCTGCAACCTGCGTATATTATTTTGGATTAACGCCGTTAGGGAAAGTTAGGAAAAGCAATATCGTTGACAGTGAAAATAGGTGTAGGAGCTCTGTCTCTGGACGCTAGTGTGACGTCAGAGCACAGCGCGCAAGAGACTGACTTAGTTGTGAGACATGAGAGAGAACGCACGCAAGTGGCCTGCAACGTCGGGCCTAAGTGAGGCGCGATTGTCACTAGCGGTTGACCAAGAGCGGGTTCAATGTGGGCAGATGTAAAAGGCTCAAATAACATCGAGATCTTGTCCAATAATTGGTCGTTGTGAATCAAAGTGTGAAAGCAATTGTACATGGAGCAATGGGAGCATTGTAGATGACGGTTTAACAGCTGGTGCGAACAGTAAGGTTGTTTTAGTTTACGTTAGAAATTTTGTGACTCATCACCTAGAGAAAATCTCAGTGTACTTTGTTGCACTAACACGTGTTGCAGGTAAAAACTGTAGGCACCTGATATTGTCATTACCCTCAGTCGTTTTCACCCGCTTATGGTACCATTCTTTTACAGTTGTGGAACAACCTAGTGTCGTTGTTTAAAGACCTAAAGGAAAAATATTCAAATCACTGCCAGTTTGATTTGTTTGCAATAATGATAATTGAATGTAATTAATAATGAAGTCTCAATATGTTATCACCGTTTTTCAATAATTTTAGAGGCAAATACGTTCTTGGTAGTTGAGTAAAGTGAAGTAACTAAAACAAAGCTAATCCTGGCAAGCTGAAATTAAAGAAGAGAATAAATGAAGTTTACATGTTTTATATCTGTGTGCATTGTAATAATGCTGGTGTGTGCTAGCTTCTTTCGTCTTTCGGCGTTGTCAATCTGTGGAAAGTCAACAGTTGCTTATGTGACCCAGTAGAATTTCCATAGTAATTAGAATCTGTTCAAAGTACGTAGCATGCCATGTCCATGAATCTAATGCACGTAAGTAAACGTTACTCTGGGATTAAGTAAATTACTGTCGTAACAAAAGAAATACTTCCAGTCAGTCAATTACCTTGCAATAAGCATATTAAATATCTTTTTTCAAATTAACATAGGTGAATAGTAACAATATCATATAATCGCTGTCTTTACCCATTATTCTTTCGTAACGTATTGTCAGAAACGTGTGTTAACTTTCTGTTGCCATACGTACATCCAAACTGTTAGATATTCATTGCTGTCCTTAGTATTGGTCAGATATTGGACAGACAGTGCCAAAATGAGCTGGCGACTTTGCTGATTAATTTCTGTATCTTTTCAACTAATTTTTTCTGAACTCTTTTAGTCATTGGTACCCCTTTTCGTTTCGTATCTTATGTGAGCGATGGCGCTGTTTTAAATATTACACGAAAACCATGAAAGTAGAACAGCTTGTTCTTTAGAACGGCTTGATACTCACTTTTCTCCAATAAACGGTCAAATTTTCTTCGAAGACGATACTGTCATCCAAAATCTAGTTCATAAGGCATACGCGATCACGGTCATATCGCATTAAACGATCAGTAAGGGGAAAAGTTACAAACGGATAGGCATTGCCGTACCTTTTCCAGAATTTCCAAGATAGTCAAAGAGGTCATATTTTATGGTCCTGACATATAAAATTTGATCAAAGTGAAGGAAACCCTTTTTGGTGGTGTGGGAGGAGAGGAGTAGTGAAAAGAAGCTTGGGCTTCTTTCCTGTAAGTGCCGGAAAACTAGTTTGGCAATAACAACTCCAAGTGCAAAATGGGTGCATAATGCCGAAGGCGTATAAATAACGAAATGTAACTAACTATGAGTTTACTTCAGACACAGTTACACTCTTACCCGAAAAATCTTGATGAAATAGGTGATTAACTTATTCGAAGCCCCCAGGATCGTTACGAAGAAAACTGGTATCATTCTTTTCTTATTGATTTCTGATGGTCGGTCGTGTGAGAAACAGTTCATTCGAAATAAACTCCTCCCTTGGGATAAAAGTATTCATTATACAAAAGAAAGTAATTACAATAATGTGTGGGGTTAACACTGAAACATACCTTAGATAAATGATGAATTACTGTGCTGGTAAACTTCTACGTTATTTGATACAAAGACAGCTGAGTAAAACTGAACGTATTCAGACAATTCCCTCTTTACTTAACCTGATCATCAATAAACTGACACACAATATATTTTTTTTAAAGCAACGCAATCTAACTTTCAATAATCCCTACAAAAGAGTGGCCCTGACTAACAGTAACGTATATCTTTCATGAATGACTTACCACACAAAAATCGTCGTTACTCGAAGTACTGCAATACAGCGAGCGCCAATACTGCCAGCTAAATAGAAGATTCTAACTAGTGAAGGCATTAACTACAGTTTGGCATAGTTAGCAAATAAAAGATTTTGATACAGAACAAACAATGTACACTCCTGGAAATGGAAAAAAGAACACATTGACACCGGTGTGTCAGACCCATCATACTTGCTCCGGACACTGCGAGAGGGCTGTACAAGCAATGATCACACGCACGGCACAGCGGACACACCAGGAACCGCGGTGTTGGCCGTCGAATGGCGCTAGCTGCGCAGCATTTCTGCACCGCCGCCGTCAGTGTCAGCCAGTTTGCCGTGGCATACGGAGCTCCATCGCAGTCTTTAACACTGGTAGCATGCCGCGACAGCGTGGACGTGAACCGTATGTGCAGTTGACGGACTTTGAGCGAGGGCGTATAGTGGGCATGCGGGAGGCCGGGTGGACGTACCGCCGAATTGCTCAACACGTGGGGCGTGAGGTCTCCATAGTACATCGATGTTGTCGCCAGTGGTCGGCGGAAGGTGCACGTGCCCGTCGACCTGGAACCGGACCGCAGCGACGCACGGATGCACGCCAAGACCGTAGGATCCTACGCAGTGCCGTAGGGGACCGCACCGCCACTTCCCAGCAAATTAGGGACACTGTTGCTCCTGGGGTATCGGCGAGGATCATTCGCAACCGTCTCCATGAAGCTGGGCTACGGTCCCGCACACCGTTAGGCCGTCTTCCGCTCACGCCCCAACATTGTGCAGCCCGCCTCCAGTGGTGTCGCGACAGGCGTGAATGGAGGGACGAATGGAGACGTGTCGTCTTCAGCGATGAGAGTCGCTTCTGCCTTGGTGCCAATGATGGTCGTATGCGTGTTTGGCGCCGTGCAGCTGAGCGCTACAATCAGGACTGCATACGACCGAGACACACAGGGCCAACACCCGGCATCATGGTGTGGGGAGCGATCTCCTACACTGGCCGTACACCTCTGAATAGTGCACGGTACATCCAAACCGTCATCGAACCCATCGTTCTACCATTCCTAGACCGGCAAGGGAACTTGCTGTTCCAACAGGACAATGCACGTCCGCATGTATCCCGTGCCACCCAACGTGCTCTAGAAGGTGTAACTCAACTACCCTGGCCAGCAAGATCTCCGGATCTGTCCCCCATTGAGCATGTTTGGGACTGGAAGTGGGAAGTGGCGGTGCGGTCCCCTACGGCACTGCGTAGGATCCTACGGTCTTGGCGGTCTGCACGTCCAGCACGAACGCTGGTCCAATTGAGGCGCCAGGTGGAAGTGGCATGGCAAGCCGTTCCACAGGACTACATCCAGCATCTCTACGATCGTCTCCATGGGAGAATAGCATCCTGCATTGCTGCGAAAGGTGGATATACACTGTACTAGTGCCGACATTGTGCATGCTCTGTTGCCTGTGTCTATGTGCCTGTGGTTCTGTCAGTGTGATCATGTGATGTATCTGACCCCAGGAATGTGTCAATAAAGTTTCCCCTTCCTGGGACAATGAATTCACGGTGTTCTTATTTCAATTTTCAGGAGCGTATTTACCTTAATAGCGTTCAAAAGTCATTATATTTATATATAATTTTGTGACACCGAATTAAACAAATTTCCTTTTTCTGGCGGACACAAGTCCAGATCGTCCGCTCTTAAGTCTTGCATCTCTCTCTCCACATCCACCACTGCTGGCGGCTCACACCCAACTGCCCAACGCAACGCGCTGTCACAACCAGTTGCCCAACACTACACAAGCGAATATTCCAACAATGCCAACCAGCCACAGACTGCACACAACACAGACAGTGATTTTCATACAGGGCGCTACGTGGCGTTACCAACATAAAAACCTAAACACCCTACTTACAACACATGTACATCTTGCAGATATCTCTTAAAGCAATACATAGGGATCCAGAAAAATGTAGACACTCTTTGACATTCAATTTTAATGGAACAAAACGACATGCCGTTACAGTACAAATGGTTCAGATGGATCTGAACACTATGGGACTTAACATCTGAGGCCATCAGTCTCCTAGAACTTAGAACTACTTAAACCTAACTAACCTAAGGACATCACACACATCCATGACCTAGGCAGGATTCGAACCTGCGACCGTAGCGGTCGCTCAGCTCCAGACTGCTGCGACTAGAACCGCACGGGAAAAAGAATCTCGTAATGTTTGAATACTCCATTAGTAGTTTAGCACTTGACACAGTCACGTCGATTAAATATTTGGGCGTAACATAGCAGAGCGATATTAAGTGGGACAAGCACGTAATGACAGTTGTGGGGAAGGCGGCTAGTCGTCTTCGGTTCGTTGGTAGAATTTTGGGAAGATATGGTTCATCTGTAAAGTATACCGCTTATAAAACACTAATACGACCTATTCTTGAGTACTGCTCGAGCGTTTGGGATCGCTATCAGGTCGGATTGAGGGAGGACATAGAAGCAATTCAGAGGCGAGCTGCTAGATTTGTTACTGGCAGGTTTGATCATCACGCGAGTGTTACGGAAATGCTTCAGGAGCTCGGGTGGGAGTCTCTAGACGAAAGGAGGCGTTCTTTTCGTGAATCGCTACTGAGGAAATTTAGAGGACCAGTATTTGACTGGAAACTGGACTTCCTGATATCTTTGGTCGGCAAGATCTTTCTCTACACACATCCAGAACAGTATCGCCGGCTTCAAATTTGTCTCGAATACGATAAATTGTTGTACACGTTGGTGCCTGAGTTCCGTATTCATTAGACCATTGTCGTTGTACCTCCGTACTTCCAGTAATTTCTTCAACACTCAAACGAAAATGTTACTTCATTCATTGCTGCACTGTCATCAGCTGAAAACGCGCGCCAAGATCTGTTGCGAAAACAATGGGCTACGCTACCGCACAAAATAGCAACCTTATGTAATTTTGTTCCAAAGATATTCAGTATCAAAGACTGTCTACGTTTTTACAGCCTCGCGGTACATTTATTCACTTGTGGTATGTGTTTCATAAACCCTCTCAGTTGGAGAGCAACAGAGATCTTCACAAGTACTAGAAGTAAAAAGTTAAGTTGCAACTTCTGTGTGCAGCATCACATCAGAGCATAGCCTTTCGTTTGTGAGTTATACGAGCTTCTAATTAAATGTGACATATTAATTTACTGAGTGCATTTTAGTTAAAATTATTGCGTGTTTGTTATCTTGTAGCTACACTTCAGCGCATTAATAACTCTCTAATGTATAATTCCGTCATCTTTACTATGCATAAGGACTGTGATTTCCTCGTTCAGATGCGAGCATAATTGGTGATCCTTTACTCACAGTTCCAGTTAGTGATGGCTTCGGTCACACGGCCTGAGGCTGTTGCCAATGGGCATTACTATGGAGAGCTGGAAATGGGGATCCGGACGACGTCCAGAATGGTCCTCGTATCCCCCGATCGGTTTACTACTGTGACCACCCCAGTTACTGCCCACGCTATGGATGACCCGTGGTTAAGTCGGTAGTTGTTTCGAGATGTGACAGACAGCGAAAGACCTACCGAGGGGCCGATCGAAAGGCCTCTTCGGTTCGTCTGACAAACAGGTTTCAGAGGAAGTCTCTTGACCCGCAAGATCTGGGCGTTCGTAGAAAGGTGTGATTACTGGTAGTTGGGAGCTCCAGGGTCAGGCGCATAATGGAGTCCCTTAGGGATATGGCTGCCATGGAGGGGAAGGAGTCCAGTGTACATACCAGGGGAGTCATTCCAGTTGCGGAACGAGCGCTTCTGGATGCGATGAAGAGCACAGGGTGCAGCTAGCTGCAGGTGGTGGTTCATGTCAGTACTAACGATGTTCGTCGCTTTGGACAGGAAGAGATTCTCTCTGGCTTCAGGTGGCTATCTGCATTCGTAAACATTGCCAGTTTTGCTTGTGAGATGAGGGCAGAGTTCATAGTCTGTAGCATCGTCGACAGGACCGATTGCGGACCATTTCCACAACGCCGAATTGGAGAAAGGGGATGGGGGCTGTCTGACTCAGAGATACAGACGGCTGTAGATTCCTCGACTTGTGTCTTAGGGTGGTGTGTTTTCATGACCCACATAATAGGCCAGTGCTCTATTGCACACGGGAGGTGGCTACACGGATAGCGGTAGCTGTGTGGAATGGACTGGGAGATTTTTAGGGTAGAGAGAAGAACAGGAAGGGCTTCAGTGCCAAAGGTTGTAGGACAAACACAGCAACAATCAGCATCGTAGTTGTAAGTGTGCTGGGAAAGAAACAGAGCTCCAAATGGTAACAGAAAGCACTAAAGTTCAAATCGTTAAAGATACCGAAACCTGACTAAAGCCACAAAAAAGTTCATCCAAAATTTTTACGAAGGACCTAACGATGTTTAGAAAGGGTTGGTTAAATACCGTTGGTGGTGGCGTGTTTGTTGCTGCTGCAAGCAGATTCTCTTGGTAGAGAATATACTTGACAAACAGAGTAAATTAACAATGGGTTCCTTTTACATAACCCCCCCTCCCCGCCGACTCTGACGATTAAGTCTGCTGAACAGATTACGGAAAACTTGAGTTATTTCAAATACACACCCCATCGTAGGCATAAAACATCGCCAGAAATCGTACTAAATTTATTCTCCGAACATTATTCTGAACTGTCAGTTCAAGAGCGCACTCGAACTGTAAATGACTGCAAAAACAAACTTGATTCTTAGCAAAAATGAATCCTGAGCAAATAGGGAGCATCACGACGGATACAGGCCTTAGTGACCACAAGGTAATTTTAGCGGCACTGAAAACAGTAACATCGAAATCCGCGATACATAAATACAAAATAAGTAGTGAAAATTCACTTGACGCTTCTTTAAGAGACAGTCTCCAGCCCTTCCAAATTAACTATGCAAGCATACACCAGATGTGGCTTAAATTCAAACACACAGTTGCAACCGTAGGGACGATCTGAGTGAGCGGAAGGTACTAGGTCACCAATAAAAACTTAATTCAAACTAGACAAACCTTCATTTGATTTATGATCTTAAAAAGTATTGATCTTAATCATTTATACAATATGAACCAGCTTTACCATGTTGCCTTGAAAACTAGAAACAGTAAGCAAAACAAGAAAGAGGTTAATTTGAATTCTGGCGTGATCTTGTTTCACCAGTTTCACCACAGCGTTTCGGGAGCCAGTTGTCTATTCGCCACCGCTCGTTAGCACAACTGGTAAATAATATAATTGAAACAGAGACAAGGTTACACTGTAAAAGTGTCACAAATACAACTTTTTCAAGAAAGCGGTCATGGATGACACGCTTCCTATCACTAAATTGAGCTTCAAGAAACAGAGTTACTACTCAAACAGAGAAGTGATTTCCTTTGATGTAACTGCTCTAATCATGATGTGGCTATCAGGACAATGGCTTAAAACATTAGGCTATTAAAGCCATTCCTGTTCAGTAGCGGAAATGTTAAAGGTCTTTATACGTCTACATCTACATGGCTACTCTGCAAATCACACTTAAGTGCCTGGCGGAGGTTTTATTGAACCACCTTTACACGAATTCTCTGGTATTCCACTCTCGAACAGCGAGCGCAATAAACGAACACCTATTGCTTTCCGTGCGAGCTCTTATTTCCTTATTTTATTGTGGTGATCGTTTCTCCCTATACACGTCGATGTCAACAAAATATTATCACATTCGGAGGAGAAAGTTAGTGATTTAACTTTCGTGAAAAGATCCTGCCGCAACGAGGAAATCCTTCGTTTTAATTATGTCCACCCCAAATCTTGCACCATGTCCGTGACACTCCCTTCCCTTTTTCTCGCTAATACAAAACGTGCTGCCCTTCTTTGAACTTCCTGGACGAACTCCGTTAATCCTGTCTGGTAAGATAGGGGCAAAATAAGACGGACAAGCGTATTTAGGCAGTCTCTTTAATAAATCTGTTGCATCTTTCAAGTACTCTGCCAATAAAAGGCAGTCTTTGGTTCGTCTTTACTACAACATTTTCTGTGTGTTCTCTTCAATTTAAGTTGTTGGTAACTGTAATTCGTAAGTATTTAGTTGAATTTATGGCCTTTATATTTGATTTATATATATTGTCACTAGAGTTTAACAGATTCCTTTTAGCACCCACGTGGACGAGCTCATACTTTTCATTATTTATGATCCATTGGCAATATTCGCACCATACAGATATATTTTCTGAATCGTTTTGCAGTTTTTTATGATCTTCTGACGACTTTACTAGATGATAAACAACAGTATCATCTGCAAACAACCTAAGATGGCTGCTCAGGTTGTCTCCTAAATGATTTATGTAGATAAGGAACAGCAGAGGGCCTATAACACTACCTTGGGGGGCGCCTTTTAGAATGAAACTAATAAAAACTAACTGGTCTCTGGGCACGCAGAACAGTTTCATAAAGCACAACACGTTGCGTAAAAGCCCGTGATTGTACTGTAGTTCAGTAGCACAAATAATGAAATTATTTACGATAAACTAGTGAAACTGACCTATAGTTGAGCAAAGAAAACTGTCTTATGAAGCCCAACAGAAAGCATAAAAACTGAGGACTACAGAGTGGTAATTTCTGGTAACCATTTTCATGAAAACTCAAGGTAGTAAGATTATGTAAAAGAAAAACCAAACATTCCTTTAAATAATTTAAAATATGTATCTAGTAAAATCTGACTCTATAAAGCATTAACCTTTAATTACACGGCAATGCGTCGAACACAAGCAATGCTCATCTTTCTGAGTACAGCCAAGTGGCTTCTTGAACAGGTTCAAAGTAGCTCGGGAACTCTGTGTGCAACTTTAGCGGCCAGCATGCTGCAGGTGTGAACTGGTGTCAGATCGCTGCACGTAGCGCCGAGTACACCTCGGGGGACCGAAACTTGATTTATCTCCAATATACCACAGTGGTATCTTGTAAGTAATCAAATGATGGGGGAGACACGGATCTGTTCTGCAGTCAGGAGAAACGATTGGGAGAAGATGATCGCCGCATCTGACAGGCTTAGAGCAACTCCAATCAAAGTCACCACACAACTTGTAGGCATACGATGACACTACGGCACCACTGAACACACGTCGACCCACAGTATAGCTGTGTGAGATCACTGGAGCGTAGCTATGTATCTCAATCCTGCCCGAGACTCAAAGAGAGCCCTCCCGCCGCTAACACGAATCGAAGCGTCTTGTGAACGCTGCGACACCTGCTGCCCGGCGATAACGTGCAGAGACGCTCATAATCGATCGATTGCACTTGCGACGGTACCAAAACTGGCTCAGTAGTATGGGCGGAAATTGAGAGATTCGTGCCGGCCCGAGTGGCAGAGCGGTTCTAGGCGCCACAGTCTGGAACTGCGCGTCCGCTACTGTCGCAGATTCGAATCCTCCCTCGGGCACGGATGTGTGTGATGTCCTTAGGTTAGTTAGGTTTAAGTAGTTCTAAGTTCTAGGGGACTGATGACCTCAGAAGTTAAGTCCCATAGTGCTCAGAGCCATTTGAGAGATTCGTGCCAAATTAGTTAATAAAATATGGAACTGATCCTCCATTGTACACAAAGCAGTTCAGAATACTGTTGATGAAGCAAGGAATAACAGCATGGCAAATTGAAAAGAACGCAAAATCTCCAAGATTGGCAATGCTTTACTGAACCTCGAAACTTAGCGTAGACTTCAATACAAAATGCTTTTAATAGTTTCTACAAAGAAACTCAAAGTGTGGCAGAAAATCCGAAGTAATTCTAGTCATATGTAAAGTACGCCAGTGGCAAGATACAATCATTGCCTCCACTGCGCGATGCCACTGTTAATGTTGCCACGAATGTGAAGTTACTAAGCAGTTTCCCACAATTCCTTTACCAAAGAAGACGAAATAAATATTCCATAATTCTAATCAAGAACAGCTGTGAACGTGAGTAACGTAGAAACATATATCTTCCGTGTAGTGAAGCAACTAAAAACACTTAAGAAAGACGAGTCTGCCGGTCCAAGTTGTACATCAATTAGGTTCCTTTCAGGGTATGCAGGTACAGTAGCCCCATAATTATCAATCGTATACAACCATATACAACCACTTGCTCGACGAAAGGTCCGTATTTACAGACTGGAACGGTGGATAGATCACTCCAATACTCAAGAAAGGAAATAGGAAAAATCAGATGAATTACAGACCCATATGATTTACGCCGATTTGTAGCAGTATTTTGGACAGATATTGTGTTGGAAAAATATAAACTACCTCGATGAAAATGGTCTGTTGACACACTGCAGGTTCAGAAAATATTGTTCTTGTGAAACACAATCAGCTCTCCATTCGAACAAAGTAATGAGTGCTACCAACAGGGGATTTCAAATTGATTCCATATTTCTAGTTGTCCAGAACACTTTTCATACCGTTCCTCACAAGAGACTACTAATCAAATTGCGTGCGAAAGGAGTATCGTTTCAGTTGTTCTAATGGACTCGTGATTTTTCGTCAGAAAGGTCATAGTTGGTAGGAATCGACGGAAAGTCATCCAGTAAAACAGAAGTGACACCTGGCGGACCGCAAGGAAGTGTTATAGGCCCTGTGCTGTTCGTAATCTATATAAAACAATTTAGGAGAAAATCTCCTAATTTTATGCAGATGATGCTTTCGTTTACCATGTTGTAAAATCATCCATCAGTTACAAAATGACTTAGATACGACAACTATATGGTGCGAAAAGTGGCAATTTAGTATAATTAGGGAATAGTATGATGTCATTCACGTAAGTGGTAAAAGGAATGTGTTAAATTTTGGTTGTGTAAAATTGCACAAATTTTTTATTTATTTTTATTTTTTTTTATTTTTCGTATGGCAACAACAGCAAATATTGTCAAGTACATAAAGTTTAATTTTAGATGTTACACAAATGATGTGTACCCCGGGCAACGGACTGCTAAGGCAGTCTGCACTACCGGCAGCCATACTAGATCGCTCTCTCATGGCTACTCGAGACAACAGCACAAGAAAATAAACTACACAAATCCAAAGGCTGTCAATTCAACTAAATACTTAGCTATTACTGTTACAAACAACTGAAACTAGAAGCATTACATAGATAATGTTGTGGGGAAGGCGGACCAAAGACTTGCATTTTATTCGCAGAAGACATGTAACACGACTACTAAAGAGACTGCTTACACCCGCCAGTAGTTCTCTGCTAGAGCACTGCTGTGCAGTGTGGTATCCTCCCTAGATTGAGATGACGGAGGACATCGTAGAAGTTCAAAGAAAGGCAGCTCGTTCTGTATTATCGTGAAATAGTGGAGAGAGGGCCATGAAAATGAATCGCGATTTGGGGTGACAATCATTGAGACAAAGTCATTTTTCATTACGACGAGATCTTTTCGCGAAATTTCGGTCATCAACTTTCTTCTTCAAATACTAAAATGTTTTACTGATTCCTACCTAATTAGGGCCAAATGACTGTCGTAATAAAGTAATAGAAATCAGAGTTAGTAAGGGCAGGTTTAAGTATTCATTTTTGGCTGTTTGAGAGCGGAACGGTTCATACGTAGTCTGAAAGTTGTTCGAAGAACCCTCTGCCAGGCACGTAAGTGTGAATTTCAGAGCAGTCAGACAGATGTGGAGCCACAATCCTTAATGAACTAACTTAGGCACAGAAAGATATGAAACAAGCAACTATAAAATTGTATACCCATGGAAATAAAATGTCTGACAGATAGCAGGAGAGTTTTCAAATGGCAGTTAAATATGTTTCTCCTGAACATCTGCTTCTACGCAACCGAGGTTTTATTGAATACATATAATTAGCCACTCATACAGCAAAAAATGTAAATGGTCTCCATGTTGCCATATAAAAGACAATTAATTCGTTCTTCAAAGCTAATTTAATTCTCTGTTGTCATAATGGAATGCAATTTTTTTCTTCTTGCGTCTAGTTCGCCGAGCGATAACGGAAGAATGATGACACAAAAGTTTTCCAGAGCGGATCACGGCGAGGGGCCAATTTGCGACGTAGCCTCGTATTTCCTGCCGTAGACGGGTCGAGGGCAGTGTACCATTCCCCTCCTTTCGTTTGGCAATCTGTAGCTGGCACGTCCCATCCGATCAATCTCACACGTCGCAGGGTGGAGCTGACAACTCAACCAATCCTGAGAACCACTCCAGGCTGAATACTGCGAAAGAAACCGAAATATTCTTCTACAATCAGCAAGATGCTCACATACGCTAGATACACCAATTACATGCAGTGTCGAGAATTACTAAAAAGTTCCTGTTAAAGTTTAGCGTACGGAAAGTGCGATGTTGCGGTGTTTTCGCAACCACATCTCAGTGGTGAAACGAAATGGCACTAGAACGTATACTTCTCACGTTTTTGCGTTACGCTATCTGTCCTCTGTACGAGGTAGTTATTCAGGACAAAATCATCTCGGTTCGAAGCATGTCGAACCGACGTTTATACTCTAGGAAGTAGTTAATCGCTGGTCTGCTAGGTACACCAAAACAGAAGTGTTGGGATGGGCAGTTTTATCAAAATTTGGCTGATAAAACCAACGAAAAGAGCTGACCGTGTAAATCAATGTAGGAGACCTACAATTTATCTTCTGTGAATACACTGAATGACAAAAGCAATGAAGTACCCAGAAGATCACAGATGCAATATTCTGTGAGAGGCAAAACTGCTGGCAGAATCCATTATTGTTATTCATGTTGAGTGTTGCTACTAGACCTGATAAGGTGTACAAGGCACGTGAACATAATCAAATGTTGAGTTATCACTGTGAAGGACATAGAGATGCCGTGTATTGGTGGGAGACACTGTTATCACACTTGACGGAGTGTGAAATGAGCCAGCGCTCGGTTTCCCTGGTTCGATTCCCGGCGGGGTCAGGGATTTTCTCTGCCTCGTGATGACTTGGTGTTGTGTGATGTCCTTAGGTTAGTTAGGTTTAAGTAGTTCTAAGTTCTAGGGGACTGATGACCGTAGATGTTAAGTCCTATAGTGCTCAGAGCAATTTTTGTGAAATGAGTCTGATTGTGGGTATCCATCTCGCCGGCTGGTCGAATAGAGCAATATCCAGATTTGTGGGGCACTCGGATGTAACAGTGGCCCGATGTTGGGCTGCATGGGAACGTAGCGACAGGTATAATCTTCGTTGAGGTTCTGGTCGGCCACATCTGATCACCATACGGGGGGATCCACGCATCGTGCAGCAAGCACGCTATACGGCTTTCACATCTGCGCACTAGCCGTAGCCAGACTAGAGAATTACTGTCACATATGTAGGCTGAATTTGGAATGATGGTGCGTCTGGGAAGCATGGACTGCTGATGAATGGTTTCGATGCATCGCGACTCTGCACTACCCCCGGTGACCATCGTCGACCTGAAGGAAGGTCGCGGTTTTTCTCTGTTTTGGAAAAGCACAGCTGTTTATTGCCGGCGTCAAGGTGTGGGAAACCGTCGGGATAACTTCAGGTCATCGGTAGTAGTAATTACGGAACAACAACGTGTAAAGGAATCTTGTGGTCTTATGTGTTGCCTTTTTCAACAGGTCAATGCTCATCCAAAAACGGCGTAGATCTCTATGAACTATCTGCGTGTTGTTTACTCCTATAGACACCAAGATTCCCTCATACGGCCACGATAGAACACAAATGGGACCAGATTAATTTTGTACCTATTTCCCTCACTTTTCTCTAGTAGTAAGTAACATGTTTTTGAATGGCAATAGTTTGCTGCAGTGGCTGTCGCCTCTTGGAATAGAACACTCTTTTATTTTGTCTTTTTCACTACCACTCAGTTTCGACGATGTAGCCACTTTCAAGTGTCTGAAATACATACCAGATGTAATATCGTTAAAATACAAATGTAAAGTTACTTTTAGATGTTTAATGAAAGGAATAAAAATTGCAATAAAAGAAAACCTGCACGGCATAAATACGTCAGACGGACATATTTGTGTTCCATTCAAAACTTACGTCGATCATACACTGTCATAACGCAGTTTAGGGGTCTGGTAAGGAATAAATCCAAGTACAATTAAATAGTGTTCGGCACAAAGTAGGGGACAGCATCATAGGATAAAATATTTTACTACATTGTTGTTGTTGTGGTCTTCAGTCCTGAGACTAGTTTGATGCAGCTCTCCATGCTACTCTATCCTGTGCAAGCTTCTTCATCTCCCAGTACGTTCTGCAGCCTACATCCTTCTGAATCTGCTTAGTGTATTCATCTCTTGGTCTCCCTCTACGATTTATACCGTCCAGATAGACAGACAGAGGTGGGAGTAGGGATGTGCTTAGAAGAGAGAGGGAGAGCTGGAGATGCAGATAGTGGGGAGAAAGCAATGGACCGATAGAGGTGGACAGAGAGAAAGAGAGGATGGGAGAGAACAGAGAGTGGACAGGAGAAGATGGATGCACTGAAAAGGTGGACAGAGGAGGTGGACTGAGAGAGGGGGAGTGGGAGTTGGTTTGAGAGTCTGGAGTGGAGGAGATAAACTGATAGAGCGCAGAGGAGGAGATGAACAAGGTGAGGGGGAGGAGGATATGGACAAAGACATGAAGGAGGAAGGGGAGGAGGAGATGGACAGAGATAAAGAGATAGGGAAAGGAGAAGGTGGACAGTAACTATAGGAGGAGGGGATTTATGGAGAGAAGAGGAGGAGGAAAATAGAAATGAGCATTTGGTGTCATTGGCCAGGAGGCCGCCTTTGTGCAGGTCTTATTACATTCGACGCCTCATTGGGCGACCTGCGCGCCGGATGTGGATGAATCGAACCTGGGCCCCTTAGGATAGCAGTCCATTGCCCTGCCCAGTCAGCTATCGGGGCGGACAGGGGGAGGAGGAGATGGATATAAAGGGGTGAGGATGAGTTTATAATAGAATGGAAGTATGAGATGGACAGAGAGAGGGGAGACAGCCACAGATGTGGGGAGGGGAACATAGAGAGGGAGTTGGCAGAGTGGGCGATGGACAGAGGTAGGGAGGAAGAGGAGGAGGAGGGGGGAGGAGATGGACAGACATATGCTACTCGTACTAAATGGATCTCGGATGCATATAACGTGGCGACAACACACTCAAATAGTTGATGCAGTGTAAGGAAAGATTTCACAGCTGGAACGCTTCAAACAGCTTTCAACTGCGACACGCTATCGACAACCAAATCACTTTCCATTCTCTCGATATGCCACTGAAAACACAAATTTAATTTACATTTACAAAGTGGAATAGATTAACAATCCACATCTGCTGCACAGAGAGACGAGGGTTAGATGTGGACAGAGAGAGAGAGAGAGAGAGAGAGAGAGAGAGAGAGAGAGAGAGAAAGAGAGATTTGTGGAATATATCTGCCGAATATGGACACAGTTGAAGCTCTGTACACGCGACCATGTCGCAGTTGGTGAAAAAAGGCTAGTAGGTCAGCAATTGTTGTCGATTAAGTGGTTTTTTAGAGATTGGTAGCTAATGCTTGTGCAGTGAATCTCGGCTCGGAGGTATTTGGTTTGAATTGTGTTGATGTAATAGATTTTCATCCAATATTTGACCGCTAAGAGGAGGTGGTTGGTGGCGTACCAAGGCCCTTATAGCGCTAGAATGTCACACATGGCATGTGGCGCTATTAGTGGCCCGTCAGATGGAGATGTGGAGCTCTCCTGAAGCGTTTATAATTTCCAAGCTTTCACACTCTCCATTAATCTAAAACAGTAAGAAGAGACTTCTGTGGTGTACAAGGATGTTTCATAATCTTTCACGCGACGCAGCTGAATTGGTGACAGTAGTAGATTGAGGAAGGTAATAGTAGACTAAACACAGAACCACTTGTCCAGGGCGGCAACCAAGAATCCTCCCATTCTTTACGATGTTCATTACATTAATATGAGACTGAAAATGCCCTTAAAGATAGGTTACATATTTGAATGAACATCTATACGTTTTTTGACGAATAAAGGTTGCCAGTAGATTAGCAAAATTTTTCTGAAATTTAAGACCTGATACAAAACGTACAGTGCCATGCGTGGCCGATGTCGTTAGTAGTATCGATCGTATGTGCATTATGTTCGTCTCTGTCTGCTACCTAGGAGACCAGAGGATGCTTGGTTGTAAGAGTGCACGTGTAAGCACCCGCGGACGGGATATATGGCATGCTCAGCTAGCTGCAGGGAAGCTGCAGTTGGAGATCCACGTATACCGAGTACATGTCAGCTCTCCATTTTGGCTGAACTTTACTAGAAGGTGGCGGCTTCGCGTGTGGAATGCTATCGGTGCCACCAATCTGACTGGGACTTGAACAGGCAGTTACTCGACCGTTAAGGAAGCTACACATATCAAAAAGAGTTTTTCATCACCCTGGTTCCCAGATCTCCTGAAAATAGACGTTCACTGTGGATATTCTATCACAGTCCATTTGACTGTTCAGAGATGTCACTAAACCCGCCAAATATGTAAACAACCATGCGAAAGCAGCGCCTATTAGACGGAGGAGGTCCGACAGCCGATCAGTTCTACTCATTCCACTAGGAAGGAGGTACACGGATCGTGTTGTCTGTAGTTCAAATCTTGCCTAGACGGTCAGTACCGCGATTCGATGGAGTCCGTATTGTTACAATGTGCCAGGAAGGGCTCTCAACAAGGGAAGTGTGCAGGCGTCTCGCTGACCAAAGCGATGTTGTTCGGACATGGAGGAGATACGGAGAGACAGGAACTGTCGATG
Source organism: Schistocerca gregaria (assembly GCF_023897955.1). Taxonomy (NCBI): domain Eukaryota; kingdom Metazoa; phylum Arthropoda; class Insecta; order Orthoptera; family Acrididae; genus Schistocerca; species Schistocerca gregaria. The sequence goes on along the minus strand of NC_064922.1, from coordinate 553,288,202 downwards.
ACATGCCTCACTCAGGCCCCCCAAGGGCTACTACTATAGTGGATGACCGCGACCTACAGTTTATGACTCGGAGGAACACTGACAGCAACGCCACCATCTTGAATAATGCTTTTCGTGCAACCACAGGACGTCGTGTTACGGTTGGTTGGTTTGTGGAATTAAAGGGACCAGACTGATACGGTCATCGGTCCCTTTTTCCAAAAACTAAAAACACCCACAGAGAATAAAAACGATCAACAGAATAGATGACAGACGACACAGAACAAGAGGCACTTAGACAAAGACCAGACAAGACGAGCTAAAATCACACAGAGTGTGACGGTGGTTGGCCGACCATAGAAACAAAAAATGAAAAGCCAACCACCGAGAAACATATTAAAAAATCAGACTAAAATCGTAGGTCATAGACCAGAATCAACACTAAAGGACACACACTTACATTAAGCGATAAAAGCCCCCTGCCCGAATAAAACGCAAAACTGAGTCCGCTATGGAAGAGTCGTCAGTTAAAAGGGCAGGGAGCGTGTCAGGCAGCGCAAACGTCTGCCTGAGCACAGTTAAAAGGGCGCATTCCAACAGAATATGGACCACTGTCAAGGCCGCCTCACAACGACAAAGCGGTGGGTCCTCACGACACAGAAAGTAACTGTGTCAGTCGAGTGTGGCCAATGCGGAGCCGACAAAGGGCGACTGAGTCCCTGCGGTTGGCTCACATGGATGACCGCCACACAGTTGTCGTCTTCTTTATGGCACGGAGTTTGTTAGGGGTGGTCAGACCGCGCCATTCAGCGTCCCATAGCGCAAAAATTTTGTGGCGGAAGACTGCTCGCAAATCAGTCTCCGGGAGGCCAATGTCCAGGGTTGGTTCACTGGTGGCCTGTTTGGCCAGGCGGTCAACATGTTAACTGCCTGGGATACCGACATGATCGGGGGTCCACACAAAGACCACAGAGCGGCCGGAACGGGCGAGAGCATGCAGGGACTCCTGGATAGCCGTCACCAGACGAGAACGAGGGAAACACTGATCGAGAGCTCGTAAGCCGCTCAGGGAATCGCTACAGATCACGAAGGACTCACCTGAGCAGGAGCGGATATACACTAGGGTACGAAAGATGGCGACCAGCTCAGAAGTGTAAACGCTGCAGCCAGCCGGCAATGAACGTTGTTCGTAATGGCCCCTAGAGTTCGAGCATAACCGACCCGACCAGCAACCATTGAACCGTCAGTGTACACAACGCCAGAGCCCTGATACGTGGCTAGGATGGAATAAAAACGGCGTCGGAAGGTCTCCGGAGGAACTGAGTCCTTCGGGCCCTTTGCCAAGTCGAGCCGAAGGCAAGGGCGAGGAACACACCATGGGGGTGTACGCAAAGGGGCCCGGAAAGGAGGTGGAACAGGGAAAACACCAAGCCTGGAGAGAAGCTCTTTGATGTTGCATGGGGGCTTAATTAAATATAATGTAAGTAATTTTAATTTTTAGTCGCTGTTTGTCCGATTACGCAGTCTCGTAACCGGTTGGCCCTGAATAATATTAGTATTGCTCCGCAATCTGATTGCATAGAATAACAACAAAGAATGAAAGGAACTTTGTGTTAACACAATTAATTAATTAAGTCCCCAGCAACTATAAAAGCTACGAAACAACAAAGCACAAGTATAACTGTTCTGTGTGTGGAAGTGTGATTCAACGTACACATTTGGCACGGTTCTACGTCAATAAGATAAGATATTTTAAACACGATTTACAGTGAAGTAATTGAAAAGAACTAGAAATACTATAATTGCGTATAGAAACCAGAATTACAGTTTAACACAAGAACACGAGCCAGATGCTTTGTTGACTGAACTTGTGACCAAGAGGCATTGTTATTTAGGACGTCTAAAATAAAAAAAATTCTTTACCTTCATATGTACTGACGAAACATACACTTTGACCATTACAACATCCCCAATCGAATAACATATGGTGTCTTATCCAACAGAACAACCAGTACTGTATCGACGTCTCAACAAGCACAGATCATGCCTACCTCAGAACTACTACTGCCCACAGCAACTTCTCGGTTGCAACTGCCAGTGGAGGCGACTGAATACTCTTTGGCGCAATCTCAGGCGCTGTGACTCAGTGTAGCCACCTTTCAACGTGGACCGCGATCGTACTATCTGACCGGGGCCTACTTTCTGGCAGATGGACAATCGATTGCGGGAAGAGAAGACGATAATTTGGATGCCCGGGCAAGCTAAAAACATGGGCAGCATAAGCGACCAGTAAACGGTGGAGCTGTAACTGTATTGGAGGGATACCTGCCTCCACGAGTAACCTGTTCACAGGGCTGATCCGGAAAGCACCAGTGGCAAGTCGTATCCCGCTGTGTAGTATTGGGTCCAGTACCCGCAACGCCGAAGGGGATGCTGCACCATAAGCTAGGCTCCCATAATCCAGACGGGACTGGATTAACGCCTGGTAGAGCCGTAAGAGGGTAGATCGGTCGGCGCCCCAGCTGGTGTGGCCCAAGCATCGCAGAGCTTTTAGATGCCGCCAACACATCTGTTGAAGCTGCCGAATATGAGGCAGCCAAGGCAACCGGGCATCGAAAACAACTCCCAAAAACGTATGTGTCTCAACCACAGCAAGAAGTTCGCCGTCAAGATAAAGCCGCGGCTCAGAGTGCACTGTTCGTCGTCGGCAGAAATACATAACGCAGGTCTTGGCAGCCGAAAACTGGAAACCATACGATAAAGCCCAAGCCCGGGCCTTGCGGATAGCGCCCTGCAGCTGACGTTCAGCAGCTGCAATGCCAATAGAGCTATAGTAAAGGCAGAAGTCGTCAGCATACAAGGACTCTGAGACAGACGCTCCCACCGCCGCAGCGAAGCCGTTAATGGCTATTAAAAACAGGCAGACACTTAAAACAGATCCTTGTGGCACACCGTTCTCCTGAACTCGGGAGGAACTGTGAGAGGCTGCGAATTGCACGCGGAAGGTTCAATGCGACAGAACATTTCGGATGAAAATCGGCAGTGGCCCCCGAAGACCCCACCCATGAAGCGTAGAATGGATGTGATGACGCCATGTCGTGTCGTACGCCTTCCGCATGTCGAAAAAAACAACGACCAGGTGCTGACGGCGGGAAAAGGCAGTACGGATTGCGGACTCCAGGCTCACAAGATTGTCGGCGGCGGATCGGCCTTTACGGAACCCACCCTGAGACTGAGCCAGAAGGCCCCGAGACTCCAGTACCGAATTCAACCGCCGGCTCACCATCCGTTCAAACAACTTGCAAAGGACGTTGGTGAGGCTAATGGGACGGTAGCTGTCCACCTCCAAAGGTTCTTGCCAGGTTTCAAAACGGGGATAACAATACCTTCCCGCCATTGCGACGGAAACTCACCCTCGACCCAAATACGGTTGTAAAGGTCGAGGAGGCGTCGCTGGCAGTCCACTGAAAGGTGTTTCAGCATCTGACAGTGGATGCGATCTGGTACAGGAGCTGTATCAGGGCAAGCAGCTAGGACACTGTGAAATTCCCACTCACTGAATGGAACATTATAGGATTCAAGATGGTGTGTGCGAAGTGAAAGGCTCCGACGTTCCATCCGCTCTTTAATGGAGGCCAGTGGATAATTTGCAGAAGCGGAACTCAGAGCAAAATGCTCTGCCAAACGGTTTGCAATTACGTCGGAGTCTGTACAAACTGCTCCAATGAGTGAGAGCGCAGAGACGCTAACAGGGGTCCGATAGCCATAGAGGCGTCGAATCTTGGCCCAAACCTGCGATGGAGAGACTTGGAGGGCAATGGTAGAGACATACCGTTCCCAGCACTCCTGCTTGCGTTGGCGGATAAGGCGGCGGGCCCGCGCACGCAGCCGTTTGAAGGCGATGAGCTTTTCTATGGAGGGATGTCGCTTGTGACGCTGGAACGCCCGCCGGCGATCTTTAATCGCCTCAGCAATCTCAGGCGACCACCAAGGTACAGTCCTCTGCCGAGGGTCCCAAAAGAACGAGGAATGGCAGATTCTGCGGCAGTAACGATGCCGGTGGTGACCGAGTGAACCACCGCATCAATGTCGTCATTACAGAGAGGCTCATAAGCGGCAGTGGAGGAGAACAAGGCCCAGTCAGCCTTATTCATAGCCCATCTGCTAGGGCGCCCAGGAGAGTGACGCCGTGGCAGTGACAGAAAGATCGGAAAGTGGTCACTACCACAGAGGGCGTTATGCACACTACATTGGACAGAAGGTAAGAGGCTAGGGCTGCAGATCGAAAGGTCGATGGAGGAGTACGTGCCATGCGCCACACTGAAGTGTGTAAAGGCACCATCATTTAAAAGCGAGAGATCGGTCTGTGCCAATAAATGCTCAACGGTGGCACCTCGACCTGTTGCCACTGACCCACCCAACAGAGGGTTATGGGCGTTGAAGACGCCCAGTAACAATAAAGGTGGCGGCAATTGGGCTATCAGCGCAGCCAGGACATGTTGCGTGACATCACCATCCGGTGGAAGGTAAAAACTGCAGACGGTAACAGCCAGTGGCGTCCATACCCAAACAGTGACAGTCTCTAAGGGTGTTTGTATAGGGACAGACGCGCTGTGAAGAGAGTTAAGGACATAGATGCAGACGCCACCAGACACCATTTCATAAGCTGCCTGATAGCCACAGAGGGCGGGGGTTTGCATTGCCGGAAACCAAGATTCCTGAAGAGAAATGCAGAAGAAAGGGTGAGGGCTGATAAGTTGTCAGAGCTCAGCTAGACCGTGGAAGAAACCGCTGCTGTTCCACTGGAGGATGATACTGTGCATGGCTGAGAAAGGCGTGAAGGGACTTGCAAGGCAGATTACGACACTGCGCCACCTGCTTCCTCCAGCGGAGCACATATGTGAGTGCTATCCATGGTGTGTGAGGGATCAGTGAGATCGAGATCCTCAGCGGACGCCAGAATCTCCACCTCATCCTCAGACGCAGAGCTTGTAGGAAGTGGAACGGGTGCTACCGCAATGTCATTAGTCTTGGGGACTTTCTTCTTCTTCTGCTTCTCTCGCTGTGCCTTCGGTAGTTCAGGCTTGGAGGGCTTCACTGGGTCAGTCTCAGGGTAGGACGAAGACCATGAGGCCCTACGACCAGGGACTGGTGGTTGTTTCAGCCACTTGCGGGTGTCCACTTTTCTGCTGATCGGAACTTGCGAAGGGAGGTCCCTAAGGGACCCCTTCCCGCCGAGAGTAGCTGAAGAAATCTTACTCTTCTCTGGCTGGGAAGGGGAACTGATGTCCCCGATGGTTGGTAAGGTGTTGCTCCTGAAGGAGATGGAGCAGGAGCAACAGAGAGTGAAGTCCCCCCCCCCCCACAACCAAGGGGGCCAGTGGAATCTGACCGATCTTAGAGCCAACCATACGTGACGATGGGAGAACCGTTGTTGCAGCAGCGGCGTAGGTCGACGTCATTGCCACAGGATGGAGCCTCTCATATTTCCGTTTACCCTTGGTGTAAGTCAGGAGGTCCAGGGTCTCATATTCCATTATCTTCCTTTCTTTCTCGAATATTCTATAGTCCGGCGAGCAGGGGCAATGGTATTCTCCACAGTTAACACAGATAGGAGGCGGACACATGGAGAATTGGGATGCGAAGAACATCCACAATCTCGACATGTGATACTGGAAGTATCCTCTAAATGTTCCACAAAAAACTGAGGCTTGGTTGGCATAAAAGGTTCACCATCAACCCGCGTACAGACAAGTTACCGGGGTGAATAATTTCCACTGCTGTCTTTAGCCATACGTTCCTCCCATGGAGTGACCAGGGAGGGAAATGATCTCAGATCATATTTCTTGCCATTGAGGTTAGACCTCGATCGCTTAGAGACTGCTGGTGGAGGCCCACCAGCGAGAGATGATGTACCACGCTTCATTGCAGGTCATCTGCCATGATGCCACTCACTCCGACCAGGGGCTCTCCCCACGGGCGCCATCCAGCCACAGCAAAGACCACCTAGCAGGATGGCCTTTGCCGGGAGTCCTGATGCCCCAGAGGGATAGACATCTACTCCTCGGCATACGTGGGGAGGTAGCAGCTCAGGCATCAGCAGTGTGATCCCTGTGTAGTCAGGGGGCTACCACCAAGAGGGTACATGATGACTCCATCACAATGGACTGGCTACTGTGCCGGATGTTGGGTGTCAAAATATCCATGTACATCACAAGGGCAAAGATGGAAGTGCACAATGGAGGGAATGTATGCTTCCTGGAACACACTGCAGGGGATGTGGCTGGAAGCTCGATGTAAGTCTACCTCCATGACAATATCGGATGTGCCAGATCTTAGGGCAAGATGGATTTAAGATGCACCACGTAATGCGTCCTTCCCCAAATGGTACGCACTAGCGGAAAATTTGGTGAGGCGGTGGTCAAACCCCATAGGGGACCATCACAATAAAGGATGAAACAGTTGAGACTCCTTTTAGTCGCCTCTTACTACAGGCAGGAATACCGCGGGCCTGTTCTTACCCCAGACCCACAGGGGGTCGTGTTACGACCCAAACTGTGCGCAATAGGCGACATGATACCCAACTTCAATCCCGTCGTCCATATCGCAAGGTCCATCTTTGCAACCACGACACCATGCAGCGCGGTACAGATGGGCCCAACAACATGCCGAATGGATCTCTCAGGACTGGCATCACGTTCTCTTCACTGGTGAGTTTCGCATGCGCCTTCAACCAGACAATCGTCGGAGACGTATTTGGAGGCAACCTGGTCATGCTGAACGCCATAGACACACTGTCCAGCAAGTGAAACAAGGTGGGGGGTTCCTTGCTGTTTTGGGGTGGCATTATATGGGGCCGACGTACGCCGTTGGTGGTGATGGAAGGTGCCGTAACGGCTGACCGATACGTGAATGCCATCCTCCGACCGAAAGTGCAACCATATCGGCAGCATATTGTCGAGGCATTAGTCTTCATGGACGACAATTCGTGCTCCCATCGTGCACCTCCTGTGTGTGACTGCTTTCGGGATAACGACATCGCTAGAGTAGTCAGAATGTTCTACAGACATGAACTCTATCGAACATGCATGGGGTGGATTGAAAAGGGCTGTTTATGGACGACGTGACCCACCAACCACTCTGAGGGATCTACGCTGAATCGCCGTTGAGGAGTAGAACAATCTGGACCAGCAGTGCCTTAATGAATACAGGTATGCATCAATGCAAGAGGATGTGCTACTGGGTATTTGAGATACTGGTGTGTACAGCAATCTGGACCACCATCTCTGAAGGTCTCGCTGTATGGTGGTACAACATGTAATGTGTGGTCTTCATGAGCAATAAAAAAGCGGAAATGATGTTTATGTTGATCTCTATTCCAGTTTTCTGTACAGGTTCCCGAACTCTCGGAACCGAGGTCACGCAAAACTTTTTTTGGTGTGTGTAGTTGCTCGAGGAAACCATAGTCCGCCCACATTGTGAACTATGGTGAGGTCATTTGATAAGAGCCATTAATTTTATGCTTTATAATTTCATTCTGTTTTTTTCCTTGATATTTAAGTCATGGATCCAGACTAGTGTTGTGAGCTAAATGCCTTAATTTGTGTTTTTGACGTAATGTACGTTCTTGTGAGTTGCGGCGAATCTGCATGAAATTAATTGTCTACTCCCCACATTACTTAAGGGTGTGTGTGACTTCTAGTGTGATAAAGAATATTTCCTTTACTTATATGCGTAGATTTTGTGCTTTGGTCTTTTATGTCACGTTTGTTACTTATTTTAAGGTGCCTTATATTTTTTATCTATTACACTGCCGGAAAAAATAATTAGTGCACCCTTTTAGAGGTTTCAGATTCACTCAAGATTAATTGCTGCAATATTGCATATGGAGTACATGAAGTGATTACATGTACAGATCAAAAGTACAAGCAGTTCTGAAGTACCAGTTATCTACCCATGCTGAAAGACAAATACTAGGGCATGGTTAACCTTCGCAGGCGGCCATGCAGGCACGGACTCTGGGTTGGGTTGGATTGATTTGGGGAAGAGACCAAAATGCGAGGTCATCGGTCTCATCGGATTAGGGAAGGATGGGTTGGAAGTCAGCAGTGCCCTTTCAAAGGAACCATCCCGGCATTTGCCTGAAGGGCTTTAAGGAAATCACGGAAAACTTAAATCAGGATGGCCGGAAGCGGGACTGAACCGTCGTCCTCCCGAATGCGATACCTCGCTTGGTCGACTCTGGCATCAAAGATGGCGAATCTGGGAGACGTTCTCCCACACCAGCTTGACCGGTTCACGTAGTTTTGTAAGAGTTGTAGGTTGACGAGTTGCCTGAGTCGCTTCGCGCCCCCATCATACCCCACGTGTGCTCGTTTGAGGACAAGTCTGGAGATGGTGTTGGTCAGGGAGTTGCTGCACGCCTTGTGGAGCACACTGAGTTTCATCGATAGTGTGTTGGCGAGTGTTATCCTCTTGGAACAACATACCACCTACCTGTTGGCGAAAGAAAGGAACTAACAACATTCTGCATATACCGAGCACCCGTTAGCGTCCGCTGCAGAAACACAAAATGCGAACGAGGGTTGTAGCTTAGCGCACCCCAGACCATAAAGCCAAGTGTGGGGCCAATGCACGCTTCGAGACAGCGCCCGTCAGGTCCACGCCGTACGCGCAAACGACCATAACTTTCGTACAGGCAGAACCTGCTTTCATAACTGGAGACTACGGAGCGCCGTTCCACCTTCCGAATGGATCTGAAGGCACCAGTGGAGCCAAGCACGTCGATGTTGTGGCGTGAGTAGAAGACAAGCTAGAGATGTGCGTGTCCACAGTCCCACTGCTAGTAACCAGCTCCCAACAGTTCGTGGCGACACGTCTGGCCTGACATCCCTCTTATGTGTGCTGTGCTAGCTGTTCGATCTACCACTGCTGCCCTTACAATACGACGATCCTGGAGGGCGCCTGTGCTGCTTGGACATCCAGACCTTCGTCTAAGGGTGTGAGAATGTGCAAGTGACCGATGATGCCAGCGTCGTTGCACAACTGACGCAGCACTCCCAACGTACGTGGCATTTCACCAAAAGGACCACCTCGCCCAACGGAAAGCCACAATTTCGCCCCTTTCAGAGTTCCTCAGTTGGCTGCAGGAACCACGAGTAAATCTCCGTAACTTCCTTCCCACGTTTTCCCTACTCTGAGCTTTCTGGTTATGAGCATTCCGTATTAATGACACAGATGGCGCCCTGGTAGCTATGCCACTGTGCCATCTGTTGGCGGACAACGTTAAAACCATTATCAGTACATCTACTATCACGCAGGAGGCCTAAGCCGTCATTGGATCAAAATCGACGTAGTCTTTCCTGGAGTACCAATTTTTTGCGGCAGTGTATTTAGTTCCCTCAGCGAAAATAGCCTTTGTTCATTTTGGCATTTTATTTAAATAATATTTAGCCCTTAGTGATGGCCTAGTCGACTTTATATTTTGGCCTACTGAAGCTTGTGCATTGGCCTATATTTAAATTGAGTACTGTTTTATTCGGTCCACATGCGTGTGTTGCAGAACAGATTAGCCATTATTTAATGAATTATTTAACAGGAACTTCACTTTACGCCTTAATGGATCTGGTTTCATTCACCAAACTGTTATGCAACACGACAGTCAAACTTTACCTATTTTAGCAAGGCAACTAGCCAGATGATTACATCAGGCCCGTGTCATTACCATTTGCTACTTTTTTTTAACCAGCTGCCTGTGTTATAATTATTTGCCGTACCTTTATCTACCTTGTCGCCTGCCGGATCTGGCCCACTCTGTCCGTATTTGATCGGCTACTGCCGTTGTTTGCTTCCCTGTCGCCCCAAGGCTAGATGTTCATCTCACTTGAAATTTTTCAGTTATTAAGATTCTATGTAATTTTATCTAAATGCTTTCCCTGAAATGTTTAAGTTGATCTAAGAAACGCCGTCCAGAGGCGACCTGTAATATAAGTTCAGCCTACTGTTTGCTTAGCATTGTGCTGAAAATCCCACTAGCCGGCGCCGCAGTGGACGAGCGGTTATAGGCGCTACAGTCTGGAACCGCGCGACCGCTACGGTCGCAGTTTCGAATCCTGCCTCGGGCATGGATGTGTGTGATGTCCTTAGGTTAGTTAGGTTTAAGTAGTTCTAAGTTTTAGGCGACTGATGACCTCAGAAGTTAAGTCCCATAGCGCTCAGAGACATTTTTAAAAATCCCACACTACGATTACTTATGGACTTTTTGGGCTTTAGACGAATTTAAGTCAACCTTAAAGAAACTTAACAAATCGTAAGGCTTGTTTGCGTAATCACCGCCCGTTAATTCAGTTAACCTATAGATGTTCTTTCTTGTTCGAGTAACGTTATACTAGAGTTCAGGGTATGTAAAATTTGTAGTCTCCTTAAAACTCTATATCACTTCTCTATTACAGCTGTTAGTTACGATCGAATCACAGACCATCCTGAGACATAAACAACGATACTAATTACAGATTATATATTAAAGTATGATTATTTGTATCTAGATTAATCCAATACGTTAAATGCATCAAAACTACTGAATGTAAGTAGAAACTCGATTTCTACCCTACTGTTTGTGAAAATTGCAACACTAGAATGAATGGTCTCAAACACTCCGAAATTAGAGGATGTTTAGATCATTGGAACAGTAATAAGTAATTAACATTGAAAAGAGACGGCGAGCACATAGGCACAACAGTGCGATCTTTTTGGCGAACGGGCGGGCCAGTGTCACACCACGCTCATTCGGTGTACAGCCGTCAAACGAAATGGAAACGTGCAAGCAGTTGTCGGTTTGTCTCGTCGGCGTCAAAGGGCGCAAAATCGATATGTGAGTGAGGTCGAAGGGCCAGAAAGATTGGTCTCCGGTATCGGGTTTGTCGTAGCGTGACACAGCAGCTCGAACATGGGACGCTGTTAAAACAGTGCGTGTGGGATATAGGAGGGTCGAATGCATCGACGAGAGGGTACGGGACTACACAATGTATGACCACCATATTCTGCGCTGGGCCATGTCAGAACAGATTCTTCAGCAGTTTGGTTCGATATAGGAGCAGTGCATAGATGTATCTGAACGTATCTGTGTCGACGGTTCCTTGCTGTCTGATGTGGGCTGGACTGGTGGCACACATCACACTGCGCCGGTTTCTATTCACCAGTTACCACCACTGCCTAACTGTAATGGCCACATGAGCGCCGACACTGGCTTGTTTAGTGACAAAATATACAGTTTTCGAGTCAGTCCAATTTCAGCTTGTCCTACGGTAAAGGACGCGTACGGGAGACGCTGTAGTGGTGTATGCAATCAGGGAGACTTCACTGTTGAGCGGCATAGTGCACGAACAGGCTATAACAGGCGTGTTCACCGATGTGGTGTTGCGAGCTGGCTCGCGCTAATGCCTCAGCAGTCATCAACCAGCCGACTGACGGCGAGGAATGACATGGAAGGTGACGGGGGGAGGGGGATGGGAGGGAAGGGAAGGAGGAATTGAAACACGTCAGCCCGGAACGAGAAACTGTTGTCAGCGAGTCTATTCTATGGTCGCTTATGTTAGCTCCACAGAGATGTAGTCGCTTCGCGGTAGCTAATTAATGGTTCAAATGGCTCTGAGCAGTAAGGGACTTAACATCTGATGTCATCAGTCCCCTAGAACTTAGAACTACTTAAACCTAGCTAACCTAAGATCATTACGCACATCCATGCCCGAGGCAGGATTCGAACCTGCGACCGTAGCAGCTAATTAATGCTTTTCGTGGGAAATTTTTGCGTTGAGGAAATATGACACTGAAATGCAACTTAAATTTCTTTTGACTGATAAGCCGGAGAGCACGGGGTAAGTAAGTATGAAAGATGATAATTCTCAAGAATGGTGCAGCCTTATGGCGCACATCGTTTTCGAACGCAGTTTAAATTGATATAAAAAGGTACAAGAGGCATTCAATAAGTAATGCAACACATTTTTTTCCTCGGGCAATTTCGACTGAAAAAAGGTGGAATATGTTGTGAGACATCGAGTAGTATCCTTACTTCAGCCCCTATACGTAGCTTTCAAAATGCGGTCGGTAAGGGAGGTGCATTCCAAGCAGAGAGCTGTCAATGAATTTGTTTTGGCGGAAAAACAGAGCATCGCAGATGTTCATAGGCGCTTTCAGAATGTCTGTGGAGACATGGCAGTGAACAAAAGCACACTGGGTTGTTCGGCGACGCGTCTGTCATCATCGCAACAAAATCGTACAAACCTGTCCGGCCTCATGCGTGCCAGCAGGCTGCTTACAAATGTGACTCCTACAATGTTGGAACGTGCGGACACTCTCATTAGAGGTGATCGACAGTCAAACACTTCGCTGCACAACTGGACGTCTCTGTTGGTAGTGCTGACACACTAGTCCACCAGCTGGAGTGCTCAAACGTGCGTGGCCGCTGGCCTCCTAGCCGCCCAACAGAAGATCATAAAGAGCAACGAAAAAACATCTGTGCGGGATTGCTTGCGCGTTACGAGGATGATCGTACTATTTTTGTCGAACATCGTCACGGGTGATGGAACATGGGTTCATCGCTTCTAAGGGGAAACGAAACGGAAATCCAGGAGTGGCGCCGCACCATCTCTCCCAAGAACTGTGAAGGGATTATTCTCTTTGATGTCCTCCCTCATGGTGCAATTATCATCTCTGAAGTTTATTGTGAGATCTTCAGGAAATTGGTGTTCGTCGCCACAAAAATACAGAAGAACTTCTCTTTCTCCATGACATCACTATGAATCAGACAAGTGTGACACCTGACAGGAGCCCACAACTTATACATCTTCGTTATTACTCTGCTATTCACAATAAAGTGCCTAGCAGAGGGTTCAATGAACCACCTTAAAGCTGTCTCTGTACCGTTCCACTCTCGAACGACACACGGGAAAAACAAGCACTTAATTTTTTCTGTGTGAGCCCTGATTTCTCTTATTTTATCGTGATGATCATTTCTTCCTATGTAGGTCCATGGCAACAGAATTTTTTCGCAATCGGAGGAGAAAACTGGTGACTGAAATTTCATGATAAGATTCCGTCACAACGAAAAACGCCTTTGTTTTAATGATTGCCACTCCAATTCACGTATCATGTCTGTGACACTATCTTCCCTATTTCGCGATAATACAAAACGAGCTGCCCTTCTTTGTACTTTTTCGATGTCATCCGTCAGTCCCACCTGATGCGGATCCCACACCGCACAGCAATTCTCCAGAATAGGGCGGACAAACATGGTGTAAGCAGTCTCTTCAGCATGGCTTCAGAAAACATCGCTCTTGTGCAACGCAGCTAGCTCTATATTCGCACGAAGTAATGGCCGCTATCGACAGGGGATCTCAAGTTGATTCCGTATTTCTAGATTTCCGGAAAGCTTTTGACACCGTTCCTCACAAGCGACTTCTAATCAAGCTGCGGAGCTATGGGGTATCGTCTCAGTTGTGCGACTGGATTCGTGATTTCCTGTCAGGAAGGTCGCAGTTCGTAGTAATAGACGGCAAATCATCGAGTAAAACTGAAGTGATATCAGGTGTTCCCCAGGGAAGCGTCCTGGGACCTCTACTGTTCCTGATCTATATAAATGACCTGGGTGACAATCTGAGCAGTTCTCTTAGACTGTTCGCAGATGATGCTGTAATTTACTGTCTAGTAAGGTCATCCGAAGACCAGTATCAGCTGCAAAGCGATTTAGAAAAGATTGCTGTATGGTGTGTCAGGTGGCAGTTGACGCTAAATAACGAGAAGTGTGAGATGATCCACATGAGTTCGAAAAGAAATCCGTTGGAATTCGATTACTCGATAAATAGTACAATTCTCAAGGCTGTCAATTCAACTAAGTACCTGGGTGTTAAAATTACGAACAACTTCAGTTGGAAGGACCACATAGATAATATTGTCGGGAAGGCGAGCCAAAGGTTGCGTTTCATTGGCAGGACACTTAGAAGATGCAACAAGTCCACTAAAGAGACAGCTTACACTACACTCGTTCGTCCTCTGTTAGAATATTGCTGCGCGGTGTGGGATCCTTACCAGGTGGGATTGACGGAGGGCATCGAGAGGGTGCAAAGAAGGGCAGCTCGTTTTGTATTATCGCGTTATAGGGGAGAGAGTGTGGCAGATATGATACACGAGTTGGGATGGAAGTCATTACAGCATAGACGTTTTTCGTCGCGGCGAGACCTTTTTACGAAATTTGAGTCACCAACTTTCTCTTCCGAATGCGAAAATATTTTGTTGAGGCCAACCTACATAGGTAGGAATGATCACCAAAATAAAATAAGAGAAATCAGAGCTCGAACAGAAAGGTTTAGGTGTCCGTTTTTCCCGCTCGGTGTTCGGGAGTGGGATAGTAGAGAGATAGTATGATTGTGGTTCGATGAACCCTCTGCCAAGCACTTAAATGTGAATTTCAGAGTAGTCATGTAGATGTAGATGTAGATGTAGACCTGTTGCACTTGCTAAGTGTTCTGCCAATGTATCGCAGTCTTTGGTTTGCTCTACCCACAGTATTATCTATGTGAGCGTTCCAGTTTAGGTTATTTGTAATTGTAATTCCTAGGTATTTAGCTGAATTTACAGCCTTCAGATTTGTGTGACTTATCGCGTAATCGAAACTTAGCTGATTTCTTTTAGTACTCATGTGAAAAACTTCACACTTTTCTTTATTCAGGGTCAATTGCCACTTTTCACACAATATAGATATCTTATCTAAATCATTTTGCAAGTCTTTTTCATCATCTGATGACCTTACAAGATGGCAACTGAATGTATCATCTGCAAAAAATGTAAGACGGCTACTCATATTGTCTCCTATGTCGTTCATATAGATCAGGAACAATAGAGGGCCTATAACACTTCCTTGGGGAACGCCGGATATTACGTTTATTTTACTCGATGACTTTCCGTCTATTACTACGAACTGTGACCTTTCTGACAGAAAATCACGAATCCTGTCGCACAACAGAGGCGATACTCCGTAGGCACGCAGTTTGGTTAGAAGACGTTTGTGAGGAACGGTGTCGAAAGCCTTCTGGGAATCTAAAAATATGGAATCAATTTGACATCCCCTGTCGATAGCACTTACTACTTCATTAATATAAAGAGCTAGTTGTGTTTCACAAGAACGACATTTTCTGAATCCGTGCTGACTATATGCCAATAAATCGTTTTCTTCGAGGTACTTCTTAATGTTCGAATACAGTATATGTTCTAAAACCCTACAGCAAATCTACGTTAGTGATTTAGGCCTGCAATTCTGCGGATTACTCCTACTTCCCTTTTTGGATATTGGTGTGACTTGAGCAATTTTGCAGTCTTTAGGTACGGATCTTTCTGTGAGCGAGTGGTTGTATATAACTGGTAAATATGGAGCTATTTTATCAGCATACTCTGAGAGGAACCTGACTGATATACAATCTGGACCGGAGGCCTTGCCTTTATTAAGTGATTTAATCGTATGTTCTTGATTGTAATTCAGGAATATTTACTTCGTCTTCTTTGGTAAAGGAGTTTCGGAAAACCGTGTTTAATAACTCTGCTTTAGTGGCACTGTCATCAGTGACTTCAGCGTTGTTATCGCGCAGTGAAGGTATTGATTGCGTCTTGCCACTTCATTGGACTGTTCTTCGCTGCCCACCGTACAGCCGGGTGTCGCACCGCCCGACTTCCGTCTGTTTACCCCAATGAAGGATGCATTTGGCGGGAAGCAGTACGTCGGTGATGAGAGGGTTACTGATGCAGCAAGACATTGACTCCGACGTAGACGAGTACAGTGGTACTATGCGTGCAGACAGGTCTTCGCAGTAAAGTCGCATAAGACCGTTGCTTTGAATGGAGATTATGTTGAAAAGTTTTCTAGCAGAAAGAGTCGAAAGTAATATGACGCATTGGATTCCTAAACTGTTTTAAGAAAAAAAGGTGTTGCATTACTTAGTGAAGCCCCCTCGTATTCCGTGACTATTTTATTCATAATTTAACATAAAAACTGTATATAAATGAAGTCTATTAATTCTTGTTTGCACTAGTGCCAATATCTGGTGCTACTTTCTGAGCACCACCAATTCGAAGATAAACTTTATAGTTGCAGTCTGTGAGTGAGTGTCTGTGGGTGCGTTTTGTTCTCTGTGGGTCTGTAAGCTATTACAGTAGTTGGGCATCCTGCACTGACGTCTTGTAGATTGATGTTGGTGAGTCTGACTTTCTCTGTGAAGTTCATAGCTCAGATATAATGCCGCTTTTCATGAACTGTTCCTCACTTTAAGCAATGCACCATTAAGTATAAAGCTTACATCTGAGGTTGCTGTGAACTTAACCGACGGTAATTCGTCTGAAGACATGGCACAGTTTCCACAACCCCCGCGCTACATGGTGACGTCTGACCAGCCCATATTATCGCGAGCGCTGGCTGCTCAGACGGCGAGCGAGCGTGGTCGCTCGTGATCGCCAAGTAGCCTCGTGAACAGGCCTGGCCTATAATACCACTCCCAATAGGGCCTCCTACGCACTGAGAGGAGTATGAACAGCAACGGTGTATCAGGGAAGTCCGAGGCAATGCCGTTCCTGCAGGCAGCCTTACATGTGGATGCCACATATTAGCATGACAATTCCCGCCACATGTGACGGGGAATGAGCAAGCCTTCTTCGGAGAATGACGGGTGCTTTGCTGACCCACACGCTCCTCTAATATGTCATCTATCGAACGTGTATGGCATATGGGCGGTCAGCAACTGGTTAGATATCGTTCTGCAACGCCTGTCGATGCTTTGTAGGCACTCCTACAAACAATCTGGCTCTGTGTTCCGTAGCATCAAATCCAGGTATGCCGCAATATGTAGAGGATTGCACATGTGGTCGCGTACTGTAGTCACACTGTCAAAGAACGTGTACATTTATGTAATTCTGATCATTTGTGTCTACTCATGTCCCTAACTTAGGGAATAAATTTAATTGGAAACACATGTCTCAATCTCGGTGTTCCAGTTTTCAAACACAGTTGTGCACCTTAGGCTTTAAACTCAGGGTGAAGTACAAGGCTGAAGCTGTTGTTTAGTGGTAAATCTGGCAGTTTTAATAAAGAAGTAACATATAGATATTGTGCCGAAACATGGTTTTTCAAAATTATTTAAAAGCTGTAAATTATCCTTGCCTTCAAATAATGTCTACCGACTTCTATAGAATTGATATAATTAAATTTTCCTCGAGACATTTAAGTCACATCTTTAATTCCGATAATGATAGAGCTGAAGAATTTAATTACAATTTGTGCCACGGCCGGGACTTAAACCTGGGTGTCCTTGCTTCCTAAGGCGGGTGTGCCAGCTATTACACTATCATTGCACTGTAGGTAACACAGCTAAATGGACTACGCTAATCCAATGATTTCATATTGTCAGCTGTTGAACATGCTATTCGGTTGCCTCCATTCTTCGTTCGCTTGTTATGTAAGAGGGACGACGTGGTATTTCTTTTCTTATTCCAGATTAACAATCAAAGCAAGCTGCCCGATGCACTTCAGAAAATTCCCATTGGACGCGCAGAAGTGCCCTCTGCTCATAGGAAGCTGTAAGTACTTGCTCCACATCATAATCACTTGACAATTAAACTGGTAAAGGCATAGGATGTACATTTGTCTTGGATAAGTGTGTTTTGCATTAGAATAACATTAATTGCCTGTTGCTTATGACGAGCGAAATTGGATATATGTGATCAAAAGACGTTGTGTTTTCGTTAAAAACCGCTGAGAATTATAGTTGTTGGGTTTTTTGGTTTTGTTACTTTTTCAGTCTATTATCAGAAACTGTACATTGGTTATAGAATTTACAGTAGGCCTAGTCAGCAAAAACAAGTTCAGAAAATTCATACATATACACACAGTTAACAAGCTGTGAAGTACCTTCGCTTAAAAATTCAGTCAAGTATTCATGTATAGCCTCGTTATTTGTATGATGATGTTGCGAGCGCCCACAACAGTAAGGTGACACCTAGGAAGTGCTTGTTCGTGTTTCTGAAATGAGACTGAAGGGTGAATGGTAACTGCAAGCGACAAATAAAAAAGCAAATGTTCCTTATAATTTGTGGCTACTATACAGAAGAAGTGTAACAGGCACTGTATTTATGAAGCGCAACAAATACGAAGGCTTTATGTGATAGTATACGTTGTTTTAATATCTTATACCACGAAAGAAATAACTAACGTGCCATTATGGATATTGAAGAAATGTAAATGGCTGATGATTTTCCCGTACTAATCCAAAACGAGAATATTTAATGTATGTTTATCGGTGCTTTCACAGAAGTAACTGACGATAGTCCACAATTCCTGCCGAAGCCACGCTGCAGATAAAAACTGATTTCGCTGCCAATGCTCTGTCATTGAGTTATAACCCATTTCTCTGACAGCAAGGAGTAAAGGGGCAATCAACTTTTACTTGTAGGTGGAAAATTCCTGGGATACTAGTTCGTGAACAATTTGTCGCCAGTTGCTTCTGTCAGTAGTTATCAGTGTTTTAATAACTGTGAGCGTACTTACGCTGCAATACAGTATTGCTATTGGTCGAAGGCCTTGGTAAACCACTAATTTTTAGTGTCAGCTAAAGTAAAATTCGAGGAGGCGACGAATGGAGTTATTGGAGAAGAGACCACATTCTCATTAAGATAAAAATGCTTCATTCGCCTTTTATGATTTAATATCTTTGTTGCAGAAACATGCTTCGTCTAATTACGTTAGCCACCATCATCGACTATAGCAGAAATTATTATTAGAAATATTTCGTGCAACAGGTTCGTAACATACGTAGTGAGCATTAGCAGCATTCTTACACGTTATCTGAAACTCTGAATTAATTCGTAAAATACAGGTCGTATGTAAAGTACACAAGCGGCTAGACGCAGTCAATACCTTCGCTGAGCAGTGCCGATGGTACTGTTACCGACGACTGTGCCGCTAAAACGGAATTATTGAACGCAGTTTTCCGAAATTCCTTCACCAGGGAAGACGAATGGAATATTCCAGAATTTGAAACACGAACATCTGCTAGCATGAGTTTCTTAGAAGTAGATACCTTAGGGGTTGCGAAGTAACTCAAATCGCATGATACGGGCAAGTCTTCAGGTCCAGATTGTATACCGATTAGGTTCCTTTCAGATTACGCTGATACAATAGCTCCCTACTTAGAACTCATATACAACCGCTCGCTCACCGATAGATCTGTACCTACAGATTGGAAAATTGCGCAGGTCGCACCAGTGTTTAAGAAGGGTAGTAGGAGTAAACCATCGAACTACAGAACTATATCATTGACGTCGGTTTGCAGTAGGGTTTTGGAGCGTATACTGTATTCAAACATTATAAATCACCACGAAGGAAACGATCTATTGATACGTAATCAGCATGGTTTCAGAAAACATCGCTCTTGTGCAAAACAGCTAGCTCTTTATTCGCATGAAGTAATGGCCGCTATCGACAGGGGATCTCAAGTTGATTCCGTATTACTAGACTTCCGGAAAGCTTTTGACACCGTTCCTCACAAGCGACTTCTAATCAAGCTGCGGGCCTATGGGGTATCGTCTCAGTTGTGCGACTGGATTCGTGATTTCCTGTCAGGAAGGTCGCAGTTCGTAGTAATAGACGGCAAATCATCGAGTAAAATTGAAGTTATATCAGGTGTTCCCCAGGGAAGCGTCCTGTGACCTGTGCTGTTCCTGATCTATATGAATGACCTGGGTGACAATCTGAGCAGTTCTCTTAGGTTGTTCGCAGATGATGCTGTAATTTACCGTCTAGTAAGGTCATCCGAAGACCATTATCAGTTGCAAAGCGATTTTGAAAAGATTGCTGTATGGTGTGTCAGGTGGCAGTTGACGCTAAATAACGAAAAGTGTGAGATGATCCACATGAGTTCGAAAAGAAATCCGTTGGAATTCGATTACTCGATAAATAGTACAATTCTCAAGGCTGTCAATTCAACTAAGTACCTGGGTGTTAAAATTACGAACAACTTTAGTTGGAAGGACCACATAGATAATATTGTGGGGAAGGAGAGCCAAAGGTTGCGTTTCATTGGCAGGACACTTAGAAGATGCAACAAGTCCACTAAAGAGACAGCTTACACTACACTCGTTCGTTCTCTGTTCGAATATTGCTGTGCGGTGTGGGATCCTTACCAGGTGGGATTGACGAAGGACATCGAAAGAGTGCAAAAAATGGCTGCTCGTTTTGTATTATCACGTAATAGGGGATAGAGTGTGGCAGATATGATACGCGAATTGGGATGGAAGTCATTACAGCAAAGACGTTTTTCGTCGCGGCGAGATCTATTTACGAAATTTGAGTCACCAACTTTCTCTTCCGAATGCGAAAATATTTTGTTGAGCCCACCCTACATAGGTAGGAATGATCATCAAAATAAAATACGAGAAATCAGAGCTCGAACAGAAAGGTTTAGGTGTTCGTTTTTCCCGCGCGCTGTTAGGGAGTGGAATGGTAGAGAGATAGTATGATCGTGTTTCGATGAACCCTCTGCCAAGCACTTAAATGTGAATTGCAGAGTAGTCATATAGATGTAGATGTAGATGAATCATCTAAAACATGTATCGCCAACACTGGGGGAATGGAAAGTGCTATTGATGTGCGGTTTTTATAGGATTGGTAATCAGGGGCTCGTATTATTAGTCAATCAACAGGTTCTAATAGTACTTAGGAAGTGCATTTTTTGTGCAGACATACACTTCTTAAATGAAACAGTACCTATGGACATTAACAAACCAAAAGTAGGGTAAATTAGAATGTCACTGGCGTTTGTTTGCAGCTTTCTAGTGCGATTCGTTTATGAGACATTGTATTTTTAAAAGTTCTGACACCGACACTCATACAATAACTATGATAGCAAGCACTGAAGAACAAGTGCATACACTAGATATGTAGATTCTGACCAGTACCGACAGAATTGACTATCACAGATTGTGTTCAAAGTGACCGCCGGCAGCGGCAATACACGTATCGTCTGGTATGAAACAACTGTTGCACTAGTGCTAGCATTTCGGCCGAGATGGTCGAGCGGGCTGCAGTAATACGTCGTTGCGTATCAGCTGGTATGTTATTGTAGACAGCTGTTTTCATCTTTCCCTCAGAAGTCAACAGCCGTCAAATCCGGGGATCGGGCCAGCAAGGTACACGTCCTCTGCGTCTAATCCAACGATTTGGAAACAATTTGGAAAGACATGCTTTAGTATTTCGTGCACTATGGGTTGGACATCCGTCAAAAGTTGGTACCATAGGTTCCTCCTAGTCTGCAGAGGAACGTCTTCTAGCATCCGTGAAAGAAGGTCAATCAGGAGTCTCCGATACTTGTGCGTTTTCAGGGTTCCGTCAAATAAAAACGGGGAGCTGATGGTTCACTATTCCACACTACACGTTTACATCCATTGACGCTGGTGTTCCTCCTGACGAAGCCAACAGAGATAGTCAACAGAACAATAGTGCATGTTTCAGCGGTTTACATTACCACTTTCACGTATCTAGTTGAAGAATTTGACAACTAATTCCCGAGATGGTAGACGTTTATTGGGATTTCTTGCCGCATACACTGTACAAGAGCGGACTGCATTCTTCCCACTGTCTCCATACACCATGAGTATGTCGGCTTTTTCTGCATTGGTAAATTCCACCTTCCAGTCACAACCTGCTGGTTCAAATGGCTCTGAGCACTATGGGACTTAACATGTGAGGTCATCAGTCCCCTAGAACTTAGAACAACTAAAGCCTAACTAACCTAAGGACATCACACACATCCATGCCCGAGGCAGGATTCGAACCTTATAATTTGTAGACAACTAATCACAACGTACCATAAAAAATTCCATTACAGTAGTTACAAGCACATAAGATACGGCGTCATTTTCACTTGAACAAATTAATTTTTGACATTACAATCTAAACCTAAAATTCGCAATAAAGATTTTATCTGCCGGCCGCTGTGACCGTGCGGTTCTAGGCGCTTCAGTCTGGAACCGCGCCACCGCTACAGTCGCAGGTTCGAGTCTTGCCTCGGGCATGGATGTGTGTGATGTCCTTAGGTTAGTTAGGTTTAAGTAGTTCTAGGGGAGTGATGATCTCAGATGTTAAGTCCCATAGTGCTCAGAGCCCATCACCACGGCCGGCCACAACCTGCTGCTTGGACTGTCATCCACTAACTGACTAGCAAGTGGCAGTGCTCTCAAGGAACACAGATGTAACCATGCAAGGTCAATGGCACAAAAAAAAGTGTCGGTGTCGAAAATTTTCCCAATACGATATGTCGTAAACGACTCGCACTAGAATCCTGCAACAAACACCACTGACATTCTAATGTCCCCTACTTTTAGTTTAGTAATGCCAGTAGGCATTGTTACATGTAAAAAGTCTAGTTTTGCACAAAATACAATTTATAGATATTATTACTGTTCGTTTATTGGATAACAATACCACCCCTGTCTACTAGGCCATTCTGTGAAAATCACACATCAGCAGCAGTTTCCGTTTCCGCAGTGTTTGCGGTGCAAGTTTTAGGGATCCTTGGTTCCAAGTGATACTAGCATTACAATAAGACTAGCGACCTAACTATGCCTGACCTTCATGCAGCAACCAAAACCTTGTTACCATTGCTTAGTGTGGAGACACGTGGTGTGTTGTGACCTGTTCAGGGACAGACTACCGGAATATACGAAAGCCTGACCTCTCCATGCCACCTTCTCAATCGCTGACGGCTTACCTCTATGGTTGATCCCTCGCAGATAAGAAATCGAAAGGAAGCGTGCTACGCTGCTGGACATTAAAATTGCAAAACGGTGCTGGCTGCAAGCAAGAAATGTTAAATAACCATGAAGTGTAATACATGCTTCGATACACAAGTGATTGCTTTTCCAATGCAACCATGTAATATAGGTAGACACAAAGCCATCTACATATTTTATCTATTATATACATCTGTATCTCCACAAGTCATGGAGGGTACATTTGGAACCTCTATTCCCCCCCCCCCCCCCCCCCTCCCCTTTCCATCTCCAATCTTTCCCTGCTCCGTTCGCGAATGGCGCATGCAAAAAGGGATTGTCGGTTTACCTCAGTTCTTTTTCTACATCGACACCTCTGTCTTCTTCTGTTACGTCATCAGACAATTCCTCTCCCTCAAAGAGGCCTTCATTGTACTCTCCCCACCTATTCGCTCTCTCCTCTGCATTTAACGGTGAAATTCCCATCGCACTCTTAATATTACCATTCTTACTTTCAATTTCACCAATGATTGTTTTAAATTTCGACATGCAGAGTCGGTCCTTCCGACAATAATTTTTTTCTATTTCTCAGTGTTAGATTTAAACTCCCTTATTTTCTCGATGTAGTCATTTCTCGAGAAGTATATGGAAGAGAGCGATATGTCGACCATCTCTTCTCGGAACGCACTCTCTCGAATTTCAACAGGAAACCTCTCCATAACACGTAAAACACCCACATATGAGGAAAGATTACGCAGCAGGTTTCTTATGCTGAAATTTCATTTACGTGTTTGTTCGTGGGGAAATCGTTTTACGTGTCAAGTTAGAAGGAAAAACGTCTACCACCACGTGCTGGAATGTCACAGCGGCAGGGTTGTGTTCTTTAGAGACTGGAGTGTTTCACTCCACTGCGTTATTGCTCGTGTTGGACGGCATCCTATGCCTCTCATGTGAATATGGAATGGATGGTTTTAGGAGGTCTATACTCAACGTCGTGTAGTATTTTAGCTACCCCAAGCGTCTGTCACTCGGCCACGCAGTATCGAACATCACATCATGTACCTTGAGTTAGGAAATGGGCTTGTTTGCATCAAGATAAATACTGTAACTAGTTGCAAGGATTTGGGTGAGTGGCTGATATTAGGCTACAGAAAAATTTTAATTGAAATCAAATTTAACAAGCCTTTATTTCAAATTATAGTTTCAAAGAACTTTACAATAGCAAAACACACTCCTGGAAATTGAATTAAGAACACCGTGAATTCATTGTCCCAGGAAGGGGAAACTTTATTGACACATTCCTGGGGTCAGATACATCATATGATCACACTGACAGAACCACAGGCACATAGACACAGGCAACAGAGCATGCACAATGTCGGCACTAGTACAGTGTATATCCACCTTCCGCAGCAATGGAGGCTGCTATTCTCCCATGGAGACGATCGTAGAGATGCTGGATGTAGTCCTGTGGAATGGCTTGCCATGCCATTTCTACCTGGCGCCTCAGTTGGACGAGCGTTCGTGCTGGACGTGCAGACAGCGTGAGACGACGCTTCATCCAGTCCCAAACATGCTCAATGGGGGACAGATCCGGAGATCTTGCTGACCAGGGTAGTTGACTTACACCTTCTAGAGCACGTTGGGTGGCACGGGATACATGCGGACGTGCATTGTCCTGTTGGAACAGCAAGTTCCCTTGCCGGTCTTGGAATGGTAGAACGATGGGTTCGATGACGGTTTGGATGTACCGTGCACTATTCAGTGTCCCCTCGACGATCACCAGAGGTGTACGGCCAGTGTAGGAGATCGCTCCCCACACCATGATGCCGGGTGTTGGCCCTGTGTGCCTCGGTCGTATGCAGTCCTGATTGTGGCGCTCACCTGCACGGCGCCAAACACGCATACGACCATCATTGGTACCAAGGCAGAAGCGACTCTCATCGCTGAAGACGACACGTCTCCATTCGTCCCTCCATTCACGCCTGTCGCGACACCACTGGAGGCGGGCTGCACGATGTTGGGGCGTGAGCGGAAGACGGCCTAACGGTGTGCGGGACCGTAGCCCAGCTTCATGGAGACGGTTGCAAATGGTCCTCGCTGATACCCCAGGAGCGACAGTGTCCCTAATTTGCTGGGAAGTGGCGGTGCGGTCCCCTACGGCACTGCGTAGGATCCTACGGTCTTGGCGTGCATCCGTGCGTCGCTGCGGTCCGGTCCCAGGTCGACGGGCACGTCCACCTTCCGCCGACCACTGGCGACAACATCGATGTACTGTGGAGACCTCACGCCCCACGTGTTGAGCAATTCGGCGGTAAGTCCACCCGGCCTCCCGAATCCCCACTATACGCCCTCGCTCAAAGTCCGTCAACTGCACATACGGTTCACGTCCACGCTGTCGCGGCATGCTACCAGTGTTAAAGACTACGATGGAGCTCCGTATGCCACGGCAAACTGGCTGACACTGACGGCGGCGGTGCACAAATGCTGCGCAACTAGCGCCATTTGACGGCAAACACCGCGGTTCCTGGTGTGTCCGCTGTGCCGTGCGTGTGATCATTGCTTGTACAGCCCTCTCGCAGTGTCCGGAGCAAGTATGGTGGGTCTGACACACCGGTGTCAATGTGTTCTTTTTTCCATTTCCAGGAGTGTGTATAAATATTTAATCATTTACACTGTTAGAACCAGCTTGAAAATGCTGTCCTGAAATCTTGAAACAGTAACATAAGATGAAAGACGTTAATCCGACTTTTTGTGTAATACTAGTTTTTACAATTTCATCCTAAGAGTTCCGAAGCCAGTTGAGTGTTCGTCTTGGCTTATGGGTACAACTGTTAAATAATAGAACTAAAACAGAGATAAATTACTCTGTAAAAGGATCACAAATACAATTTTTTAAGGGTAACGTATATTAAGCAAACGAATCCTGACACTAAATTTATCGGCAAGAAAGAGAGTAATTATTCAAACAGAAAAGTGATTTAATTTGATGTAACTGCTATAATGAGGATGTGACAGAAGCCTAGAACAATAGCTTAAAACAGTATAGAATTAAAATTTTTCTCATACAGAAGTGGACATGATAAAGACATTTACAATGAAACTAGTATAAATTAAATGGTATCTGAACACACAGAACAGTTTCGTAGAGCACAATGAGTAGCGTAAAAGCCAGTGACTGTACAATTGTTCAACAGCAGAAATATTAAAAGCATTTACCAAAAAGTAGTAAAGCGAACTGATAGGTCAGGACAGAAAACCGTTCTATAAAACACAGCACATAGCATAAAAGCTGATGAGTAAACACTGGAAATTCCTGCTAACCATTTGCAAGAAAACTCAAGACAATATGGTGACTTATAAGGAAAGCAACGTATCTCTTTTGCATAAGTTAAAACGAAGCATCTGGTAGATTCTGGTTCGGCGAAGCGCTGACTTTTGAATACGCTATTATGCGCCAAACACGTTGAACACATGCATATTGATCAGTTCGGTGTGGCAGCTCAAGATAGTCACACGAAAGCCAAGGTTTTAAATTTCACGTCCAAGTAACCGTACACACAGGAGAATCGTACAAACATGCCGTCATTTCACAATCGGACAGACTCCCGTATGGTCGACATAGAAATAAGCATACCTAGCGCTGAGAAACAACTGAAAGGTTTGAAAGTAAATAAATCACCAGTCCGGAGAGAACCCCAGTTCGATTTTACGAAGAGTATTCTACAGCATTGGTCTCTTACCTAACCTGCATTTATCGTGAAACTCTCGCCCAGCATGAAGTCCCTAGTGACTGGAAAAAGGCGCAGGTGACTCCAGTATATAAGAAGAGTAAAAGAACGGACCCACAAAATCACAAACCAGTATCCCTAACTTCGGTATGCTGCATAATTCTTGAACATTTTCTCAGTTCCTATATAATGAATTTTTTTGAGACTGAGAAGCTTAGCCGGCCGATGTGGCCGAGCGGTTCTAGGCGGTTCAGTCCGGAACAGCCCTGCTGCTACTGTCGCAGGTTCGAATCCTGCCTCGGGCATGGATGTGTGTGGTGTCCTTGGGTTAGTTAGGTTTAAGTAGTTCTAGGTCTAGGGGACTGATGACCGCAGATGATAAGTCCCATAGTGTTTGGAG
Organism: Schistocerca gregaria; assembly: GCF_023897955.1. NCBI lineage: Eukaryota > Metazoa > Arthropoda > Insecta > Orthoptera > Acrididae > Schistocerca > Schistocerca gregaria. The sequence continues at coordinate 553,261,292 of NC_064922.1, read as the reverse complement.
CCATTTGAACCATTTGAGAAGCTTATATCCTCGAATCAGCATGACTTTAGAAAGTATCGCTCGTGCGAAACTCAGCTTACCCTTTTCTCACATGATATACTGCGAACTATGGGTGAAGGACAAGAGGCAGATTCTATACTGCTAGATTTCAGGAAGGCATTTGACTCAGTGCCCCATTGCAAGCTGTTAACCAAGGTGCGAGCAGGTGGAATAAGTTCACAGATACCTGAGTGCTCGAAGACTTCTTAAATAATAGAATCCAGTATGTTGTCCTCGACGGTGAAAGTTCATTAGAGACAATGTATCGGCAGGAGTGTCCCAGAGAAGTGTGATAGGACAGCTGTTGTTCTCTACATACATAAATGATTTGGCGGACAGAGTGGGCACCAATCGGAGGTTGTTTGCTGATGATGCCGTGGTGTGCAGGTAAGGAGTTGAAGTTGATTAACCGTAAGAAGTTACAAGGAGACTTAGACAAAATTTCTAGTTGGTGTGATGAATGGGAGCTAGCCCTAAATATAGAAAAATGTAAGTTGATGCTGATGAGAAGGGTGATCAAACCTGTGGTGTTCGGATACCGTATTACTAGTGACCTTATTGACACAGTCATGTCGTTTAAATATATGGACGTAAAGCTGCAAAACGATATGAGGTGGAACGAGCGTGTGAGAACTATAGGAGACAAGACGAGTGGTGGAGTCGGTTTACTGGGAAGATCTTAGGAAACAGTGGCTCACCTGTAAGGCTGACCACGTATAGAATACTGGTGAGACCTATTCTTGAGTAATGCTCCCGTGTTTGGGGTCCGTACCATGTCGGATTGAAGGAAGACATAGAAGCAATTCAGAGGCAGGCTGCTAGATTCGTTACCGGTAGGTTCGAACAATACGTGTTACGGAGATGCTTCGGGAACTCAGATGGGAGTCCCTGCAGGGTAGGCGACGTTCTTTTCGAGAAACACTACTGAGAAAATTTAGACGACCGGCCTTTGAAACTGACTGCCGCACAATTCTAATGCCGCCAACATACTTTGCGCGTAAGGACCACAAAGATGCGAGAAATTAGGCCTCTTACGGAGGTATACACAGTGGATCCCCTCGCTCTATCTGCAAATGGAACAGGAAAGGATATGACAAGTAGTGGTACAGTATAGTGTATGGTAGATTCTCGCCTTTATGAGTACAGCGGAGCGACTTCTCAAAGAGGCCCAGATCAGCTCGCAAAACCTGTGGTCAACATCAATGGCCGAATCTTAGCAGTCTGTAAATGGCGTCTAATCGCTAAATATAGCGCCGGGTAAGTCTTGGGCCGACGGGAACTTGATTCGTTTCAGTAGACCACAGTGATGATGAGAGAGACATGGATTTATACTACAGTTAGAAACGATTAACCTACTGAAGATCGTAGTCAGCAAACATGATCCACACATCTGACAGTCTTCCGGTAACTCCAACCAACGCAACTTGTACACGTAAGACATCACTACGGAACTGCTGAACACACATTGACCCACGGAATTGTCGTCTGATGTCACTGGAGCGTAGACATGTGTCTCACTTCCGGCCGAAACGCAAAGGCAGCTCTCCCGTCACTGATACGCCTCCTAGCTGACATTGCAACGCTGGTTGATCGCCGACAACGTGCAGAGATGTTCAAAGCCGATCAATACACTCGAGACGGCACAGAATTGGCTCAGATATCCACACGAGCACTGCGGCAATAGCTGAAGCTGCAACGACTGTCAGCACCGCAACCTTTGTTGCGATTTCCTTAGACGCGGCGCGGCGACAGTGTGCGGCCAGCGACAACGCTGACGGCAACGAGTAGTCCTGGCTCTGCGTGCGGCATCGTAGTAGAAGTATCCATATGCGGTGGTTGCGGGAAGAATTAAAGCTGATATAAGGGGCAGTCAAGTGAAAATAAGACTGTAATGAAACTTTTTTTATGCGGTGTCGGTTTTTTTCAGACACGTATAAATAAATATATCTGCCTCAATCTCGAATAATAATACCTTCAGCACGGATACACTCTTCATTCGACCTCTTGCCGGAGTCAGGTGAGGTTGCGAGCACAAAGGACAATGGACAAGGAACACTATGTACATAGTGTGCGACATAAGGGAATTTGGATGAGACGGGAAGCATGCTAGGATAGCGGAAATGGACAAGGCTACCTCTGGCGAATGCTGGGTAATCAGTTTTCGAGTCCCGGCCTTATACAAATTTTCACTTGTCGGCACTGGATTTACGACGGCTATTCGGAAAGTTAAGAAGGATCGGTCGCGAAATGGAAACCACACTAAATTTCGGATGAAGCTTCGCGCAGAAGCGTTGGACGATGCCCGTAGATAGCGTCACGTCGCTCTTCTCAGTTCTAAGCGTACGATGAGCGCCAAAAAATGCCTAGAACATAGTGTCTCCCGTCAAGTACGAGTGCCTGCCACGAGATTTCGTCTGATTTAATGCAAACCCACATAACGCAGCTGTCATACTATTACTTCTTCATCACAGTTCTAGGCCTTGCACTGATGGGGTACTGAGAACGCTCCTGCAGTGTTTTCGATCAGAAGTGTTTGACCATCCACCATACGGCCCGGACTTGGCTCCATGTGATTTTTATCTCTGATCACATGACATCTGGCTATGAATGCAGCATTCTGGCACAGATAACGAGTTGCAGTCCACCGTAAAAAATTGTCGGGAAGCACAGGAGGCTGCTTTCTATAACGGCGGTACTGGAAAGTTGGCACAACGCAACGAGACATCCCTTAGTCGCAGCGGCAACTATGTAGTGGATCAGCTGAAAGGTGTAGCTAACTGTTGCAAAAAAAGGACAGTTTTGATCTTCAGCGTGGTTTCCATTTCGCGACCGATCGTCCCTTACTTTCAGAATAGCCCTCGGATTTCAGTGCACGACTCCAGCTGAGGTCGGAACATTTCTTCAGTCTTGGGACGAGATTTTCAGTCTGCAGCGGAGTGTGAGCATGATATGAAACTTCCTGGCAATTAGATGAGGTCCTGTTGGAAGTTAAGCTGTGAATAGGGATCGTGAATCGTGTTTGGTAGCCCACTCGATACAGCACTTGACAGAGAAAGACAAAGGTTCTAGTACGAGTCTCGATCTGCTACGATGTTTCAGTAAGTGAACTGTATATTATATCCAAAGTAATCGCCGTAACTGCTAACACATTTACTCCGCTGCTAGGCAAGACGGTCCGTGCCTTCATGGAAGAACGTTTGCGGCTGCCCACGGCACCAGGACTGTACCCAGCCATCCATCTCTCCGTTCAAAGGAAATCAATGGCCACGAATGTCTTTCTTTAGGTCACAGAAAATATGGAAATCGCAACGGGACTGCGTGGAGGATGTGTAAAGGCTTCCCAGCGAAACTTCTGCAGCGTACTCGAATCAACCTTGGCAAAATGTGGGCCCGTTGTTTCAGGGATTCTGCAGAAGCTTCTCTGGTAATCTGTTACACGACCTCCCGAAATCTCCCCATGCGATTTCCTTGTTTTTGGAGACCTAAAGAATGCCATTCGTGGCCGTCGATTTGCTTCGCACGAGCAGGTGCACGCTTGGGTACAATGACGGTTCCGTGCATAACCACGAAGTTTTTTTCATGAAGGCATTGACCATCTTGTCTCATAGTTGTATAAGGATAGTAACAATTATGGGGAATAGTAATGAAGTATTAAACAGTTCACTCAATTTTTCTCCATCTGTCTTGTTTTCATTTGACTGCCTCATATAGGCTGCATTTATCTTTCTCAAACAACTCCAGGATCTGGCATGAAGGTATGTGATGCTACTGGGTGCACAATACTATCACCTCTGGCAATATGGGCAGCTGTCGCTACTTTTTTGACGTATTAGGACTGTTGTCTATGACAACTTCCAACAGGATAACGCAAGACTTCATGTTTCCCCTGCTATCCTGAGCTATCTCGATACAGAAGTGTCCAACTTTGGTTCCCTGGCCAGCACGATCTCCAGATCTGCTTCCCAATGAAAACAACTATAGTTCAATTCTTTTATCTCGGCGGCTCGCGCCCGCCCGCCCAGACGCGGGAGATTGCTGCGTTGCCAGTTGCAAACGATGCACGCGCCAAGAGAAGCAGCGCCGTAGTATAGGATAGTTCGCAAACTTACGTTTAGGGGGGAGCGCGCAGTTCATGAAGTAAAGCCACCACGGCCGCATTAACCGTTTCGCTGCTGCAGAGACGTGCTACCCGCATTCCGCGCTGTGCGCGATTTTACCATCACTGCACTGCTCGCCTGTGCAGACACATGGTGTTCCGACTGCTTTGACACACTTATCATTCGATTTCACAAAAACTATTTGGCCCAAAAATTTGATTTTTACACGTCTTCTTGACTGGTACATTCCTCCCATAAATGACTTAATTTTGTTTCGATGTTCAACGCAGTTATTGTGCAGCATTAAATGTAGTATACCATTGCACGAAATTTTGAAGTATTTGCAGAGGTAAAAGTCCATAGTGTATACTTTCCGTATGGTCGATTTTAGTTGCCACAGTGTTGAGAATGAAATGTGGACAAGATACCTAAATTTCATATAAAATTTACTGTACAACAATATCTCATTTAATTTAAATACCAGAGAGGCGTCGTATGTAATATTGAGAAATCTTCTGTCTTTTGCGACTGTAATAAAACTTTTATTTATACCAGAATCATTTCGCTTTTTTGTAATGCGTTCTTTTTAAAACAAAGTTGGCAAAGTACACAAAACTGAATTGTGGACGTAATAAAACATAGAAACTAAAATATATTGTCAGTGAGGCGCAGTGCGCAAACAATTTCTGTTTTGTCACAACGGACAGTAAATACTTGCCAAAACATAGGCCGACAAAAATATTGCATATGATGTTATGTTGCCAAAGCAGCGAAGCAAAGAATTGCGTCAGACAATCAAGTAGCTCGGCAACCTACGAGCCCAAATTCTGCTCTAAATAATTCTCTGAATACTGTCGCAAAAGAATATATCTCAATATGAATAGTATAACAGTGACTGCGGAAGAAAAGATATACAAAAATAAAAAAAAAACAGATAACATGAAAATTGTATGTATGCCTTTTCATTTTTTTTAATTGCTGTGAAAAGAAATATTGGACGACAAAATTAGAAAAACCGAAAACTTATTATGATTATAATGAAGATACAAAGCACAAGAAATTCCAAAAAATTACATTCGAACGAATAAAATTCATGACGTAAGACACTTTGATATTGTTTTTAAATAAAGAAAATATTAAGCACCGAACAAGATTTGAAATGACTCTGAGCACTATGCGACTAAACTTCTCAGGTCATCAGTCGCCTAGAACTTAGAACTAATTAAACCTAACTAACCTAAGGACATCACACACATCCATGCCCGAGGCAGGATTCGAACCTGCGACAGTAGCAGTCGCCTGGTTCCGGACTGCGCGCCTAGAACCGCGAGACCACCGCGGCCGGCAACAAGGTTTGAACGCTTGTTTTGTCTTTATACAAATGGATAAAGGAAAGCTGTTTCTCTTCAGCTACATAAACAGAATAATAGGATGACGTCCCGTTACGACATAAGGATGCTCCGTACTACAGCCCGCTGCGAATTTTTCGATGAGTGTGTCTGAACCTTGCACTTAGAAGCCAACATCTTAACCACTACGCTAACAAAGCTCGTCGTTTCAGTGGACTCATGCAAACCTATAAAACATCACGCAAAATACCGACAAACACTGTTGCTAGGACTATGAATTACTGACGTTTCGTCGAAGTACAATAGGAAATAAACAGTTACCGCTGTTCTTTATTGCAAAAAAGCGGTTCGTGAGATTGATACAAACACCTTTCCTTGCTATCGCCTGAATTAGGAGGCTTATTGCTTGTTCGGTTTAATTAATTAATAGAATATGAAGCAATTGGTATAAAGAATGCTTTTTCCAAACTTTCTGTAAAGAACGTCTGCTATCAAGACATTGCTTTTGTTCAATTACTGTGTTTATGACTGAACGTTTTTAAAACTGAAGACCCTCGTCCGTGCTCTGCACTGCAATCGAGCTATGGCAACGTCGTTCTCTGTTCATTGACTGACTGTGTTTTGTGACGTCAGATGCGCAGAACGAACCTAAACTCGGCCGCCGTCGTAAATGACACGCACTATAGTCGTGGGCTGCCACCACTCGATAACCAATGTGATTAATAATCTCAAGCATCGAGGTGACGGAACTAATGACGTACTTGTATCATTCAACCTCAATTGGCCTCCTCGATGCCCAGCAGGTATAGTGCGATTGTTAGTACTAAATAACACACCGTGCATAACGTCAAATCACCCACAAATGTAATCGTGTGTTCTTCCTACAGTGTTGCATACGCATAACTGCAATCCCTCCTGGCGCTGTAATTTTAGCGGGGCGAGTGTTGTACCTGCATTCGGGCACCTCGGCGCTACCGCGGTGTTGCCGCCTGCTGCCATGTGGCAGCCCGGCAGAGCGGAATCCGCGATAATCCGCGCCAGATCTGCAGCGCGTCAAGCGGCCGCCATTAGCGTCGCGGGCCTAATTGCGGGCCTCGGAGGCGGCGGCGACGCGACGGCGGCGGCGTAGGTGGAGGCGGAGGCGGAGGCGGCTGCGGCGCCGTATCGCAGCCGGCACGGCAGCCCAAATCTAGTTAGCCGACTGCCAGTGCCCAAAGTGGGACGGCGCGGAGAGAGGATATAGCCCCACCACTGTTCCAGAACACGCGCCTCCGCAATCTGGCTGCTTACAGACAACAGTTAATACTGCACACGCCGGGGACTTGATAAAGGCTGCAGTCTGCATAGACTGTGATTCGCGGGTAAATGAAACGAATCATCGTTGAAGTAGGGGAAATCACTCAGTTGTTTTCATTATTATTTATAAAGTAGGAAGTTGAAAGTCGTGTTATACAGGACTGTCGCAACTAACAGCGAAATATTTATTTATCTTATTTGCCACTATTTGAAATATGGGAGATATGATACTGCGTGAAGAGTTTGACAGAGCGCTGAAAGACCTAAGTCGAAACAAGGCCCCGGGAGTAGACAACATTCCATTAGAACTACTGATAGCCTTGGGAGAGACAGTCCTGACAAAACTCTACCATCTGGTGAGCAAGATGTATCAGACAAGCGAAATTCCCTCAGACTTCAAGAAGAATATAATAATTCCAATCCCAAAGAAAGCAGGTGATGACAGATGTGAAAATTACCGAACTATCAGTTTAATAAGTCACAGCTGCAAAACACTAAAGCGAATTCTTTACGGACGAATGGAAAATCTGGTAAGAGCTGACCTCAGGGAAGATCAGTTTGGATTCCATAGAAATGTTGGAACACGTGAGGCAATACTGACCTTACGACTTATCTTAAAAGAAAGATTAAGGAAAGGCAAACCTACGTTTCTAGCATTTGTAGACTTAAAAGGAAGCTTTTGACAATGCTGGCTGTCAAATTCTGAAGGTGGCAGGGGTAAAACACAGGGAGCGAATGGCTGTTTACAATTTGTACAGTAATCAGATGGCAGTTACAAGAATCGAGGGGTATGAAAGGGAAGCAGTAGTTGGGAATGGAGTGAGACAGGGTTGTAAATTCTCCCCGATATTATTCAATCTGTATATTGAGCAAGCAGTAAAGGAAATAAAAGAAAAGTTCGGAGTAGGTATTAAAATCCATGGAGAAGAAATAAAAACTTTGAGGTTCGCCGATGACATTGTAATTCTGCCAGAGACAGCAAAGGACTTGGAAGAACAGTTGAACTGAATGGGCAGTGTCTTGAGAGGAGGGTATAAGATGAACATCTACAAAAGCAAACGAGGATAATGGAATGTAGTCGAATTAAGTCGGGTGATGCTGAGAGAATTAGATTAGGAAATGAGACACTTAAAGTAGTAAAGGAGTTTTGCTATTTGGGGAGCAAGATAACAGATGATGGTCGAAGTAGAGAGGATGTAAAATGTAGACTGGCAATGGCAAGGAAAGAGTTTGAAAGTATTTGTATGGAGTGTAGCCATGTATGGAAGTGAAACATGGACAATAAACAGTTTGGACAAGAAGAGAATAGAAGCTATCGAAAGGTGGTGCTACAGAAGAATGCTGAAGATTAGATGGGTAGAGCACATAACTAATGAGGAGGTATTGAATACAATTGGGGAGAAGAGGAGTTTGTGGCACAACTTGACTAGAAGAATGGATCGGTTGGTAGGACATGTTCTGAGACATCGAGGGATCACCAATTTAGTATTGGAGGGCAGCGTGGAGGGTAAAAATCGTAGAGGGAGACCAAGAGATGAATACACTAAGCAGATTCAGAAGGTTGTGGGCTGCAGTAGGTACTGGGAGATGAAGAAGCTTGCACACGACAGAGTAGCATGGAGAGCTGCATCAAACCAGTCTCAGGACTGAAGACCACAACAACAACAACATTTGAATATAGCCCCCCTTATACTACCTGGCAATTTGGATAGCTGTCCCTACTTTTCTGACATGTTACGGCTGGTGTCCATGACAACTTCAACAAGATAGTGCAACAACGCATGTTGCCCTTGCTGCCCCGACTTATCTCGCTCTATCTTCCATTTTAAATTTAACAGCGTTGTGATCGTAGACTGCTCGTAATAAACGAACAGTAACAATGTGTTTCAAACTTCCGTGTTAGAAGTAATTGGAGCAACGTGCGAACATCGATCCCTGCACCACAAGGTACGGTACCAATACGTTCCAAAAAGCCGCACGTAAAATGCCATGTTTCAAAGAGTTATATTTCCGGTTATATCGATCACAGTGATAATGGGTCAAGTGTTTTAGATAGTAACTGTCCTAGCGACTATTTGCATAGCAATCGCGAGAAGAGATATATTGTAAAGGATCAAAATTTAAACATTACACTCTTCTTCTTGCCCTATCAAATTCAGCAAATCGGTTGGTTCTTTTGCATCAGGTGTGGACGAGAGTGTACCTCAGACGGCATATAAAAGCCTTATTTCTTCAAGAACGGTTCCCTTGGAAATCTCGAAAATCCATGATTTTTGTGTACTAAAAGTTTCATTATGGGGATGCCCACTTATGCAATTTCTATTCATGGCAGATCGTCAAAATTTTCCCCATATATCCTTAAGATGATATTCTCGGAAAAATTCGAAACTTTTCTTCGGTATCAGTATCCGCTACGGACCCCACAGGTTCAAAGGTACCATACTGATGCAGGAAACAGCAAAAATCGATTTTTAGATGGTTTTGCACGGTGGGTCGCAATTATCTAAATAGCTAATCATAGCAAATGCCTCAAATTTTAACTGTGCATTCTTTAGACATAGGTACATCTAGTTATCACATTTTTCCGTTTTCGAGAATCTTTATTCATTATCAAGATACTTCAGAGAAGCGTGATTTTTGGGTTTCAAAAGTACCATTTGTGGAGATAGCCACTTACATAACTTATATTCGTTGCAAATCGTCGAAATTTTTACCGTATGTTCTTAAGGTGATGTTCTCGGGAAATCGTGAAATATTTTTCGATATCGTTATCCGTTATTGATATCCAGAGTTTCAAATTTACCATAGTTTCGCATGTACTCTACGCACGAAATATACGGTCTTAGGTGTAAATGAAGTTTTAACTGTCGTAGTGACCACACAGCAAGATTTTTAGAGTCATCTTAAAAGTTATGAGGTCACCAAACTATGTTTTTAGTCAGCATTTTTTCACCAGTAAAACTGTATGAAGCGCTGCCTCTGTATAATGTGAACTTCACGCCTATACAAATATATTCCGTGCCTGAAAAGAACTCATGACTGCCAAAAATTATGTACCACTGGAAAAACCGCAAATTAAGTAAATTATAGGTAATAACACTTTTACTTTTTCAAGATGCAAATCATAAGCAAGGCGTTCTATGAGCAAAGCATCCAGAAACAATGTAATGAAATTTTTTTAACCTTAAATTATGCGTGCACTGCCATAACAGGAAAAAGAAAAGAACCAGCGGACAAGAGCTCTCGTCAGAGCACAAAAAGGCGTGTATTTTCCTCTTTAAAAGACACTGACAGAAAAGCGGGGAACCAGATGCCTGAATGTTCATTCCACCTTTCTCGCGAAAAATTTTGACTTATTCGTCCTCTTTGTGCTGAAAGAGAGTATCAGAGAGGCAGAGACTGTGGAAAAGGGTAAGAGAGTGCCAGTGGGAGAGAAAGAGAGAACAGACAGTGATGGTGGGAGAGAGAAAGTGGCAGTGAGAGAAAAAGAGAGATGGATGAAGACAATAGCAGAGGGAGCCAAAGAGAGAGGAGTTATTGATGGTCAGTGAGACACAGTGGAGTAAATGAGAAAGAGAGATGGATGCAAAAAGAAGCCGTGGGAGCAAATGAGAGAGAAGACAGTGGAAATGGGAATTGCAAATGAGTCTAGATCATACATAATGAGCCCTCCTAGATTGACGCAGTTTAACAAGAAGAGAAAGGGGCGGGCGCATTTTGGTTGAAATGGTTCACAGTGGAGTAAATGAGAAAGAGAGATGGATGCAAAAAGAAGCCGTGGGAGCAAATGAGAGAGAAGACAGTGGAGATGGGAATTGCAAATGAGTCTAGATCATACATAATGAGCCCTCCTAGATTGACGCAGTTTAACAAGAAGAGAAAGGGGCGGGCGCATTTTGGTTCAAATGGTTCAAATGGCTCTGAGCACTATGGGACTTAACATCTATGGTCATCAGTCCCCTAGAACTTAGAACTACTTAAACCTAACTAACCTGAGGACAACACACAACACCCAGTCATCACGAGGCAGAGAAAATCCCTGACCCCGCCGGGAATCGAACCCGGGCGTGGGAAGCGAGGCGCATTTTGGACCGAAATCTTAAACACATAGATGTAGGGGGAAAATAACTTGAACCTCCCAGAACTTTTGAGCTGCCCAGATATGACAGGCGGTGGCAGTTGGAAAGAATAACAAAAGCGGACAATGCAAGTGAGAGAGGAAATAATGGCAGTGGGCCATATTGTAAAACAATGGGAAAACAGAGGCAGTAAGAGAGCAGGTGCTGAGTACGAAGGCTTAAATACAGTGAGAGACAGGGTAAAAGAGTTTAGAAAATTCTGTTTTCAGAGAGCGGGAATAAATTCGCAGGCTGAAATTGTTGGTGAGGGAGGGAGAGTGAGTATTGAGGTAGCTAGTACCCCGCTTTTCTGTAAGAGTCTTTCAAGAAAGGAAGATATTTACATTTTTTGTGCTCCGATATAAGCATTTTCCGCTGATTAAGTTTTGTATTAAACTTGGCAAAAGTGCGACAGACACACACACACACACACACAGAGAGAGAGAGAGAGAGAGAGAGAGAGAGAGAGAGAGAGAGAGAGAGAGAGCAGTGCAAATGATCCATGCCCAGGAGCATAATCGAAAGTTACAAAAAGTGGCCGTAATACTTCGTTGTGCATCTACCAGGTTAATTGAGGAGCTCAATTGCAACTGTGCATTGCAATCTAACTAAAAATTTCGGAAAACAGACGATCTGTTCCACTCACTTACTAACGAACAGAAACATTGCGGAGTGGAAAGTTGCAGAGAAATGGAACAACTGGCCGGTAGGGACTGAGGGGTCATTTCTTACATCGTAACTGGTGGTGAAACATGTTCAGTACAAGCCAATTACCAAGTGTCAAAGGTCGGAATGGAAAAGTCCAGAATCTCTGAGACCTAAAAAAATGCGCGTGCAAAAAAGGACGTGACGGGACACTGATTTCTTTGATACAGGAATTATCAACATAGAATTCACTCTGAAGGTCAACTGGTGAATGCAGATTGCTAATTGGGTGTTTTATGTGGTTTATGGGAGAGTGTTGTTCGGATTATACTGAATATCGGAATCAAGAAAAATGCTGCCTGTTGCACGACAATGCACCGGCGCACAAAAGTGAAATGGTAAGCGATTTCTTTGCTCAGTAGTGTATTGTGGTGCTTGAACACCCTTCTTATTTGCCATATTTGTATCAGTGCGACTACTGGTTATTTCAGAAACTGAAAATGACAGTAAAAGAAATGCGTTTCGACATGATTTCAAATATTTGGGAAGCTACGACCTTGGGACTGCAGGCAATTTCAAAGGCTGGGTATCAGTATTCTTTCGCAAAGTTTTTCCAACGCTTCTAGTCTTGTATTGATTCACAAGGAGTATATTGTGAAGAAGAAGTCATGTATGCTAAAAATTAACAACGTCTTGTATTTTATTTCATATTTCATATGGGGTAGATTGTGCATGTACGTGATCGAGTCCCATTAATGTAACCACCGCATGTGTTCAACGTAAAACGAGCAATAACCACCCACAGATGGCAGATGGAAGCACTAGCAGTGGAGGGTATATAAAGTGTGTCTAGGGGACGCGGAAAATATTGTCGTAATGCGTAATCGGAGAGATTTATATGACGCCCAAAAGCACATGATAATTGGCTTTCGGAGAAAGGGTGGAACCACTTCCGAAATTGCTACGTTTGTAAACTGTAAGTGTCCCGCCATGGTTAAAGCATACCGTGCATGGCACTATCCAAACCTGGTGCAACAGTGATGCACAGCGGGTCATAGATGACAGGGGTGAACCACGGTTGCGGAGGTGTGTACCGGAGAAGACGTCGCAAGGGGCCACCAACAGTGTCTTCTCAACGAATGTCCAGGGAACGTTGCTGCGATTGGGCCTCTGTAGCAGGCTCCTGGTTCCTGCACCCACGATGGCTGCTGTTCGTCGACGACGGAGGCTGCAATGTGTACGCTGGTCCCGCAATTCGACGTCCACTGAGTGGCAACAGGTGGCCTTTTAAGATGAGTCACGTTTCCCGCTTCGTAGGACAGATAGCCATTAGGGTGTACGGCGTGAAACGTATGAAAATGAACACCGTCGAACGATTGCCGGAAGGTCCATGTCGGAGCAGAATACCGTCAAAATTCATGTTTACCTGTAAATGTTACAAGAGTCTCTGCATCCCCGATTAACTACTGCAAGCTATATCCTTATGAATTTGCTTACTGTATTCATGTCTTGCCCTCCCTCTACGCCCCCCCCCCTTCACACACTTCCCTCTTCCTCCCAGTACTAAACTGGCGATCCCTCGATGTCTCAGAATGTATCCTACCAACCAGTCCCTTCTTCTAGTCAGGTTGTGACACAAATTTCTTTCTCCTCAATTGAATTCAATACTTCCTCGTTTACTATGTGTACTACCCATCTAATCTTCAGCATTCTTCTGTAGCACCATGTTTCGAAAGCTTCTATTCTCTTCTTGTCTAAACTGTTTGTTGTCCATGTTTCACTTCCGTGTGTGGCTACACTCCATATAAATATTTTCAAAAAGGACTTCCTGACACTTAAATCTAAACTCGATTTTAGCACATTTCTCATCTTCAGAAATGCTTTTCTTGCTATTGCCAGTCTACATTCTATATATCCTCTCTACTTCGGCCATCATCAGTTGTTTTGCTGTCCAAATAGGAAGACTCATCTACTACTTTAAGTGTCTCACTTTCTAACCTGATTCATCATCTGATTTGATTCTACTACATTACATTATCCTTATTTTGCTTTTCCTGATGTTCATCTTGTATCCCCCTTTCAAGACACTGTCCATTCCGTTTAACCGTTCGTCCAAGTCCTTTGCTGTCTCTGACAGAATTACAGTGTCATCGGCAAAGAAAGTTTTTATTTATTCTGCCTCAGCTTTAATTCCTACTACAACTTTTTCTTTGGTTTCCCATACTATTTGTTCAATGTGAAGATTGAATAACACTGGGGATATGCTACACTATCGCACTCCCTTCTCAACTACTGCTTCCCTTTCATGCTCCTCGACTCCTTCTGGTTTCTGTACAAGGTGTAAATAGCCTTTTGCTTCCTGTATTTTACCCCTGCTACCCTCGGGATTTCAAAGAGTGTATCCCAGTCAACATTTCTCGTAGGTTTGACTTTCCTTAACCTACCATCTATGAAAAGTCGTTGGGTGAGTATTACCAAAAGTGTTGATACATTTCTCCAGAAACCAAAATGATCTTCCCTGAAGTCAGCTTTTACCACTTTTCCGTTTCTCCTGGCAGAGAAACTGAACACCTGCAACGTGATGCCGTATCTAATCAGGACGTGGCACCACCTCACTGCTCTTTGAATGACTGTCAGCTTCAGGATGAAAAAGTTATGGGTAGGTGGATTGCACGTGGTGATGAGATTCGATCGCCTCCTCAGTCTATTAACCTCACACCATCAGACTGCTTCCTGTGGGATGCCATCCCTATACTTGGAGCCCACACATCGACGTTTATAAATATGGAAATAAAGCATTCTGAATAGCCATATTTTACACTATAATATAGTTTTAACGTTGTTAAAGTAACATTGTAGAGATAATTTACAGGCACTCCCATGCTCTAGAATAGTTAAGTGTTTGAGATAAAAACGGATTGTTGGGTGACGGCGACATTGCGAGCTGCGTGCCAGTTTTAACCAGAGTGTGAGCTGCCGCAGAGGCTGCATCCAGAGTGGTGGTTGGTGCTGGCTGCTGCAGACGGCTACGGCGAGAGCGACATGGTGTACCGCTGGCCGGACACGGCGCGCGTCGTCACCGGGGACGTGGAGCTGGCCCAGTACGACCTCACCAACATCTCCACACAGCACGGGCTGCGCGTCATGCTGGGACAAGGTGAGCGCCCCCGTCTGCCCTGGCGCACTTGAGCTCTTTTTTTTAACTTTTGGGTAGGTGCCATAGTCGTATAAAATTTTTGAAATGACAACATTTCCGACTTCTTCTGTGCCTTGAATATTGGTTTTTAGTGAACCAGGCAACGCTTTGCAATTGCTGAATATGTATGTTAATTCAGTATACATCCTAAACTCCTTCCCACTTCTGTCCTTCTCTTCTTCCCCCCTTCCTGTGACCATCTCTTCCTCCTCTTTCACCAGTCTCTCTGCAACACCTGCTACCCCTTATCCCTGCCCAACTACTCCTCCCCCCTCCCTCTCCCTTTCCTACTCCCCTTGTCTCTGTCCATCTCCTCCTCTTCCTCCCTCTACTTCTCCTACTCCCTCTCTTTCCTCCTTCCCCCCTTCCATTTCCTTCCCTCACCCTCTCTCCGTCCTTCTTCTCCTTTTCTACCCTGTCTTTGACATTGAGACTTATTTTTCGATGTTGTATCAAAATCCTTATTTAGAACTGAAGTTTATTAAAATGAGTCGGTAAATTGGTATGACGGAGACCTCTCCAGCTGCTGGAAGTGTGAGGGCAGTAGCTTTTTTGACAGCAATTCGTATAGTTTTAATCTACGAATGGGTAGGGTTGCAAATTTCAGGCGATTCAGATTCTGTTGTAGTAGTCTAATCAAAAGCCGATGAACCATAAATACAACGTTACTGTTTCCTGTCAAACTGACGACGAGTAAGAAAACAAAGCAACACATTGTTGAGTATACAATCGTAGTTGAAACAGAGGGCGAGAAAGAAAACGAAACCACACATTTTCACAGCACAGCACAGCAATTTTTTTTCCACGCAGTCGATTTCAACAGAAAACCCATTCATTTTCGTTTAAAATATATGTAGTGTTGGTCCGACTGAAAGTTCATTACTATATTGCGTAAAAATTTGAAGTAAATTATAGTTAGTAATAGCTAATTACAGTTAGTAATAACTAACAAAGTTGTCCCATAATATATTGCATATATATTTCAGTGTTATAATTTTAAAAACATATATATAGCATATTTTCCTCCGAATGTTCATGAGAGTATGATGTAGAAATCTGGAGTAAATTGGTCAAGTGCAGGGTGTAGTTATAATTAAACTTACACTGATAGAGTCAGTGTAGAGGGAAACTATTTACCATATGGGTACACAACTTTACAGGAATGATGTACAAACTCTGCGCTGCAGGATTTGCTTTGTTAGTTGTGTTTGTGTCATAACTTGCCGTTAGGCGCCGGTACTGATACGGTGACGGAGTGTTGAAACATAAGCATCAGTGCGCATTGCAGCTGCATACAGTCAAAGTGGATTTGGACAAGGTGAGCAAAGCTATACTCGTAAAGCTGTTTTATCAAAACAACAGTAACAGTGTCGCTGCTCTTCGCGAGAATCGACACATTAAAGAAATACAGAGAGATCCTCTTTACGCACCGGGGTGGACATGATATGGAAGTTAGAATTAATTGTCGATTTGGGAATCGCTCCTGAGAGAGGGCGAAGGCGAGTTCGCCACAAATTGTTGAAGAAGTTACTGATTCCATGGCTGAGACTGCTGGACGTAATGAGCGATGTTCAGGCTGTATCACGACAGCTGAATATTCCATGGTCCACCGTTCGAAAAGTGTTGCGAACAACTGTGAAATGTTATCTCTAGTCCGGTTCCAGAGTGTCGTGAATGCAAATGGCGGTCACATTGATCAACATTTCTAACCTAAAGCGTAAACGTGGCATGCAATTAACGAATGATACCATGTCATGTCGAAATTAAAATGTGGAACTTTCAATGGTTTGTTCGTTGTTTCTTTTCCGAATGTTCTTTCATATGTATCCACAACGTTTCAATCTATAGCATTTGTCCGTCCGCATGTTCATTAGAGTATAGCACAAGAACTTGTAGGACATAAGTCAAGAACTCTCCGTGATTTTTGGTAACAATGTTTCCCCTTTATACATAAAATATATATTTATATACACCAAACAAGCAAATGTCTGTCCAAATGTTCGTTAAAATATGTAAAAATGTGAAGTAAATTGTTCAAATACTTTTCGCGACTTTTGGTAATAACGCTAAATAATGATATTCCTTTATGTACACATCAAAAAAGTTTTGCGTCACCTCAGTTCCCAGAACTGAGGGCAGACGTTGGCCGTGGATATTGTATCACAGACACAGTCCCTTTGACTGTTCAGAGATGTCACCCGCTCAAAGATGTACACAACCCTGCATGAGAAGCGCCTATTAGACGGAGGGGGTCCGACAGCCGATCAGTTCCACTCATTCCACCAGCAAGGAGGTAACCTGTTGTTCCATCAGCATCTGCTCATACAACTGTGCACAAACTCGAGCTACAACCTTGAAATTTTTCCTGCGTTCGTTCTGCGTTGTTCAGTGGCAACACGTACCCGCGGCCAGAGGGTCAATACCGCGGTTCCATCACGTGAGCATTGTTACTTTGTGCCAGGAAGGGCTCTCAAGAAGGGAAGTGTCCAGAAGTCTCGGAGTGAATCAAAGCGATGTTGTTCGGACATGGAGGCGAGACAGAGAGACAGGAACTGTCGATGACATGCCTCGCTCAGGCCGCCCAAGGGCGACTACTACAGTGGATGACCGCTACCTACGGATTATGGCTAGGAGGAACCCTGACAGCAACGCCACCATGTTTAATAATGCTTATCGTGCAGACTCAAACTGTTCGCAGTAGGCTGCATGACATGCATCTTCACTTCCGACGACATGGCGAGGTTCATCTTTGCAACCACGACACCATGCAGCGCGGTACAGATGGGCCCAAAAACATGCCGAATGGACCGCTCAGGATTGGCATCACGTTCTCATCACCAATGAGTGTCGCATATGCCTTCAACCAGACAATCATCAGAGACGTGTTTGGAGGCAACCCGGTCAGGCTGAGGGCCTTAGACACACTGTCCAGCTAGTGCAGCAAGTTGGAGGTTTCCCGCTCTTTTGGGCTGACATGTTGGGCCGACGTACACCGTTGTTGGTCATGGAAAGCGCCGTACCGGGAGTACGATACGTGAATGCCATCCTCCGACTGACAGTGCAACCATATTGGTAGAATATTGGCGAGGCATTCGTCTTCGTAGACGACAATACGCGCCCCCATCGTCCACATCTTGTGAATCACTTTCTTCAGGATAACGACATTACTCGACTAGAGTGGCCAGCATGTTCTCCAGACATTAACCCTATCGAACATGCCTGGGGTAGATTGAAAAGGGTTGTTTATGTACTACGTGATCCACCAACAACTCTGAGGATTCTACGCCGAATCGCCGTTGAGAAATGGGACAATCTGGACCAACAGTGCCTTTTACATCTACATCTACATTTATTCTCCGCAAGTCACCCAACGGTGTGTGGCGGAGGGCACTTTACGTGCCACTGTCATTACCTCACTTTTCTGTTCCAGTCGCGTATGGTTCGCGGGAAGAACGACTGTCTGAAAGCCTCCGTGCGCGCTCGAATCTCTCTAATTTTACATTCGTGATCTCCTCGGGAGATGTAAGTAGGGGGATGCAATATATTCGATACCTCATCCAGAAACGCAACCTCTCGAAACCTGGCGAGCAAGCTACACCGCGATGCAGAGCGCCTCTCTTGCAGAGTCTGCCACTTGAGTTTGCTAAACATCTCCGTAACGCTATCACGCTTACCAAATAACCCTGTGACGAAACACGCCGCTCTTCATTGGATCTTCTCTATCTCCTCTGTCAACCCGATCTGGTACGGATCCCACACTGATGAGCAATACTCAAGTATAGGTCGAACGAGTGTTTTGTAAGCCACCTCCTTTGTTAATGGACTACATTTTCTAAGGACTCTCCCAATGAATCTCAACCTGGTACCCGCCGTACCAACAATTAATTTTATTTGATCATTCCACATCAAATCGTTCCACACGCATACTCCCAGATATTTTACAGAAGTAACTGCTACCAGTGTTTGTTCCGCCATCATGTAATCATACAATAAAGGATCCTTGATGAACTTGTGGATAGTATGCCACAACGAATACAGGTTTGCATCAATGCAAGAGGGCGTGCTACTGGTTATTAGAGGTAGCGGTGTGTACAGGATTCTTGACCACCACCTCTGAAGGTCTCGCTGTATGGTGGTACAACAAGAAATGTGGGTTTTTTATGAGCAATTAAAAGTGCGGAAATGATGTTTATGTTGATCTCTTTTCCAATTTTCTGTACAGGTTCAAGAACTCTCGGAACCGAGGTGATGCAAAACTTCTTTTGATGTGTGTAGTTTCTCTCAATCTTTCTTACCAGATTGCCTGTCCCGTCAGGTCCAACAAAATTTTGCTGCCTGAAGACAGCATGGTGACTGATCGGAGGGCATCACTTTCATTTCACTGATTCTTCTCGTGCTTCTCAGTACTCTTCTGGCCATCTCCCTTCACTCTCCTGTTAGTAGGACAAGCAACTGTAGAGCTGTCGAGCTTCATTCTGGTTCGCTAGGGTCACCTGCAGGCCTTAATCGTCTGTGCTCTGAAGTGTGTCGGCTATAGTTACACTTTGCTGTTTGTGAGTCAGAATCAGCTATAAATGAATCGAAGTCCTCTTTTATTCTGTTATGGTAAACAATCTTGCTTCTTGCTTAGATTATTAAAAAGAACTGCTTTGTATCGTACACTTCATTAAATCTTTGGATCGAATAATTCATTCATTTATAAAGCCGATTGAGTTACGTCTCAGGCTGTTACTGAACTGACAGGCCAGAGAAAACAGGTGTAGTGCGGAGACTCGTCATGTGCCTCCGCTTTTATTAAGGTCACTAAATAGTGGGTATGTGTTGCAGTGAGACACTCGATGATAAAGGCGGTGTTCCACATGAAGAGGCACACGGGCTACTTCATCCTGCAAGTGTACGTCCCCTGCGGCCTCATCGTCTCCTGCTCCTGGGTCAGCTTCTGGATAGACCCGTCCGCCGTCCCAGCACGCATACAGCTAGGTAAGCGCTGCCTGCCGTGAGAAAAGTAGTCTCACCACTGCCGTACGTCCAGGTGGTCGTCTGACTAGTCGCCATTTTCCAAGCACGTCTGTCACGCAGACTGAACGTAATAAGCCTCCAGGAGCAACCAAAGTGCAAGGAGTTTCACGAATGCTCGTGGTATTGCGCAGGAACCAGTACCGGAAAGGAAGGTTTCGATCGCTACATACGCTCCGGTCCATTCCTCAGACTCCACCAGGTGGCGCACCGGTTTCAGACAGCCTTTCAGAGAAGTTTGCGAAACATTTTGCGGCAATTAGTACTTCACACTGTTGTTCCAGCAGCATCTGCTCATACAACTGTGCACAAACTCTAGCTGCAACCTTGAAATTCTTCCTGCGTCTCGTTCTGGGTTGTTCTGTGGCAACACGTACACGCGGCCAGAATGTATGCGCTCTTAGCAATGACCCTCCCCCCCCCCCCCCCCACCCCCACGCACACCGAGAATTTTCGCTATGTATTGCTCCACAAGTTTACTCAGAAAGGCTTGCTAAAGGATCCGGATTAATCCTCAGTCTTGCTGCGTTATTACATACTCTAAGTAATGTTGATCAACGTAAGTTAGATACGCGGGACTGGGTAGAAATTATCAATTGTGTAATATCAGTAATAAATGCCTTGTAGCAATCACAGACGTCCGCAGGAATTTTTGCAAGATGGGCCAAGATTCAAAACTTACCAGTTTTGTTGTAACGATTGAGTGAGTGCGAAAATGTGTCGTGCTTCCTAATGTAAACGCTTCAAGAACTACATAATATTTATTATGTCTCAAAGGACTGACAGTTAATCACTAAGCCTTTTTTAGATGGATTACTTTCGTATCTAAATGGTAAGCTATTTGAATCTCATATTCAAATTTTTTAAGTTATTAATACGAATATGAGGGCTACTCGTTTTATTCAACGACACGAAAAATTTACCTTAAATGAAGAAAGCCACAGTATCCAACAAACAGCGAAAAAAATCTAGAAAATATTCGCAAAATAAGTTACTCTCTTTCCATTATGTTACGTTGACGTTGAATATTAAGACTGACTAAGAAAATGTTGTTGGATATCAGCAAAAATGCCAGATACTACTCGAAGTGGCGAAACACAGAATAAACTTCAAAAAAGACTTATGCATCTTTAATGTCATCTATAACACTTTATTTGCTTATAACACGTCTCGTCTGTTCAAGGTAATGAATATACTGCAATACTTTCATGACTATTTTAATGTCGACTGGTATACCTGAAGTTTAACAAAATGTGTTTTGAATGTAACAGTTACTTGGGACGGTTAGGTGACGTGCAGCAGAGAACCAATTTACGAATCGATTAACTTCGAAAACTTCACGAAACCATCCTCAAATTGGCCAGCAGAATGAACTGAGGTAATCCTTGTATCTCGACGTCGACACACTACTGCGCTTTCAGACCAACAGAAATGCAGAATCCGTAGCTCTGTCACTCCATATGGCGCTATGTTGCACCCATAAATATTGGGAGGTCTCAATCCTGGACATCACTTTTTTTTTCCTCCTTGTAATTTTTCACTTCTTTCTTCCAGCGCACAAAATGGTATTTGCTTTTATTTTTCAATTGACGTGTTTGTAATTAAGCAAAACTGTACTGTTCTACAGTGTAACATGTTCGTGTTCTTCCTAGTGTAGAACAGCTCTGCCGCGTAAAACTGAATGTATAATCTGATAAGTCACCATGGATTTTCTTTTTCCACATGTAAACCGTAAACTATTGCTGTAATTCCAATTTCGCATCAAGGGGAGTAGGTGTCCTTACGGAAATGAAAGACGGATGACTGGGACGTATACGGCTACCGTGTTTATTTAGTGGAAATCGTCGGCGGAATCCGCGCGCCAGGATGTTAGACCGGTTACTTCCTGGACCTCGTTAAGGGTTTAATGAGGAGGCACCAGAGCAAAGATTGAAGACATTATTTTGGCACGTTTTTGTAAAGGGTCGTGTCCATCTTGACTGTAGATCAGAGTTGAAACTGCTGCCTCACCAACAAAT
Organism: Schistocerca gregaria; assembly: GCF_023897955.1. Taxonomy (NCBI): domain Eukaryota; kingdom Metazoa; phylum Arthropoda; class Insecta; order Orthoptera; family Acrididae; genus Schistocerca; species Schistocerca gregaria. Next base: position 553,239,518 of record NC_064922.1, on the reverse strand, counting down.
CAGGCCTACCGTGACTGCCAAAGCTGCAGTATACCTCGTCGCGGTCGGTAACGTTAAATCTGCAACTTAGTTGAGTCGCATACACTGATTGTTATAAATAAGAGAGAATCCTGTAATGAATAAGTAGCCACTATCCAGATTCCAAGTGCCCCCTCTAGCCAATGGTAGCAATTCTACTTTCAAAATAATCTCGGATCCAACGACTAGTGAGGAAAATGAACACTAACTACAACATCCTCGTCTCATCTCTAGCAATTTGAGTAGATGATATCTTACATAAATAAAACAGACAAAAACAGCTCACATTAAGTTTGCAAGTAACAAAGTTTATTGTCTTCTATTAGACCTCGCCAAGTCCGTGTAGGTTTTATCAATCGCCATCGCGGGCTGGCCAATGTGTAAGCGTACTGTTAACCTACTTTACGCAATATCTGATCATTTAAACAGCGCGCCAGTGGTTGTAATTTGATTTTAGCCATTACCGCCAGAGCTGGTTATTGTCGCCAACAAGGACACGAGCAAATGAAATCTGCGTGCGCTGTAAAGAGGTGAGTTACTGATATAAAATGTGTCGCGCTCTGGTAGAACATTAGTGAACATACAACTGCATCACTCACGTCTTATTTTGCAGTACACCAATTACAGGTACAGATAATGTGGTCAAGTATTAAAATAAAAGCAGTATGAAAAGGGATTAAAAATGGCTCGACATTTTGGTAGAAGGCTTCTGCCCACCGAGTACCTGCTTGTCCACTAAATCACGACACTCTTCCAGAGCACTGGAAAATGGCTAAGCCGAACTCCATGCCCACGGACAGAAACATACTGTCAAATTTCAGTATGCTTCCATTCCAATCGAATAACTTTTGCGATCACCCTCACTCACACCTGACTTCATAATCGCCACAACTTCACCCCTCAGTGACCATGATCCTCCTTCACCAACGGCTAGCAAACGGTTCTCGGTCTCAAAGCAACACCTCCACCCTAGAGGGCACAAAATTTGTCGCCTACCGTCTGCAGGGCACTGTCCTTGGCCAACGCCTGCCCACGCTAGTAGAAGTCTGGATGGTGCTGATTTACGTTAAGACTTTACAAAATTTTCTTTCCAGGAGGTGCTGGCAAACAATTGCCATCGGCGAATGTTACGAGCTCTTAAGTCAGCATAGAAGGCCCCAAATGCAACCCGATCCATCCAAGTACGCTTGTCTTTCAGTGAACATTGAGTTACGAAACCGAGGGATGTTTTGGCATGGATACATGACATTCCAGGCTGCTACATCACAAGAAATCCACCGTGACACCTATAAATACCGGCCATCTGACCAGGCTGCTCATCGAATCGAGGTGTCCGCTGTAGTATGGTCCTCCACAGTGACTCGATCCCATTGAGTCAGTGGACGTTCACTAGCGCCAGATGCCGGCAGCCAGACACAGTTTCAGCTTTTGTACCCCAGAAACTTCCGTGGCCTCACAGTAGGCCAGCCACCAGCCAGCCTCGCCTGCTGCCTCGTGCCAAGTCATTCCACAGCTGAGCTAACTAGCATCTCTGCCAACTATGCATACATTGCAAGGTCTCCTCGTTGCTGCGCTGAGCTAGACAGAGAAAGAGCTGAGGCATCACTACACATCATGCACCAACGTCCATGACTCCATCCACCCATTTGATGTGGGCACAAGTCACCATTATACAATGTAGGAAAGCAAGTAAAGATTTCTGCTATCAACGAGCTACATTTGACTCAACTCAGCACGCCAACTTGCACCTTAGAACAACCGCACCCATTACACCAGGCTGCCAGGCTGGCTGCCAGTAGCTACATGTTATAACAGTTAGAGTTGAACTCTACCAAAACTATGGTTCAACAGTTTTGCTACGCTACGTAAATGACCTACTAACTGGTAGAATTATCGGTATTACTGGTAGCTTTGGTAGCAAAATAAACATAAATAGATGTGTAAGACGGAAACTGGGAGCCGACGACTTCTCTTTGTGTTTTCTTTTCTTTTTTAATTTTTGTTTTGTTTGGTTGACTGTTTTGCACGTAATTAGAACAGCAAATAATTCAATGTTTGTTCATTGCATATTTGATATCCTTACAGAATATAAATTACATTTTATAAGTAGAATAAAAAAAATAATTCATCGTGTAATTTCTGCGCTGCTATGCAAACCAGAGCAATTAGTTTTGATGCAGGTACAGTTTAAACGCACAGACATAAACGCATATATATAATTATTTTTGTTATTTTATATTCAATATAATGTTCTTCATCATGATCAAAGGCTAGAGTTTCCTATTATTATTAATAAATGCAAAAGTTGTTTATGAATAACAGAAACATGTTTTATAAAAGTTCGACGAAATATTAAAGTGATGTTTGATGTATTTTTGCTTTGCAGTATCTTTTATTTTACATATTGTTGAGGACATTACGTTTTATAGTGATAAATATGCATTGTTTTCTTTGTTTTTACTATAACACCCCTCTATTTCAGGTTACAAATCAACAATTTTCAAATAAAATCTCAATTTTGCTGTAAATACTGTTCATTCTTAAGTAACCGACAGAAGGATAACTGTGTAGAACAAAAATGTTCTGTAGGTTACCCGGCCCTCTATATATCCTCACTCAGTTTCTAGACAGTTCACAGCTTCCGGTTTTTAGGAGAATCTAGTAAGACACTGGTCGAATATACAAAGGACGCGATCGTTGTGAGGTACCGCGTGATAAGTGTGCAACACACGTAATGTACAGGTAAAGCGGATACTGTAGAATACGGTAGCTTTACATCTCTCACAACGTTACAATGTAGCTGCATCCCATTGACTGACCAATTCAGATATTATTGCTCGACATCGGTACTTCAACTGGCGATTGCACCCTGTGCATGATGGAGATGTTGCTACGGAAATAAGTTTTTCTTATGAAAGATGGGTGCTTTCATTGGCAAACGTGAACGCGCAGAACAGTCAATGTTGAAGTACTCAGTTGTATCAGCAGTTACATCAAGAACCTCTGCATAATTTGAAAACAAGAGATTTGTGACCGATTATTATTTATGAGTTATTGGACCAATCTTTCTCCACCAAAGCATCATTTTAATAGGCATATGAAAAATATATAGCAACCTTTTTACAAAGAACTAACAACTAAAGGAAACATCTACTGTTGTTTAATGCATGACAGTGCAAGAGCACACAATATTAAGAAGCCACTTTATGTCATAGACACAATGGTGGTGGTGATGCTGTTGTACTTCAGTTACTTGGTTTCAGTTTAAGTTTGTGCACATTTCGGTGAGAGTAAACGGTACTGAAGAGCAGATGAAGTGTTAAATGGGGCAATGGTGTTCTTTCACGTCTTTCCAAGGCCTCTACTATCTCGACCAGTCTTTTCTCCACTAAAACCGACATGTCAACTGATTTCTGACGTCTGATGAACGGTATGGAGCGTATGCACAGATCGCCGCCTGCCTCCCTGATATTCGTTGCCTCGCAGCGCCCAACACAGCATTTATGTCGTACGCGAAACTCTGTGCTCTACAGGTAACTATTTGATTCTTTCCTCTACTTTGTGTTGTGTTTATATATTCCGTTCTGAAGTTCATTAAATATTGGCACAAGTCTAATGGTAGAACCAGAAAAAAAAGAAAAAAAAAGATACTGAGCCTCGCACTAAAAGATTCATGTTTGTGAAATACCACTCTATGGTTGCTGTAACCTCAAAATGTGTTTCAGCCACCAATTCCTTTAGATGTGTAGATTTAATGGAAGTTACAGGGGAAAGAATCTTATGAATACAGTATAAGTTTGAACATTTCGTTCTTAAAATCCTCTTTCTGACACGGTTAAAACAACTTTGTGGCCAAGTGGGACGTCGTAGTGAAGCAACCGAGCATTCTCGTCGCCTAATCTTTTTTAGTTGGTTCAGTAGATATTTTTCAGCAATCCCGAGGCAGTGTTTTCCCCTTTAAAAATTACGCTACTGGCCATTAAAATTGTTACACCACACACTACAGACGCGAAATTTGGTCAACAGGAAGAAGGTGCTGTGATATGCAAATGATTAGCTTTTCAGAGCATTCACAAAAGGTCGGCGCCGGTGGCGTCACCTATAATGTGCCGACATGAGGAAAGTTACCAACCGATTTCTCATACACAAACAGCAGTTGACCGGAGTTGCCTGGTGGAACGTTGTTGTGATACCTCGTGTAAGGAGGAGAAATGCGTAGCATCACGTTTCCGACTTTGATAAAGATCGGATTGTAGCCTATTGCGATTTCGGTTTATCGTATCGCAACATTGCTGCTTGCGTTGGTCGAGATCCAATGACTGTTAGCAGAATATGGAATCGGAGGGATCAGGAGGGTAATACGGAACGCCGTGCTGGATCCCAACGGCTTCGTATTACTAGCAGTCGAGATGACAGGCATCTTATCCGCATGGCTGTAACGGATCCTGCAGCCACGTCTCGATCCGTGTGTCAGCAGATGGGGACGTTTGCAGTACAACAACCATCTGCACGAACAGTTCGACGACGTTTGCAGCAGCATGGATTATCAGCTCGGAAACCGTGACTGCGGTTACCCTTGACGCTGCATCACAGACAGGAGCGCCTGCGATGGTGTACTCAACGACGAACCTGGGTGCACGAACGGCAAAACGTCATTTTTTCGGACGAATGCAGGTTCTGTTTACAGCATCTTGATGGTCGCATCCGTGTTTGGCGACATCGCGGTGAACGCACATTACGAAGGTGTATTCGTCATCGCCATACTGGCGTATCACCCGGCGTAATGGTATGGGGTTCCATTGGTTACACGTCTCGGTCACCTCTTGTTCTCATTGATAGCATTTTGAACAGTGGACGTTACATTTCAAATGTTTAACGACCCGTGCCTCTACCCTTTATTATTGCCGGCCGGGGTGGTCTCGCGGTTCTAGGCGCGCAGTCCGGAACCGTGCGACTGCTACGGTCGAAGGTTCGAATCCTGCCTCGGGCATGGATGTGTCCTTAGGTTAGTTAGGTTTAAGTAGTTCTAAGTTCTAGGGGACTGATGACCACAGTAGTTGAGTCCCATAGTGCTCAGAGCCATTTGAACCATCTACCCTTTATTCGATCCCCACGAAACCCTACATTTCAGCAGGAAAATGCACGACCGCATGTTGCAGGTCCTGTACGGGCCTTTCTGGATACAGAAAATGTTCGACTGCTACCCTGGCCAGCATATTCTCCAGATCTCTCACCAATTGAAAACGTCTGGTCAATGGTGGCCGAGCAACAGGCTCGTCACAATACCCCAGTCACTGCTCGTGATGAACTGTGGTATCGTGTTGAAGCTGCATGGGCAGCTGTACCTGTGCACGCCATCCAAGCTCTGTTTCACTCAATGCCCAGGCGTATCAATGCCGTTATTACGGCCAGAGGTGGTTGTTCCGGGTAACGATTCCTCAGGATCTATGGACCCAAATTGCGTGAAAATGTAGTCACATGTCAGTTCTAGTATAATATATTTACAAAATTATTAAGGCTTTCGTGGCCACTTGTTGACAAACTGCCTATTGGCTTCTGTCTCGGGTTCTTCGGCCGACGTTCATCTAATGATTTTTCTGACGTTTCGCCAGCACGAGTGGCTGGCATTGTCAAAGCTTCACCCTCCATTGCCGGTGGTGAACTGGAGCCGAGCTCGCGGCCGCAGACTATATGTACCTGGCGCGCCAACGTCCGAGGGCTTCTCCGCGGTCATTTCCGGTGCGTTTCTCCTCTTGCTACCTGCGACGGTTGTTCGCTGCAGTACGGGAAGCCAGGATCCGTTGACCTTAAGGCTTTCCTCTTTCTCGTTCAAACTGTTCGCTTGTTTTTGTATTTCTACAGCTTCTCTGAACAAGCGCGTGTGATAGTGCTTCTCTACAGCCAGAACTTCCGTGTCGCCGAATTTTATTACGTGGTCGGTCTCATTTGTCATATTTGTCCAATGAATACCCGTTTATCATCTGTATTTCTTCTTGGTGTAGCAATTTTAATGGCCAGTAGTGTAAAACATTGGGCATACTTTCACCGGCAGTTGAAACAGAATTCCGCCTTTTTTGGTGCAGTGCCGTCGGCTTCTAGGCACTGCCTTCGTCGCCATTTCATTTCTATCGTGAACGGGTGGACTCATGTCTAATCCACAGTAACAAATAGGTGTAAAAATTTGCATCGAACAGCGTAGAGAAATTAGATTCCGCATTTGCATGTAGCCATCATTTAAGTTTTATTAGATTCCGCATTTGCACGTGGCCACCATTTAAGTTTTCTTATAGTTCATTTCTAACGCTAAATGTGCTGAATTTTTTCTTCTGATATTCCTGTGGGGTAAGCTACTTCGTATGACTTTAATAGCTGGTCGTTCAAATTCAGTATGGTACACTTTCTCAATTATTTCATCTGTGTTTGCAGTTTGGGACGCTCTGCACGCGGATCATTTTAAAGTATGTCACTTTTAAATTTAGTCATACACTTCTTAAGTGTTCAAAATAGGAAGCAGACTCCTTATAAACTCTCACCACCATACAATGAATTTGCGTTGGTGATAAAACGTAAAAAAAATTATGACGCAAGGTATTCCATTTCGTCCTTTTCAACGAAACACCCGCAACATGACTACTTAAGGAACCTGCTTATAAAAAAGTAATTCACAAATGAAGTTGACAGTACTTTTACAATAGCATTAAAATGGTACCAACTACCGAAACAATATTACGTTGTTATCAACCCGTATTCTATGTGGAAATAATAATATTTCGTAATCCATGATAAATTAGAAACGGAATTAATCAGTAATGTAACGTAAGTCACTAGCTAAATGTCTAATGTACTGATTCTTCATCCGACTTTGTTTATAGGCGTGTTTCAGTGCCCTTCATTTCATCAGTTTGGTGGTTGATTTTTCTCGCACATGCTATGTACGATGTTTAATTTGACAGTTAATTGTTTCCTACTCATTTCACTATCATATACCTTTAGACATGTCACTACGTTTTATTGATGCTGTAGCAAAGATATGTTGTGGCTGTTAAGCTTAACTGTTTTACATCTGTTTTAACAAACTTGTTTTACTTCTGGTGTACAATTTTTATACATCTGTTTTTAGCATACTTGCGTTATGTACGTAGTTTTTGCTAATCCTTTATTTACTTTGACATTGGCTTACCAATGGTCTGAGCATATTTCACTTTTGAAGATAGTACAAACTGTCGAAACCGTTAACGTGAACCCAATAAACTTTATATCGTTGTGGGTCTACTAAATGGATCGGTAAAATACTACTGGTTGCAAATGTCAGAGCATCACATTTTTAGAGGAGATTGTACAGAAAGAAACAAAGCTGTATGAGGGAAAACATTCAGTCTGAGGAAATACTGAAACATCATAATTTTAGCATGCTGCATCCGTGCAAACTACCGTTTGTTAAAAAAATACTCAGAGATTATTCTTCGACAGAGCTATATTTCGGGCAATCTACTACGTTAGCCACATTTATTGCGTCATATTACTATGTTGTTGCGTCAAGCATTGAAACACTTCTTTGCATCGATGAATGAAACTTCTCAAACGCAGCTGATATAACCTGCATCTCTGAATATCAAGTGACCGCTGATATAGTTGAGCGGTCTGATTTCTGTACACAAGAAATGGAGAAAAGAGAAGTCGCTACATTAGTCAGGAATTGTCAACATTTAACAACGTAGAAAATGATGAACTTTGCTTAGGTCAACATCTGGAGGCATGTGCGACAGAAGTAGAATTTCAAAACAAATCCTACATGGTAGGAAGTTTATACTGAGCACCTCCGACAGTTTTAATCTATTCATAAACCTCCTTGACGCTCTACTGGCCTATTTATCACTAAGAAACAAAAGAAACAGAGGTTACTGGTAGTTTTAATACTGATTCCGTAAAAACTCTACCAGTAAGAATTTACTGCAGTCAGTATTATTATCCAGAATGAGATTTTCACTCTGCTGCGGAGTGTGCGCTGATATGAAACTTCCTGGCAGATTAAAACTGTGTGCCCGACCGAGACTTGAGCTCGGGACCTTTGCCTTTCGCGGGCAAGTGCTCTACCATCTGAGCTACCGAAGCACGACTCACGCCCGGTACTCACAGCTTTACTTCTGCCAGGTCCCGAGTTCGAGTCTCGGTCGGGCACACAGTTTTAATCTGCCAGGAAGTTTCAGTAATATTATCATTTAACTTAATTCCTACTGTAAACCTTGGAACTAGGGTAGCTAATTGTTCCGAAACAGCAACTAATAAAGAGAATTATATTACAGAAAAATAGTCAGTTGTCTTTCAGACCATGACATGCTTTTTCTTATGATAAATATCAATACTGATCATGAAAGAATATCTACTGAATAAGAAGTAAGGAGAGTAGTCAGTCAGCAAAAAATTGAATATTTTTGTAAATTACTGAAAGAAGTGCATCGGAGTGATGTATTCAGTGCTCATGACATTAGTGGAAAGAACAACACCTTATTTGAAAAACATTTTCTTCACAGAGTAACTAAGATAAGATCAAAGTCTACAACAATGCCATGTGTTATGCAAGGAATCAATTTATCTTGTCGGACAACAGGGGACTGTATCTGCCATTTAGAATCATCTCTTATGTAGATGTTCTAGCTCAATACATGTAAAACGTTCACGAAATAATGCGTATCTCGAAGGAAAAAATAACTACATCAAGCAGCAAAATAAAATGATTGTGGGATATAGTGAAGGAGAACGCTAGGAAAGTCAGAGATGACGGGGAGAACATTCTTTTTAAAGTAAATGATACAATGATAACATATGCGTGCCGTGTTGCAATTTTTTTAACATCATCTTGTTTCTGTTCTCGGTCTCAGTAAGTGGTTTCATGAAATATCTGAGACGAGGCACCACAAGTAACGTCTTAGCATGAATGATACTCTCACTACAACAGAAAAAGTCAAGTCCGTCATGAAACCATCAGAAACAATAGAAAATAGTGGGAATGATATAATGGCAACAATGTTAAATAAAAATAGTCTTCTGAGTTTAGGAAAGTATTATGTTATTTGTGTAACAAGTCGTTCATCGCTGGAACGTTTCTCAATTATCTAAGACATGCTGATGTTAAGCCTGTGCAGAAGAAAGGGAATAAAGAAACATGCATTCGCCCAATTTAACTTTTGACAGCACTCTGAAAAATTTCAGAGCATTTAATGTGTAAGCGGCTTCTCAGCATTGGACTAAAAATAATACATTGTCAGCGTCACAGTGCGGATTTTAATTTCTACATACTCTGAGTAAAATTAGACAATAAATTACAGGCTACGGACGTGTTCTGTGATCTGCCAAAGGTATCTGACTGTGTGAATCACAATATTGTTTTAAATAAATTAGAATAACTGAACAATGTCGGCAGTCTTAACATTTGTAGTCTACGTAAAACAGCGAGACTTGTCAGCTTAGAAATGAATATGCCTAGTATTACAACAGGATACGCACACAGAACTAGTTTTCAGCAAGATGGCAAGTCACCACATTATCATCGTGAAGTTGCGTATTTCCGTAGGAATGTGCCAAATTGCATTGAACGTGGTTGAACAATATCCCGGCCACCACAATCACACGATTTAAATCTCAATGGACTTGGGTGTATGTGGTACGCTAAGGACAGAGTTTTCGTTCCTTTGCTTCCGGGAAATGTCGAAGAGCTGCGACAACGGATAACACAAGCAGTTGCTACCAGTCATCAAGATTTTCTTCATAGGATTTGGCAGGAAACTGGTTACAGGTGAGACATTTCTTATATTACATTTGTAAATATAACAATTAAAGGTTACTTTTGTATAACTAACTTATAAACACCCCAGCAGTCTCTGTAATTCAAGGCTGGAGGCCACAAACAATGGTCGCCCTGCTTTACGAGAAGCATGCGCAGACTGCTGCTGTCACGTTATGCCCCGCAGGCGTGACGTCAGTGCTGTCGCTGACGACGATGGGCATGGGAGCGCGCGCCCAGATGCCGCCCGTGTCGTACGCGACGGCGTTGGACTGGTACATCATCCTCTGCTTTCTCACCGTCTTCTCCGTGGTCGGCGAGTTTGCGCTGATACACTACCGCGAGAGGGTAGCCACCAGCATCCGGAAGGCGCTGCAGGAGCGTGCCGATAAGGTGACTACCTTCCTCCCACTAGGCTACATAAAAAAGGGCCAATAACGCTTAAAATCAGCACTCTCCCATATTAGATCAGGCTAATACAGTGTAATAGCGACTCAGTCTTGATAATGACCTCAGTTCGGCGACGACGAGAGTCGACAATTTTGTTCAATTACGTTACATACAGTTGAAGCCACTCATCAATGATTAGATCTCGAAGAGCAGTGGTTCTCAACATTACTTACACCATTACCCCTAAGTGGAATCAGAAAGATAAGTGATATTCAGTTTTTAAAGGTTTCTGTAAAAAAAATCATAAATTAACGAATCAATGAGCAATTGGTACTACTTATTTCTAACAACCTTTATTCATAGAACGATGAAGCAATTCTTAGTCCATCGCGAATGCTACCTACAGCTCTTCAGAAAAGAAATTTATCTGCAGTAGTTACAAAACATGCTTCTTTTCATCAATTCCCTCTCCAGTGACACTTGATTCACTCACAGAAAAAAATGTGAGCACTATACTGTTTGTAAAATTGACTGTCAGTGCTTTGCGTCACTATTAATAATAATTATTATTATTATGTGTAGGCGCTGTGACAATGCAGTAGTAGTCTTCATACAGGGTAGTCAGAAACAGTCTGAAAACCTTGTAAGTTTGTTGTAGGATAGGTTGTGTTCAGAAATAATTTTTTTCTTGAAAGTTCGATACGTTGCGTCGTTTCCGAGTTATTTAGGACTGAAATTAGCCAGTCATGTCGCTGTGCGCGCAAATTCAAGCTTCATGCCAGATACAATTAATGCCAGTTTTCGTTGCGTATATGACAGCTCACGAGACTGCTCAGCCTTTGGCTCCATAACCAGTTTACGTATACTCTCTTGTTCAGTTTTAGGAAGCCAAGCGGAGAGCACGTTTGGCGACATTATCTCTGGCAGGCCGCTTGAATTTGCGTGCGCAGCAGGCTCATGGCAAAGTTTAGTGCTAAATAACTCGGAAAAGGCGTAGCGTATCGAATTTTTTTTCTTAAGCTTTACTTATCAGCACAACCTGCCCTGCAAAACCCTTACAAGCTTTTCAGACCGTATGTGAGCACTGAATAGTTACTGTTGCGTTGTGCTGCCAATTAGTTCGTTTAGCTGTTGCGAAGTGAATAATGAAGCAATTAGTTATCCAATTGCGGTAACTACATACAACAAGCTTAATGCATTTTATGACATATTTAAACATGTGTGATGTATACGTCCAAATATTGGTGTCATAGATGCATGTTACAAAATTTAAAGAGTGTGTCTGGTGGGTGAACTATGTGAGGAAGATGTTTATAAAATCACAATCTGTTATCTCTACCACGTTGTATCACGCATAATACTAGTACTTGAAAACAAAGTAATTACTGGTAATTTACATAATCAGTATTATAATTTTAGGAAATAGTGATAATAGTATTGCTCTGATGCTGTCCCGTCGATTCTTAGTACACTAATTTTTACATTACAAATGAAAGACACACAACACTGGCTATTTGTTACACAAACCGGTTTTCGGCTGTTACGGACTCACCAGCTACAAAGATAACTATGTGCTGAAGTAAAATTTTGTTGACTGAAGGGTTTTAAACTAGTGCATCTACAGACTATCTCCATTTCCAGAGATGAAAAGTCCTAAATCTAAGATTAACATGTTCATCTCTGGAAATGGAGATACTCTGTAGATGCACTAGTTAAAAATCTTTGAACCAACAAAATTTTCCTGCACCACTTTCTTATCTGATGATGGCATAAAAACCCAAAACCTGTTCGTCTAACAAACAATAAATATTGTAGAATATTACACCGGTGTTGGGGTATGATTAATTTATAACAATAAGCCGCGAAGGATTAGCCGAGCGGTCTAAGGCGCTGCAGTCATGGACTGTGCGGCTGGTCCCAGAGGAGATTCGAGTCCTCCCTCGGGCATGGGTGTGTGTGTTTGTCCTTAGGATAATTTAGGTTAAGTAGTGTGTAAGCTTAGGGACTGATGACCTTAGCAGTTAAGTTCCATAAGATTTCACACACATTTGAACATTTTTTTTATAATAATAATACACTCCTGGAAATTGAAATAAGAACACCGTGAATTCATTGTCCCAGGAAGGGGAAACTTTATTGACACATTCCTGGGGTCAGATACATCACATGATCACACTGACAGAACCACAGGCACATAGACACAGGCAACAGAGCATGCACAATGTCGGCACTAGTACAGTGTATATCCACCTTTCGCAGCAATGCAGGCTGCTATTCTCCCATGGAGACGATCGTAGAGATGCTGGATGTAGTCCTGTGGAACGGCTTGCCATGCCATTTCCACCTGGCGCCTCAGTTGGACCAGCGTTCGTGCTGGACGTGCAGACCGCGTGAGACGACGCTTCATCCAGTCCCAAACATGCTCAATGGGGGACAGATCCGGAGATCTTGCTGGCCAAGGTAGTTGACTTACACCTTCTAGAGCACGTTGGGTGGCACGGGATACATGCGGACGTGCATTGTCCTGTTGGAACAGCAAGTTCCCTTGCCGGTCTAGGAATGGTAGAACGATGGGTTCGATGACGGTTTCGATGTACCGTGCACTATTCAGTGTCCCCTCGACGATCACCAGAGGTGTACAGCCCGTGTAGGAGATCGCTCCCCACACCATGATGCCGGCTGTTGGCCCTGTGTGCCTCGGTCGTATGCAGTCCTGATTGAGCGCTCACCTGCACTGCGCCAAACACGCATAGGACCATCATTGGCACCAAGGCAGAAGCGACTCTCATCGCTGAAGACGACACGTCTCCATTCGTCCCTCCATTCACGCCTGTCGCGACACCACTGGAGGCGGGCTGCACGATGTTGGGGCGTGAGCGGAAGACGGCCTAACGGTGTGCGGGACCGTAGCCCAGCTTCATGGAGACGGTTGTGAATGGTCCTCGCCGATACCCCAGGAGCAACAGTGTCCCTAATTTGCTGGGAAGTGGCGGTGCGGTCCCCTACGGCACTGCGTAGGATCCTACGGTCTTGGCGTGCATCCGTGCATCGCTGCGGTCCGGTCCCAGGTCGACGGGCACGTGCACCTTCCGCCGACCACTGGCGACAACATCGATGTACTGTGGAGACCTCACGCCCCACGTGTTGAGCAATTCGGCGGTACGTCCACCCGGCCTCCCGCATGCCCACTATACGCCCTCGCTCAAAGTCCATCAACTGCACATACGGTTCACGTCCACGCTGTCGCGGCATGCTACCAGTGTTAAAGACTGCGATGGAGCTCCGTATGCCACGGCAAACTGGCTGACACTGACGGCGGCGGTGCAGAAATGCTGCGCAGCTAGCGCCATTCGACGGCCAACACCGCGGTTCCTGGTGTGTCCGCTGTGCCGTGCGTGTGATCATTGCTTGTACAGCCCTCTCGCAGTGTCCGGAGCAAGTATGGTGGGTCTGACACACCGGTGTCAATGTGTTCTTTTTTCCATTTCCAGGAGTGTAGTAATGATCTTTTAAAATAGTTTACTTTCATGACCGAAAGACAGTCGAACACTCTTGTTTTTACGACTTAGAAAATTTCATTTTACCCCTCAGGAGGTAACTACAACCAGGTTGGGAACCACTGACGTAGAAATGCTACATTGCGAACATGTCGCTAGCTATGTTTCACCTGATGTTACAAATAGTCTGGAACATTTTCATGGGATTAAGATCGGCTAATTTAGCAAGCCAGTGGAGGTGCGACAGTGTGCCTGACTGATCGTCAGACCGGGAACCTACTTCAGCGCACGGTTGTTGTTATCTTGGAAGACGGCAGTGTCTACAGCATACCCAGCATGAAGATGTAGAAGCAAGGGCAGCACTTGGTCACCATGTATGTTGAAGTTAACATTCTGGCTCACTTCGACGGTACGTGAGTGAATAGTCATATGTAATTGTGCGAAAACACCACTAACGTATCACAAAGGCATGTTCGACCGTAACTACACTTTCCACACACAGGTGGGTTAAACACCACAGTGCACCGTCGGTACAGTCGATGCTTTACATCATTTTGGGAGAGGCAAAGTGGCGACTGGTCCGACCACACAAACACCTACAGTCAGCCACTATCAGAGGTCCTACTTCTGACTAGTTAGGCCCACTGAAGGCTTGCAGCTTTACGTGTCAGTGTGATTACGTGACTCGTAATGTCCACTGAAGGCAGTCCCTTTGGAGTGTTCTCCCACGAACTGCTTGAGCTGTATCTGAGTTTACTAACAGCAGAGACTGCTGTAGGTTTTGAAATCGAATGCCACTGACAAGGCTGGACGCTTATCGTCGGTATCTGGTGGTTCTTTTTTAAATCTTTTTTACCGGGGCTTAAGTCTATAGCCATACGGCCATTTACATACAATTTTTAATCTTTAGCTTGTTTACACAAGTTGGCTACTATATTTATGTGTAAGTAAATGGAGAGATGTAAGTAGTTAGAACGAAGCACCATAATTAGACAGAGTATTGGCTCAGGCCATTTAAAAGAAACGAAGAAAAATGAAGTAAAAGAAGGAAGAGGAAAGAAATAATACCGTAATTTAGAGTACCCATCTCATTTAGAGTACTGGTAGAAATACTGCCAGTCTACACTGTGTGACAAATTAAAGTGATGCATCCAGAAGGAGGTGAGGAAACGAAATGAAACTTCACGGGTTGGGAGAGTATGTGATGTCACTTCAGTGATTACAAAATTGAGTCAAATGTACAATGAACTTGGCGGTCTTGGCCCTCTTATCAGTATGGCGTTGCACGCCCTCTGGCCTGGATGGATGCACTGATTCGGCTGAGGAGGGTTACACAAGGCTGTTATATCCAGTCTTGAGGCGAGATCTCCCACAGTTCTTCTAACTAGTCCTTGATATCCTGGATATTGGCGCTGAGGCGGAGTTTACGTGCAGCACATGATCTATCAGGAACAGTTCTGGGGATCTCGCTGGACACGGGAGTATCTTAATACTACGCAGAGAGTTCACAGAGACACGTGTCTTGTGTGGACGAGCGTTGTCCTTTTGAAAGATGGAACCAAGATACTGTCTCAGGAGAGGTAACATGTTGTGATAACGCAGGATGTCTATAAAATACAGTGATGTCGTCAGAGCTCCGCCAGCTACTATCAGCCACTATCCGAAATCACAAGCGATGGCTCCCCACACCACGATACCAGAAATAACATCGCCGTGCTTCTCCAAAACGTTGTAAGAATGGGACCTCTCCCTAGATCTACTCGCCAGCGATGATCGTTCGCTGTACGGCAGGACTACTATCAATCCCCGAGCACAGTGCGACTTTATTCATCAGTAGTCCATGCTTCCAGGTCATTGCACCCATACTGAGGCAGTAGTCTGTGTTGTGGTGTTAACGGTAGCCTACGTAATGGATGGTAATTCCCTGGTCTGGGTGCATCTCATCTCCGACCACTGCTGCTGGATGACACAGAATGTTTGAGTGTGACCGTTACTTGTTCCAAATCGTTGGTGCTCGTATGTTGGGTGCTTCTGTAACCAAGGTAGCCAACGTGTTTGGTGAGTAAAGAGGCACCGCACCAAAGATTTACACCGCTTACAGGGAAAACAGAGAAACATCACCCGCTAAGTTACTAAGCGGACAAAAATGTCATTGAGTGCTCGTGGTGGACGTGCATTGAGAAAGATTGTGACTAAAAATAAGACGTCAGCTGCAATAGTCCCTACAGAACTGAATTTGGCACTCACAATCCCTGTCAGAACCAAAACAACACGAAGCAGAGGAAGAGTGTCACTTAGTCGGATGGGTCTTGTTTCATGCTGTTACTAACTTCTGGCTGAGCTACTTCCCAAGAGTGAAACACGGCGGGGATTCGGAGATGATTTGAGCAGTCACATCGTAGAATCCCATCGGCCACATTATTACTCTGCAAGGTCGTTTTACTATGATGGATTATGTGAAGATTTGGGCCGATCAGGTTCATCCCGTGGTATAAAGTTCGTTTCCAGCGATGATTCCATCTTCCAAGACGACAGGGCCCCTGTTCACAAGGCTCACATCGCCCAGGACTGGTGTTGTGAGCCTGAAAATAAAATGTCGCATCTCCCCTGCACACCGCAGGCACCAGCTCTCAATATTATTGAGCCTTCGTGTTCTCCTTTGGAGAGAAAGGTTCTTCATGGGTATCCACCACCATCATTCTTACTTGGATGTAACACTATTTTTCAGGGTAAATGGTATGAGGTTCCCTTGAAAACTAAGCAGGACCTATATTTATCAATTCTGAGGCGACTGGATGCTGTATTGAATACCAGCCGTGTTCCCACATGGTATTATGCATGCTAAAGCATTGTCTTTTTGGTGTTTCAGAATTTTCGAATACCCCCTATATGCTGTTGAAACAACTAATGGAAATGCAGCCGGCTGAAGTCTTGGATAATCGCCGATATTTACACATGTACGTCCCCCATAATTTGTTTCAACGTTTTTTACACCGGGAGAATTTCAGGTTACAATTAAGTAAAGAGAAAAAGTTTTGAGACTGGGTTTTATTATAAAAGACGGCAGTCTTAATGGTTCCGGTGTTCTATATAGTGTCCCTCCTGTTGAGTGTAATGCACAGAACGTTTAGACAACTGCGTGAAACACTCAGTAAAGTCCTTCTTTAGGATATTGTTCATCTCGCGCAACACATTGGTTTGAACGTCTTTTATGCTGGTAGTGCATTGAACCTTCATGTGAATTTCTGCACTTCATCGTTTTGTGGTAAGTTAGTAACGATAGTATCAAGTCTTGTCGCATGTGATGATTTTGTTCGGAAAAATATTTTTGCATTTCAATGAAGTCTTGGCTGGCATCCAGGATCGTTGATTTTTTTTTTTTTTTTTCAGCAGTCAAGGTGTGCTGGAATGACTTTGCACACACTTTTCTCGTCTTCAAAACATTGTAGAGAATAGCTTGAACACATGGTCTGGATCGTTATTTTTTCTGTTTTTCCGTCTTTCTTTAGTTGCTTAAAATTTGTGGGTCTATGTTCCGTCTAAGAAATTAATTGAAGACAGTTTGTTTGTTGCCGAACGCGCTTATCTTCTTTTATTGTTGAAGCAACTTCAGTGGCCTACAATACATGTTTCTCTTCATAGATATAAATGTTGATCACAAAGTGGAAAAGTGCAAGTGATACATGCGGCCAACTGGACCATGGAAACTAATGAATACATGTCGAGGACCACAAGCATGAGTTAAGAACACTGGACATCGTAAGTAACACCGAACCATAATTTCACATCACAAAATTTATGCTACAAAAGTTGATTCTAACCTAAAAAAAATTAAGAGCAAAACACGACAAAATGTAACATAGTGACATATTGTAACTACCAAACAATATGTTTATCATTTGTATAAAAAGAAATGTATTGCAGACCACTGAAATTGACTCACAAATAAAAGAAGCAAAACGCGTATCGCAATAAACAAACTGCCTTCAATTAGTTACATAGACGGAACATACCTTCACGAACTTGATTTAGAGATGTTGCTCCAATGCGATTTATGGCAAAACAACGTGGACCCACTACAACGGCATGTCCACCAGTTAACACTGCTTGCACGCAACTGACGGATCGAATGCACATCCAGATTTAGGTTTTCCGTTATTTCCCTAAATCGCTTCAGACAAATTCCGCTATGGTTCCTTTGAAAGGGCACGGCCGATTATATTCCCCATCCTTCGCTAATCTGAGCTTGCGCTCCATCTCTAATGACCTCATTGTTTACGGGACTTTAAACATAAATCTCCTCCTCCTACCACTCGAATGCACATCTCTTGTTTGCTGTTGTTAATTCAAGCTGCCACCGTAAACACTGTGCTGATGTCGCTTATATTTCAAGAATAAGTTGTCTTGGAACTTTTTTGACGGACAGTGTATGTTATTTAACCACTAAGACGTGTTTTCCCGTTATACCTGCAGGAGGAAGACAAACTTCTCGACAAGATCGCGCCAACAGTCGCGGCCGCACCGCAGATCCAGGTGGAGACGCCGGAAGGGACCGAGCCGCCCCAAGTGCTGGTGAAGGGGAGGCCGGCGCAAGCACCAGATGTGGATTTCAAAGTAGCTACGGCAGAATCGAAGCCAAGACTGGGTGCTGAGTCGGTACTGGATGAACTGCCCGAGGTACCCTCGGCAGCCCCTGCCGAAGACACGGCGCTGGTGACACACATCACAGAGCAGGTGCAACTCTGGCGACCTGCGGGGCGGAACTCGCGGCCTCCTGGTGACATTGTTGAGGGCAAGCTGTGCATACAGGTGGCACCCACCTCCAAGAAGGATGCAGATGCCCTCGGCAGTGCTCAAGCACCGACTACGCAGGATGAAGCAATTTTTAAAGACGCCACTACGTCCCTTAGTACAGCACCTTCAGAGCGGAGAAATTTTGATAGCAAAGATTTCCTCGAGAACAAACACCACTATGACACCGTAGATGAGCCTCTAGATGCTCGGCCAGCGACGTCTGCTGGCGTAGGACGTCCGTACGCTGCAGTGCGGAAGCTGGGCTGTACGATAGCACCGTACGGGAGTGTGGCGGGTACCGCTGGGCCAAAGCTAGACTTTGCTGAGAGACCAGCAAGTGTTGCCTCCTCGGGGACCGAAGAAGGGGTTCCGTCATACTCGCCAAAGCTTCTTCCCTTCGGGCCAAATGTCAAGACAGAAAGGGCAGCGTCCGAACGTCCTACGGAGAATGCAAAAAGCAAGCCGACAATGTTACCCATCTGGAAACCAACTTACTTGGAGTCTAAATCTGAGAAGCAGCCTACAGTATCGGGTTCCACTGCAGACATGGGTAAAGCAACCCCCGCACCTATAGCAGCTTCAAAGCCTCCTCCTTGGAAATCTGAGAGACCTCCGATAGCCTCTAGTATAATTACAGATACACGGAAAACTGCGTCGCCTGTCACAAAGCCTCTATTGGAACCCAAGATTAAAACACTTGTCCCAAGTGCAGTACTTCCGACGGATTCCTCAAAGATTGCAGAGAGGGTGGACGCTGGCGATGACGTGCTTCAGCAGGAAGTTGGAGGATCCGCCTCTAGTCCGGCAGGTTCGATGGCCAAACCCTACAACGAGAAGTTAACGCAGAGTGTCCGGGAGGCCATCGCGGGAGGACGAGAGGAGGACACGGACGTGGAGGCTGGCCTGGTGGAGGAGGAGTGTCCAGTTAGCGACGGGCTGCGGCACCGACGGCGGCGCGAGGTGCTGCTGACGGGGGACGACGACGACGAGCTGGAGTGGCAGGACGAGCTGGAGGCCCTGGCCTGGGGGCAGGGCGGGTGGCTGGCCGAGGTGGGCGGCCGCCTCTGCGACCTCTGCGAGCGGCTCGTCGACGCCGTCGTCTGCGGCGCCAAGCGCTGCCGCCTGCTGCCCAACGAGCAGGACGTGGCGCGCGAGATGCGACAGGGCAAGGAGAAGTTCTCGCGCATCGACACCGCCGCCCGCACGGTCTGCCCTTTCTCCTTCCTCTTTCTGGTCTTCCTCTACTACACCCTCTACACCTACTACATCACGGACGAGTTCCCCGTTAAGACGCACCGCATCTCTGCAAGCATCCCGAGCAGCTGAGCACGAGCATAGCCGCTGTTATATCTTCGAGCTACCGACCGAGTAGAAGATTTCACTTTAGCGCACAATATTTCGACGACTGAAATAGTCATCTAGGAGCAATAAGCAGTGCTCTTACGTGTGCTCTCAGCATGGGCCCCAATAAGACTTCGAGATTATAACCCTGTTCGTTCTATTCCACCTGACCGTCATGACATCAAATTGTGATTTTACCTAAGGATAAGGCTTTATCGTTACTATAGCCAAGCATAAAGATCGAGAGCAGAAGCCGAGCATAATCAACAAGTAATGTGCTTTTACTAAATTCAAGTCGGCCATTCCGAATGCGCACGTATGATAATTTCAAGTATAGAAAATGGAGAAAATGACAACAATCGATCGCGAAATCCGTTACTCTGTTACAACAGATCTAGGTTTCAACTTTTACGTGGTCCTATTGAGGAGGAAAAATTACAAAACACGAGAATTAGGAGCAAACCTTAACTGCAATCACAAGCACAACACTGTTACACAGCATATATCAATAGGTAACATTAGTCCATGCTGTAACGTATTAGCTGGCCGGGGTGGGCGACCGATTCTAGGCGCTACTGTCCGGAACCGCGCGACAGCTACGGCCGCAGGTTCGAATCCTGCCTCGGGCATGGACGTGTGTAGTGTCCTTAGGTTAGCTAGGTTTAAGTAGTTCTAACTTCTAGGGGACTGATGACCTCAGAAATTAAGTCCCACAGTGCTCAGAGCCATTTGCACCATTTTTTGTCACGTAGTAAACAGTATAGGTTGATGAAGAATATACAGGAGTCCAACATGACCTGAAGCCGTTGTTTACAAGATTTGACAGGAAGAAAATGTGACGTCAGACATGTACGGTGCTCTCTATTGAAATTCTGTGAATAATTCAATAATAGTGAAGTTATCTAATTTATGAATTGAACAATAAAAATCACAAGTAGAATATAACGACAGCCTCACTTAGTCCCAGTTTGTTTGAACATAGTTTATTTCTCATACCCCTGATACATTTCTTTATTTTACTTATTTCTTAATTTCTGTATTCGCCACTAGGTAGCTTCATATCTTCGCATACTGCAATGCTGTTTTGTTTCACGTGTTTATTCTTTAAGCTCAGAGCTGGCGCTAATGTATTTTTACGATCTGTATTATTTTAATTTATGTCTAGGGAGGCTACAGTATATTTTATTGCACTATTTTCATTCCTTTATATTTTAATTATTACGATACATTATTTTAATATTGTATGTTTCGCTATTGAATGGAAATTTAAATGGATCTTCTTCCATTACTTTGTAGTCCAAAAATACATTAAGTACTCTCCTGTGCTTACTGCTACTGAGCCTGCTATACATATGGCTCCACACACGTGATTTAGTTTCTATGGTTTAACCATTAAATCTGGGTTTTGACGGTCAGAACATTTTTAAAATTTTAAAAAATGGAACTTCACTATTATTTAATTATTCACAAAGGAGGGCACCTCAAATCTCTAACGTCACACTTTCTTCTTGTTTAACTACGTAAGCAACGGCTTGAGTTCATGTTAGGCTGCCGTATGTTCCCCAATATGCAATATTGTTTACTGCGTGATACTTTGGACTTTGTTACATTGTATGTAACTGTATAGTGCTTATCTTTACACATACAATTCGTTGTTAATTACCTTATATTTGTTCCTGATTCTCCTATTTTGTAATTTTTAACACCGAATACCTATATCTGCTGTAATAATGCAACGGATTCCGCAATAGATTGCTGTCCTTTTCTCCAGTGTCTGTATTCAACGATCGCTACGCAGTCTAACCTTAAGTATTCTGCAGTTAAATATTGCAATTTGCTATAACTGTAGCTAACTCTGACATGTGTGGTTTGCACTGACAAACGATGGAACTCAGCTGCTAGCAAGTAAGTTCATAGTAACAAAATATTACATTATCAATTTGGAAAAAAGTGCATAATTTTGTATTTTTAATGTTCTTATTAAACTGAACATCCAAATCAATTCAATTCCATCTAAACTTACTTTATTTATCAGGTTCCGTAGACCATGTGAACCAAAGCTGATTGATAATGGAAAAGATAGTGCACAGGTAACAGAACGTCTATCAGAAAATTTATGAAGAGAAGAATTAAATAATTAATAGAACACTAAAAAGTGTTAGAGAATATTCACACAAACAAAACATTACAAACAGAAATTCTCAACTACCGAGAGGAGATCTTATACTGAATAGAGGAGTGTGTCACAAGGAAACATTTCGACTTGGGTTTGGACACTTAGCGTTTATCACTGAGGTTTTCCTTTTTTTCAGTTCTTCTGGAAGTTTTCTGAAAATTAAACGCGTACTGCACACCATTTTGTACAGTGCTTAAAGAAACATTGTACATATTGTTTTTCCTTCTGGCGTTCAATCAAGAAATACTCCTTGCTATTACCCGACACAGCTATTTAATGTCAAACACACTGGCACTAACTACATCCGCTCACTAATGATAATACCAAGCACTGATTAAGACCAAACAAAGCCTATACATTACTGTTTCAATCGGGACCAGAAAGCCAAGATTCAAATGTCTCTGAGCACTATGGGACTTAACATCTATGGTCATCAGTCCCCTAGAATTTAGAACT
Organism: Schistocerca gregaria; assembly: GCF_023897955.1. Taxonomy (NCBI): domain Eukaryota; kingdom Metazoa; phylum Arthropoda; class Insecta; order Orthoptera; family Acrididae; genus Schistocerca; species Schistocerca gregaria. The sequence goes on along the minus strand of NC_064922.1, from coordinate 553,217,065 downwards.
ACTTAAACGTAACTAACCTAAGGACATCACACAACACCCAGCCATCACGAGGCAGAGAAAATCCCTGACCCCGCCGGGAATCGAACCCGGGAACCCGGGCGTGGGAAGCGAGAACGCTACCACACGACCACGAGATGCGGGCTCAGAAAGCCAAAAAAAACTTACATTTACTTATATATAACGTACTATTGCAGTATATTGTTACCCAGAGTCTTATCTGCTACGTACAAAGCACACGAAGAAGCCTCATCTACTATACAATCCAGTCCCTTTAACTGTGAATCAAGTTTCCAGTCGTGGATTCGTATTTCTTAGGAAATCAAGAGTTCAATAATAACAATCACGGAGCTGTAAATAAGTTTGTGTAATTTATTTTACTTTAGCCCGCGTTTCCAGTTATCAGCAGTTGCCTGTTCTGAGCTACCACAAACGTCTATGCCGCCAGTCTTCTTCCTATAGACCTCTCCTTTCCATGGCTTTGTTTATATTTCTCCCCCACGCTGCCCTCGGCCTCCCTCGGCTCCTTTTCCCTGGCGGAGACCAGTTGGACAGACACTGCGGCCATCGTTGTTCTTCCATCCGTCGGACGTGTCCACTCCATCTCAGGGCTTGAATATCAGCCCTATCTGTAAGTGGTTCCACCGCATCCCGTATATCCACACGGGTCGCTCTCATGCTCCGCCGCAATCCGTACATTTCGACAACCTCAATTTTGCTTCTCGTTCATTGTCCAACACTCTGAGCCATACATCACAATGCTTTCAACCACATCAAGTAGCACGATTTGCTTTATTCGTCTGGATATGCGCCGGCTCCTAAAGATACCATTTAATGTTCCAATAGCCACCGTCCCTCGACCTGTCATGTGGAATATGTCCACGTCACGCTGCCCAGTATTATCGATTGGTGACCCCAGATCATTGAACATTTCCCTATTTCTTACCCGAACAACCTCAAAATCCCTATAACATTCTGTCTAATCCATATTGACTGTTAGTCCCCATTGTATACTTCTGGCCATTAAAATTGCTACACCAAGAAAAAATGCAGATGATAAACTGGTATTCATTGGACAAATATATTATACTAAAACTGACATGTGATTACATTTTCACGTAATTTGGGTGCATAGATCCTGAGAAACCAGTACCCAGACCAACCACCTCTGACCTTAATAACGGCCTTGATACGCCTGGGCATGGAGTCAAACAGAGCTTGGATGGCGTGCACAGGTACAGCTGCCCATGCAGCTTCAAGACGATACCTCAGTTCATCAAGAGTAGTGACTGGCGTATTGTGCCAGTTGCTCGGCCACCATTGACCAGACGTTTTCAATTGGTGAGAGATCTGGAAGGAAATATGCTGTCCAGGGCAGCAGTCGAATATTTTCTGTATCCAGAAAGGCCCGTACAGAACCTGCAACATGCGGTTGTGCATTATCCTGCTGAAATGTAGGGTATCGCAGGAATCGAATGAAGGGTAGAGTCACGGGTCGTGACACATCTGAAATGTAACCTTCATAGCTCAAAGTGCCGTCAATGCGAACAAGAGGTGACTGAGACGTGTAAGCAATGGGACACCATACCATCACGCCGGGTGATACACCAGTATGGCGGTGACGAATACACGCTTCCAATGTGGGTTCACCGCGATGTCGCCAAACACGGACGCGACCATCACGATGCTGTAAACAGAACCTGGATACATCCGAAAAAATGACGTTTTGCCATTGGTGCACCCAGGTTCGTCGTTGAGTACACCATCGCAGGCGCTCCTATCTGTGATGCACCGTCAAGGGTAATCCCAGCCATGGTCACCGACCTGATAGTCCATGGTGCTGCAAACGTCGTCGAACTGTTCGTGCAGATGGTTGTTGTCTTGTAAACGTCCCCATGTGTTGATTCAGGGATGGAGACGTGGTTGCACGGTACGTTACAGCCATGCGGATAAGTTGCTTCTCATATCGACTGCTAGTGATACGAGGCCGTTGGGATCCAGCGTTCCGTATTACCCTCCTGAACACACCGATTCCATATTCTGCTAACCATCTCGACCAACGCGAGCAGCAATGTCGCGATACGATAAACCGCAATCTCGATAGGCTACAATCCGATCTTTATCAATGTCGTAAACGTGATAGTACGCATTTCTCTTCCTTACACGAGGCATCACAACAACGTTTCGCCAGGTAACGCCGGTCAACTGCTGCTTGTGTATGAGAAATCGGTTGGAAACTTTCCTCATGTCGGCACGTTGTAGGTGTCGCCACCGGCGCTAACCTTGTGTGAATGCTCTGAAACGCTAATCATTTGCATATCACAGCATCTTCTTCCTGTCGGTTAAATGTCGCATCTGTAGCACGTCATCTTTGTGCTGTAGCAATTTTAATGGCCAGTAGTGTATATAAGTATCCATTAACTGTACCACATGATATATGGTATCCAGAGCCATAAATACTTGATCTTTATCAAACAGTAATGAATGTAAACTTTGATGCTGCACTGTCTGTTGAAGTAATCAAGAACAACTAATTACAACTTAAATTAGGTTTCTAACATAGAACATCCGTGTCTTAATCCTTTACGTATCTCAAAACCTTCAATTATATGACAATCCTGCGATATAACAACTTGCGCAGCCTTTTCCAGTCCGTTCTTTACAATACTACTGAACAATCTGTCCACCGAAGCCATTACAATTATTCTCCTGTTATTAGTCGGATTTATTCTGCTCCATTTCTGATAGGGTCTGTATTGTAGTAATATATGATAGCCTCCATTCTTGTTGTACTTCATCTCCTTGAACAGTTTATTAAAAATACCTATTAGTCTGCTACTGCTTTTGCTCCTCCGTACTTCAATAATTCTATTACTACACCTCCATCGCCAGCTGTCTTTCCATGTTTTTTTCATTTTTGAAGTCCCGGATAAACTTGATTATCAGCCATCTTTTCCACAGGATAAATTCCCATTTCATTCTGCTCTGCTCGAAAATCATCGCCATCCGGCGTGAGAAGATTTTTAAAATGTGTCTTCCACTCAGAAATGGCAATCGTTCTAGCTCCTCTTCTAATTTTAGCAGGAGCTCCCAGTTGACGTGTAAATCTTTAAGTTCCTGATACCCTGTTGTATTCAACATAATGTTCTGCGTCGGCACATTTCTTCTCCGTGACTACTCTTTAGCTAGGATAACTTTCTTTTTACGACTCTCTTAATTGTGTTGCAGTGATCCCTAACTTCCTGCCTTTTAGAACTTAACCGCTCCTGGTAAACAGCCTTCTTTTCTTCAGTCGTTTCGTTTAAGGCCTGAGTCATCCACTCAGCTCCCCTCCCTCCTCCTCCTTCATTCCTCAGCAGCTGCCGGTAAACATTTTAAATCCGCATGTAGCGATATTGCGGTTCTGTCTTTATGCAGTCAGTTTCTGCTCATACATTAAAATCAGGTCTCCCGGTCAACTGTACCCATCGGTGGCTCGCGTGAGTAGAGGACCATCGAATGGTGGGAGCAGACCAGTCTTCCCGTTCCCCAACCAATTATTTCAGAAAATTCACAAGATGGGGAAATGTGTAGAAGTTCGAGGCCGTTACTTTCAGATTCAAGCTGGCGCCATGCCGACGTGCAAGCGCACTAGTTTCGCTTACGTTTGGAGAACTGGCGCCACCACAGTGTCACCAGGAAGCCGAGCTGCCCTTTCGGCCGAGACCAGGTAGGAGCTGTTTGAGCTGCCACACACGGTCGAATAGTCTGCCAGAGGAGGTTCACTCCTGTACTATATTAGAGGATAAAAAGTTACGGAGAAATATTCTCCCGACCTCATTCTCGTTGCAGTGTTTGATCGGCTTCACTATGTTGTTAGTAGTAATGTGACAGTTGTCACCATTTTGTTATACACGTGTTGACTTATATTGCTTTGTAAGCAGCGATGCACAAAATCAACTAGTTTTAGTCAATATGTGTCGCAGTAGAACACTCACGGCAACTTCGGCCGCAAGAGGCAAATACGCTATTCAGATAGCGAGCAACAATCATTACGTTTCCACCAACGCCCGGGCGGTTACTTAGTTAGTAACATTTTCCATGGATAATTTTGCACGATAGATCGTAATGATGTGCAACGAGTCATTATACATTCAAATCGCAAACTAATTTGAACATTTCTATTTATTTCTATTTTTTTTGTACAAAATGGAAGAAAAGAGATATACAGATGTTTGTAAGTAATTCCTACCCACCAGCTTTCACTCATTACAATAATAGAAATTCTTCTAAGGAATAGGTGTTTTCAAGGAGATACTTTCTTCGGTTGTTATAAAATTTTACTTTGTATCTGCCAGACATATCACTGGGTAAGTGATCAAAAATTTTTGTTACAGCATTGTGCACCCTTCTTTGTGCTAAAGACAACTTTAGTATGAAGCAATCAGTGTCTTCTCGTATTGTAATTATCTATCTCATCGTTCCTCTTGAACTGTAGTGGATTATTTACAACAAACTTCTTGAGGGAGCTCAAATGGCTCTGAGCGCTATGGGACTTAACTTCTGAGGTCATCAGTCCCCTAGAACTTAGAACTACGTAAACCTAACTAACCTAAGAACATCACACACATCCATGTCCGAGGCAGGATTCGAACCTGCGACCGTCGCGCGGTTCCAGACTGTACCGCGTAGAACCGCTCGGCCACCCCGGCCGGCATGAGGGAGTAAATATACTGTGAAGCAGTACTCAGAATGCCAAACTCCTTAAGCAGATGTCTACAAGATCGCGAGTGAACACTACATATTATTCTCGTAGCACATTCTTGTACAAAAAAGACTTTCTTTCTTAAAGATGACTTATCCCAGAACATTATTCCGTATGACATTACTGAGTGAAAGTAAGCAAAATGTGTTAGCTGTTACGTTATTCTGTGGCTGGTTGTCCTGTCTCTCGCTTCACTACATTCCGTATTGCTTTAAGTATTGTCTAAGAAGTAGTGCTTTCTGACATTATGTGCATGTTCTTTGTTTTTTTTAATAACTTTCTCAGTAATTTTGAGTATTTTTTGTAGTGTGCAACTGCAGGATCCATACTTGTTCTTGCTAAAAGATACATTCCCCTTTTCCTTTCACGATGTACTTTAATCCTTCTAGTGATACATGGTTTCTTACCTGGCTGTTTAGTGTCCTTTCATACTAGCTTGTGCAGAAAGCTATTTTCAAACAATGATATAAATTTATCATGGAATAGATTAAATTTTCATGTTAGCATTTGGTTCATTAAAAATGTCATCTTCTATAAACTATTCTTAAAAACATTTATCCTGGAGTCATTAATTATTCTACCTCATTTCCACTGAGGAGTATGCATACTGTATACCGCTGTGGTATTTATCCTAATTAACTGTGCATCATGGCCAGAGAGAGCATTTGTTTCGGGGTAAACAGTTTTTTTCTTACTTTGAGCTTTATTAAAGAAAACATTTCAATTAGGGTGTACGTCTTCATTCATCTGTGTTGGAAAGTTAATTACTGAAACTAAACTCTAGGATCCAAGTAAGGTTTCCAGATCGTTTTCACTATCAGAATCCTTTAGAAAATTTACACCGAAATCACCACTGCTTGCTGCTATCTGACAAATAGCACAGTAAGGAATCCAGATTTATCATAAATAGTTCAAAATTTTATAGTGTGGATATGTTTACAGCTAAAATTGAAAGTGAGCTATTTTCCAGCATTAATCCACAAGCACACACTGCTATGTGCTGATCACGACAAAATATACTTGCCTCAATGTTTCTGAAATTCTGTTCTATCTTAACCTATGTAACAACAATTCGTTTTCCTATGTTATTTCTGAATGAGTAAGCTTCAACAGTGTAATCATTTATATGCAGATTGTCTGACCCTGTAGTTATGTGGTGCTCAGACAGGCACAGGCTCTTTACAGGGCTCTCTGCATTTTGCAAACTGAGAAGAAGCTCTGCTACTTTACTACTCTTACTACTCAAATAAGCTAACCTCTCTTTTCTGAGCCGTATTAAGCATTCTGTGGGGCTCTTCTGTTATTTTCACTTCTTTCAAAACAGGGTGCCTGAATCCTGATTCTAACCTTAAAAAGGTGCCCCTCTGAGACCAGTAACGACAGGCATCTTGCTATGAGTGATGGTGTTCCCCTGTATATTATCTGCGAGAAGCTCAGCCAGCCTATCTTTTCCTCTGCTATTCAGGTGTAGGCCATGTCTAGTATAACCCCACCTGCCAACTGTAGCAACAGGCACTGCTCTCATATGAGATTTCGCTCCAGTCAGCAGCAGCCTGCTCAACTCAGTGTTCACAGCAGTATTGACCCAGAGCTGCTTATGGCACCGCAAGACCTCCACAAAACTCAGATTTGTGTATGTAGTTGCTACTCCTATTTCATCCAGGCCACCTCTAATGCAGTAATTACCGTTCTTAGCCTGGCTGCTCTCCACCAACTATAAGAACCTGATCCACCTTGCCAAAATCTTTGCACCAATTACCTGTATCGTCTGTAACCTGGCTAAGGCTAGCACTTGAATTCAAAGTACTTGTGACTTGGTACCCTGTCCCTAATTTGTTCTGTACCGTTTGGCCCACACCCCTACCATGACTACTGTCTATCAACATGATTCTTTTCTTCCTGCTCTCTTTCGGTACCAACCTACACTGAATTTCTTTTGCTAGGAGCCTGCTGTGACCTACAGCTGGAAGAGGCTCTTCCCCTCTTACTTCAGGTAACAAGCCAACTTTATTGGATACTATTAGCTTAAATGTAGATAAAGTTGAAGAGCTGTTCTACTTTCGCCCATTGCTTGATACCTTCACCCAGTTCTCAAGATCTTTTTCTCCCTTCGGCCTAACTAGTTCATCTACGTCAACATCTACATATACATGCATGCTCTGCAAACCTCATTTAAGGGCCTCGCAGAGGGTTCATCGAACCACCTTCACAATTATCTATTATTAGAATCTCGTACAGCGCGGAAAGAGCAAACACCTCTATCTTTCCGTGCGAGCTCTGATTTTCCTTATTTCATCGTGGTTGTCATTTCTCCTTATGTAGGTCGGAATCAACAAAATATTTTCGCATTCAGAGGAGAAAGTTGGTGACTGGAATTTTGTGAGAAAATTCCTTCGTAACGAAAAACGCCTTTGTTTTAGTGACGTCCATCTCAAATCCTGTATCATTTCAGTGACACTCTCTCTCGTATTTCGCGATGCTACGAAGCGTACTGCCCTTCTGTGAACTTTTTCTATGTACTCCGTCAATTCTGTCTGGTAAGGATCCCACACCGCACAGTAGTATTCTAAAAGAAAATGGGCAAGTGTAGTGTATGCAGTTTCCTTAGTAGACATGCTACATTTTCTAAGTGTCCTGCCAACAACACGCAGTCTTTGGTTACCTTTCCCTACTACCTTTTCTGTGTGTTCCTTCCAATAAATGTTGTTAGTAATTGCAATTCCCAGATATTTACTTGAATTTACGGCCTGTAGCTTTGACTGATTTATCGTGTGACCGAAATTTAATGGATTCCTTTTAGCGTTCACGTGGATGACCTCTCACTTTTCATTATTTGGGCCAATTTTCGCACCATACAGATAACTTATTTAAATCGTTTTGCAATTTGTTTTGATCTTCTGACGACTTTACTAGTCGATAAAAGACAGCGTCATCTGCAAGCAATCTAAGACGGCTGCTCAGATTGTCTCCCAAATCATTTATATAGATAAGGAACAGCAAAGGGCCTGCAACACTACCTTGGGGAACGCCAGAAATCGCTTCTGTTTTACTCGATGACTTCCCGTCAGTTAATGTAAAAGGAAATCACGAATCCAGTCACATAGCTGAGACGATATTCCATAAGCACACTATATCATTACAAGCCGCTTGTGTGGTACAGTGTCAAAAGCCTTCCGGAAATCCAAATATACGGAATCAATTTGAAATCCCTTGTCAATAGCGCTCAACACTTCGTGATCTAATTCAGCCCTGAGGGCATAAATCTTTGCCTCGTGCTCAACTATTCTCTTGTCTTTTAGGCTACAGTTCTGAGGGAGAGCCTCGTTGAGTTTCCCCTTGAGTTCCCCTCTACAGTCACCCGTGAAGTTCCGAGCCACAGATTACACGTACAACTCTCTCTTTGACTGTGCTACGGCAATATCCACACTTATCACACAATGCAACACAGTTTACACGCTTCAAAATAGAATTAAATTACTTAACACGTTTTACAATACACAATTCTTTTTTTTACTTTTGAATAGCAAATATTAGGCCTACGTGTCAGCGCTTCAGATGTACGGTATAACGTAAAAAGTTATTTACTTCCGCTTACAACAAAAACTCACTCAACTGCAGCATCCGTTGAATTATCTTAATCACAACTGACTGTAACTTCATTGCATGCAAGCAGAACGTAAAAAACCGACAAGTCCAAAAGATTTTAAAACAAACAAATTAATATTTATGCTATTTTCAGGAAATATGAACTTAACACTGAATGGACATCCTCAAATCAAATTGTTTGAAGAAAAACAGAACAATTAAGGGGGATTCTGTAAGTTAATTGAGCCAAAGCTTAAAAAAATATACTATTACAACCCACCACACGATCTTTTTCCGGCAAGGTAAGTCATGCTACCTCTGTCTGTGATTCTATTACGTGGCCCCTCATATTAATTGCTTCCTTTCTTGATTCTCGATACCCAAAATTTATCCCAGTTTTTCCTATTATCTCTCTTTCTAGGGACTGGACTAGTTACTGTTGTTTTTTGATTTATTCTCATTTTTTCCCTTGTATGATCAGGTCGTGCTACAGTTAGTCGGCAGCTCCCCACACAACCCAGAATTGTCAGTTGGCTAAACTACATTCTTTGGGACAAGATTAACTCATATTTATGTGTTTTATTTTGAATTTATTTGATTTAATTTCAGATTACTATCTGCAGTTTTCCTCCTGATCCCTTCATCATTTAAGTTATTTATTCAGGTAATACAATCTGCTGCTGTATGTGATGAAGCCTGATGTCTCTACAATCTGGGGAACAAGAGATTAGCAGGTGAGATTGTTTCTGTCAGCTGATAGGGAAACAACGACAGGCAGTACATCTCATTTCCGTCCCATAAACCAGGACCTTCAATATGACAGAATCAATTTGGTAGTGATGCGCTTCGTCAATCAGCAAATGAATGAAAGGGCATACAGAAATTATCAGTATTAGCAAATCAATGAAAGTGCACAAAAACAATGATCACTATCATGAAAATTACCCAGATAGTTTCAGTTCGTCTGTAGCAGCAGACTGAAAGGTTCTCAGTTCAAGCAACGACCACTCAAGGAGCCCCGCGCATTTAGTACGACTTAGAGCAAGAACTGATTTGCACAGGTCCAGTTAACTAGCCCAAGGACGCAACTTACGATTCGCTGGACCTGTCCTTTCACAGAACTAAAGGAAGACGCAGTACTGATGACTCGATGATGTGCTGCTGGCGGTCGTAAGGTTTCTCCGACGTTGATATTTATGTGTTACATTTTCCATTCGCTCATCCACAAATACAGTTGCAGCTACTGCACATCAGTGGAGCTACTATACTGAGCCATTTTATTTCACTCCCATCATAAAATCGTTGGCGCACATGACAGCATACTAACAAGGGAAACTCCTCTTCGCAGTCCCCTCAGATTTAGTGGTAAGAGGGCCCAGTGGATATCCCGGCAAAAACTGAACACAGATCAAGCAGGAAAAACAGGAAGAAGGTGTACTGGACTGTGAAAAAAGAAGCCAAATTGAAAGAGTGGACGGTCAAGTCTCAAGATGTGCAATATCGAAGGAGTTTCAATAGCCATTGCGTTGTAGATACGTGGTCACTGTTTTGAAGCGCGAACGGGAAGATTCGTGTTCAAATCTCCCACGTGCCTCCTTTCCTTTACTTTTTGTTTCGAAAGATTATGAGCTGTTCGTCCCATCATTGACGTGTTTGTTCGCTGTATTTAGATTTGTATCTGTGTCGTGGTGTAACGTCCGTTTGCAAGAGCGAGGTGTTTGTTCTACGCAAGTACAACATGTTATGACTCTTGCGTTCCGGTTTGAAAGTTATAACTCTTGAATTCCTTATCCGTAACATGCACTCCACCATACTTGCTGCGGACACTGCGAGAGGGCTCTACAAGCAATGATCACACGCACGGCACAGCGGACACACCAGGAACCGCGGTGTTGGCCGTCGAATGGCGCTAGCTGCGCAGCATTTGTGCACCGCTGCCGTCAGTGTCAGCCAGTTTGCCGTGGCTTACGGAGCTCCATCGCAGTCGTTAACACTGGTAGCATGCCGCGACAGCGTGGACGTGAACCGTATGTGCAGTTGACGGACTTTGAGCGAGGGTGTATAGTGGGCATGCGGGAGGCCGGGTGGACGTACCGCCGAATTGCTCAACACGTGGGGCGTGAGGTCTCCACAGTACATCGATGTTGTCGCCAGTGGTCGGCGGAAGGTGCACGTTCCCGTCGACCTGGGACCGGCCCGCAGCGACTCACGGATGCACGCCAAGACCGTAGGATCCTACGCAGTGCCGTAGGGGACTGCACTGCCACTTCCCAGCAAATTAGGGACACTGTTGCTCCTGGGGTATCGGCGAGGACCATTCGCAACCGTCTCCATGAAGGTGGGCTACGGTCCCGCACACCGTTAGGCCGTCTTCCGCTCACGCCTCAACATCGTGCAGCCCGCCTCCAGTGGTGTCGCGACAGGCGTGAATGGAGGGACGAATGGAGACGTGTCGTCTTCAGCGATGAGAGTCGCTTCTGCCTTGGTGCCAATGATGGTCGTATGCGTGTTTGGCGCCGTGCAGGTGAGCGCCACAATCAGGGCTGCATACGACCAAGGCACACAGGGCCAACACCCGGCATCGTGGTGTGGGGAGCGATCTTCTACACTGGCCATACACCTCTGGTGATAGTCGAGGGGACACTGAATAGTGCACGGTACATCCAAACCGTCATCGAACCCATCGTTCTACCATTCCTAGACCGGCAAGGGAACTTGCTGTTCAAACAGGACAATGCACGTCCGATGTATCCCGTGCCACCCAACGTGCTCTAGAAGGTGTAAGTCAACTACCCTGGCCAGCAAGATCTCCGGATCTGTCCCCCATTGAGCATGTTTGGGACTGGATGAAGCGTCGTCTCACGCGGTCTACACGTCCAGCACGGACGCTGGTCCAACTGAGGCGCCAGGTGGAAATGGCATGGCAAGCCGTTCCACAGGACTACATCCAGTATCTCTACGATCGTCTCCATGGGAGAATAGCAGCCTGCATTGCTGCGAAAGGTGGATATACACTGTACTAGTGCCGACATTGTGTATGCTCTGTTGTCTGTGTCTATGTTCCTGTGGTTCTGTCTGTGTGATCATGTGATGTATCTGACCCCAGTAATGTGTCAATAAAGTTTCCCCTTCCAGGGACAATGAATTCACGGGGTTCTTGTTTCAATTTCCAAGAGTGTATTTCACACCCTTTTATTTGTTATTTTCATTTCTGTGAGAGGTCTAAAGGACATCTTGCCTGACCTCACTATTCACCACATTTGTTTGCGACCGTAATATACGAGGGTCAGTCAAAAAGTAATGCCTCCTGTTTTTTTTCTACGTTTAATTGTCAGGAAATTTAAATGCAATTACATAGGTTGAAAACCACAACATTGAGGATCATTTTGTCATTTTTCAATGTAATCTCCGCCCATCTCTACAGTTTTGGTCCATCTTTGAACAAGGGCATGTATCCCAGCACGGTAAAAATCACAGCTCTGCTTCCTAAGCCATTGAAGCACGGATGTTTTGACGGCCTCCTCATCTTCAAAATGAATCCCACGATGAGCTTCTTTTAGTGGCCCGAACAGATGGAAGTCTGATGGTGCCAGGTCAGGGCTGTATGGGGGATGAGGCAAAACTTCCCATCCAATTTTGACAATCTCGTCAGAGGTGTGACGACTGGTGTGTGGTCTTGCATTGTCATGCAAAAGAAGAACATCTGCCATTGATTTTGTTGGGCGAACTCGCTGAAGACGTGCTTTAAGCTTTTTGAGGGTTGTGACGTATTGAACAGAATTTATTGTGCATCCCTGCTCCAAAAAATCAACCAGAATCACACCCTCTGTATCCCAGAAAACTGTCGCCATAACTTTCCCTGCCGATCACACAGTTTTGAATTTTTTCTTCCTCGGCGAGCCATCGTCTAACAGTGCTGACATCCACTGTCACAACACCATACACCTTCTTCAGTCTTTCATGAATGCGTATGGGCGTTTCACCTTCTGCATTCAAGAATTCAATCACACACCGCTGTCTCAAACGAACATCGATGTCGGCCATCTTACAAACTTCTGCTGTGCTGCCACCTGTTGACACAGAAAGTTACTACTGCAGTGGATTGCAGAAGAAGATTTGAGGAATGGCGCCAAATTCAAATTTTTCCCTTAACTTAATTTTTTTAAGTAGAAAAAAATGGGAGGCATTACTTTTTGACCGACCCTCGTATTTTTACTATATGACTCATATTCTGTAGCCCGCAGCTCGTGGTCGTGCGGTAGCGTTCTCGCTCCCCACGCCCGGGTTTCCGGGTTCGATTCCCGGCGGGCTCAGGGATTTTTTCTGCCTCGTGATGGCTGGGTGTTGTGTGATGTCCTTAGGTTAGTTAGGTTTAAGTAGTTCTAAGTTCTAGGGGACTGATAACCATAGATGTTAAGTCCCATAGTGCTCAGAGCCATTTGAACCATCATATTCTGTAATTAGTGTGTAGTATGAAGGTAGCCAAGACTATAGAAGGAGAACAGTCACGTCAGTGAATGGACGGTCAGTTCATAATTTGGTGAAAAAAAATGGGACACGAGGCAGATTTGTTTATGGATCTCCCACTTTGCAGTACAGCACCGTGACCACACAACCACTACCGAGGTAATTGGAATTCGCTCGAAGTTGTATGTCTTATGCTCGGACCGTTCACTGTTTCTATTTTCCTTCTGTGTTCAGTTTTTGACGGGCTGTCCACTGGGCCACCTTACCACTAAATCTGATGGGGGTGCGCTGCCTTCCGACTGTGTTTTCGTTCATACTCCGACTGCGTACCGCGCCTCGCAAACTTCCTTTGAGGTACGCATCTACGCTATCTACTTACTCGGTCTCTCAGATATTAATCACACAGTGCAAAGGTAAATCTATCTAAACTGAATACGATACCCGTGGCATGTCACATTCACAATTAGGTTTCCCAAATTAAATACTATTACAGTATCAACCCGCTTTACGCAATTACTTAAAATCAGGACAACCAAATCATTACAGAAAAAAGGAAAAAATATTTTGTCAGTGGTGTAGTCTTTCTGTGGGAACACTTTATTAGCATTGATCGCAAACAACAGTGCACAGAAAACTAGTTTCAGAAAATTCAGTTTCCATCTTGTGATTACTTAGTACAATGCAGTAGTGTCTACATCGATATATACAGTCAGACAGTTTTTCATACCTATGTTTTACAAAATAACTCACAGTAAAGGCGGTATATTACGCCCCACATCATTACGTAATGCATAGGTACATATATATGCATATATATTGCCTAGTACAATGTCAGAAGATGTGTCCCTGCTGACGGCTAGAAGCAGACATTCCGTGGGCCTTCACGGCCTGAACTAGGAGTTCGTTTAATCATTTCTGTTACGACACAGAGCAGTAAGGGATAGAAATTAGAATTTTTAAAAAATTAAAACTCACTCACGTAGGCCCAGGCAAATTTAAGTCATGCCAGAGACAGTCGCAAGTGGTTCAGGTCGACGACAAAATCTGCCGATTAAGGAATAAGCATTCAGCAGAAAAGAGGGAAGGAAACCAGAGGAAGCGAGACAAACATATTCGTTAGCTCGTAAGGCACGTTGCAAAAAACTGTATCTCTTTCAGAAGAGCACATAGCGAGGAACCGACACTCCCTTGTGCTAGCTCCCTTTACATACGCCAGTTCCCCATCTCTTGTCATGAGCTGACAATTGGGACGCGATAGTATTCACAGTAACAGCAGTCCATTCAGTGTTTACGATGCTGTAGTCAGTCTATGTCCTGGATGCTCCAGCACAGCCTATGAACTAACCGAAAATGTACTCAAGGTGATGGCCTTCACCGGATGAACATCATGCGGCTCGCCACCTGCCATCTACTGACTTCCGTCACCACATCGCAGAGTGCTGCTAATACCAGACTTCTACGTGGAAGCCAGCAACAGGGGCTCTAGGAGACTGCGTGACTTCGAGTGCTGACACCTACCAAGAGTAAGGAGAAGATAAACCGCCCACACGACTACCGACGCCAGGTACATCGCGGATGGGTCATCAAGGGTCATCGTCCAGTTCGGAGTGGTATCGAGGACACTCTGCAGGCGGCGCAACGGCTTCGCTCTGGACAGCCGCCACGCCGCCAGGGGCGCTGACATCGCCTCCTGGGCATGCAGACGCTGAGCTGTCTCGACGCATGTCATCTAGAGTCCAACACGTAGCTGAATTAGCAACAGACGAGGCTACTGCAGTAGAAGAAGGCTTGTAAACATTGTGAACAAATAACCGAAGCCTAATAATATTTTACAGCCGCCGATGATGCTTCACAGGTTCCCAGCAGCTGCCCTGACTTCACACAGAGGTCTGTGTTGCTACATCATGGACAGGGGACAACGGCTGATTAAGCAATTCTCAATGTCAACTAAATTCACCAACAGACATGTAACTTAATGTTGTTTTATTTTTATTTTGGAATTGCTATCAAGGCTCCGAATTAAGCACTAGTGTAACGACTGAATTCACGACATCCAGGGGTTTATGGCTCTACGTGCCATTTTAGTTTATTCGGAGAGGTGCATGTAGGGCCGGAAGACGGCATAGTGAAATGCCGAAACTGGTAGCCTTCACAATAAAATAGAATAGCATCTTCAGTTACACGGCTCTTGGTGAATTTCATTGACATTGACATTCATACAGAAGTGGATCCACTTGGCCTTCTGTACTTCCATTAGCACTTCACTATCACTCGATGCAGTTATATATAACGCACATATATCATCGATACCGGATGTCCAAGTCCCAGGGAGGTATCGTTGTGATGGTAACAATTATTTTTTATAAATTAACCACCTCAACGGTCCACAGCGGCAGGGGCCACGTTCGCTTCACATTTCTTTTGCAGAATCGAACACAGAAAACGTTCTACTAACCAACTCAGTTTTTCGCTGTACAAGTAGCCTTAACTGATTTTACACAGTTTAAGCAGATTGTAGACAGCGCCGGAACATCTCTTTGACGCCGTTGTAGTAAAAGAAGGAAGAGACGTATGTAACTGTTGGTAAAGAATCGACGGGGTTGCTCCGGTGTTTAATAGAAAAGGATTTTATCGAAAAAAGCTGTACCCTCAGTGAAATCAATAGAAATTATGGAAATGGTAACATTCCTACGCGCACATCCCCTTTTCTGCTATGCGATGTGTATGGGTTGGGTTAGGTTGTTTGTGGGAGGAGACCAAACAGCGAGGTCATCGGTCTCGTCGGATTAGGTAAGGATGTTGAAGGAAGTCGGCCGTGCCCTCTCGAAGGAACCATCCCGGCATTTGCCTGAAGCGATGTAGGGGAATCACGAAAAACCTAAATCAGGATGACAGGACGCGGGATTGAACCGTCGTCCTCCCGAATGCGAGTCCAGTGTGCTAACCACTGCGCCACCTCGCCCGGTGCGATATGTATGGTTTATGTTTCATTGTCTCGTATGACGACAGCGCAAGTAGAGGGTACCTGCACATAGCTTGCCATAGAGCGGATGGGCGTCCCCGGCAAACGGATCACCACCAACAGTGTCAGATGCCCCCACCACATAATAAACTTGGGATAGGTTTGCAGTTTAACATATCAAGAGCACAGGGGAAGAACGTGCTGCGTCCTCTTTCTTCAAAAAATGAGTTATGTATGGTATGTGATGTAGGATTCCATGTTTAATACTGTTAATCGACCAGTGTGACAATATGAATAGTCCACGTTATATAGCCCATTTTAGATTAGACATCCAGGGATAGAACGTTCCAATGTTCCTCGCTACAGGAAATAAACGTGCTTTTCCGCTATGGTGTATTAAGTTTTAGATTCCTTGTGGATTTGCAAAAACTGTTAAAAGCAAGAAACAGACAATTCTTTTTACTACGCATTGTTGGTACAAGTGAAAGCCGTTGCTTTAGTTTCAGACATTCTGATAAGTAGGACTGGTATTATAAATGGTTCATTTCAGTTATAGTTAGTTATTTATATTGAATGATGAGTACTTCATATGAAAACGAAAAACAGACAACTTCTGATTCTAACAATGTTAGGAAAAGGCAAGTATAATGGCGAATGAATACAGTCATGAAGAAATTAATGGTTCATTTGGTTGATTGGTTGGTTTGGGGAAGGAGACCAGACAGCGTGGTCATCGGTCTCATCGGATTAGGGAAGGATGGGGAAGGAAGTCGGCCGTGCCCTTTCAGAGGAACCATCCCGGCATTTGCCTAGAGTGATTTAGGGAAATCACGGAAAACCTAAATCAGGATGGCCGGACGCGGGATAAGGGTTCAGTCGCACTAACTAGGAGAAGAGTGCAATAGTAGCTTCAGTTGGTTCGAGGAAGTAACTGATGAACATGAAGATAAAATATTATACGAAAATTTTATGATACGGAAGAGCGGAATGAACACTCATTGCATCTGACAGGCGTCATTACAGTACTTCCAATTCACAGAAGGCGATCAGGGAAGAATGAAGATGACTCACAGCCTCGAGAGTGTAATTTCAGCTACAGAGTCAGAGTGACACTTTACCGCGTTGTACAAGAAATTCCGATTTGAAGAAAGCCTTCATGGCAGTGTACGGAATAACAAGGCGACGATAAATGATATTAATTTGGGCGAGTCTTCTCGTGATGGAAGGGGTACAGATGGAAATGGGTCATGAAAAATTAACATTTAAGGGTAGATCAAGTCGTTACAGCAATGACAAGGCCAAGAAATTGTACCTCCCAGATGAAGTTTCGATGAAAAAATGCATGAAAGGTTCCAAGATAAATACTAGAATTTTGAAGTTTCATATGAAACGCATAGAACAGTATTCTACACCAAATTCAGTATAGCTTTTGGGTATCGAAGGAGTAAAACATGGTCAGCCTGCTGGGATGAAAATGCTGAATGCAAGATTACCCGAAAATTTAGATGATGGCATTCAGAAATAAGTCTTGAGGGAAAGTAATATGTTCACCATTGGCCAGAAGGTACACAAAGTTAAAGGTGAAACATTTTACTCCAGAAAGAGAAATGCTCGTTTAAGAAGACAAAAGTCTAACGAAACAGAGGCAATCTGCATGGATTTCAAAAAAGCATAGTTATTACAAAAAAACCTTAAGTATTATTGGAGTCTATCTCAGAAGACAGTTGTCTGTTTTCCCTTTCAATATTCATCAGCTTTCTTAAGTGGCCAATGACGTTTATTGTCTTTTTAAATCACTTTGTGACAGAATTATTGGCCAAGATCGCCTAGTAGTAGATATTGCTAATTGCTGTAATCGCACTGTTTCACTCCCATTTACGGAGCTTTTTAGCACTTGATGTTAGGTTGGCGCCATTAAAATACATTGTAGTAATCGCTGCTGCTTGCTGGATTACTGCTGTGTTTCGATGCTGATGCTGGCTCTACATCTGGTTGTCTAGGGTTAAAAAGATTAGGTCCCGTCTTTTTTATGTGCTTTTGATGATAAAGAACGAGCGAAACCAACAAAAATGTAAACGTCAAATATTTATTACTCTGGTGGTCATCTTAATTCCACTGTCCACCAAAGACCATGACACAACACAAAGTACATCTTTTACATGTTCTCTGCATTGTTTATCCACCTCGAACAATAAAACACCTCGTACACACTTTACCAAAGTGACATTCTGACTATGCCCCCGGCCCTTCTTGCTGCTTGTATTTATAACATTGTCAAAGAATTACTAAAAAGAGATATAGTTTATAAGTCTCATGTACATCTATTATCATAATTTGTGCAGAAAAGTTATTAATTTACATCGAGTGACATAATTTAACATGTTATTAAAATGATAGATTGATTTGTTGACTTGACAGAATGATTCTTTGATACAGAAAGGCCGTTTTTTAGAAATTTGTCAATTGACTTCTCTAATTTGCATAAATAACTAAATAACATGAATTATTAAGAATTCCATTGGTTTTGGTCTAAAATAGGATTGATTACCTGAATACTGAGTGAAAACGCTCCTAGTGAACAAATACGTTTTACTGGGTGATTTTTATTTAATGAAATCCAAAATACCTAAGTTGGCCACTATTTTTCGTACTTCATATTAATTATTTAAGATGAACTTAGTATTTTAACATGATGACATTTGCTGTATCAGTGATCAAGTGACATTAACTTTTGTGTGAGTCAGTTATTCAATATAATTTAATGGGTTGACTGTTTATGGAGACATGTTATGCAATCATTGTTAACATACACAATAACTTTTCTATAATCATAAATACTCGTTAAACTGGTTGAATTTGGTATCGCATACTTCGGTAAAGTAAAGCCTTTAATATGTTCCGTTACAACTTCGAGGTTTTGAAGGAGTATTGTGTTGTTTTCACTAGAGTTCTAGACTTCTATTGTATTCTTTTCACTATCTGAGAAGTGAATGTGGGGGTGAAGCGATATTAAATTTTGTCCTTATTACCCCTTTATCACAGAAAGTTGAAACAGCAAAGAGAAACTATTTAACTAGATATATCGTTATTGTTTTAAACAGAGTATTTTATTATAAAATACTCTGAGATACAATGTCTAACAAGGGCTAGTTTTACTTGCTGTATCTTCTATTCCACTATATACAAGTAGCAAGTCTTTTCCTTGTAATTCGTGACATTACTTCAAATTCTATGCCAATAAAACTACAATTGAAATATTTAAGGTATAAATTTACATTAAATTTAACGAGTAAAACATGTCCTTGAAAATGACTATTATTCAGTAATTTTATCCATTAGTACCCACAAAATTCGGTTTCAGATATTTTAAAATTTCTCTCCTAAACAATTTTGTAATGTGGACGAAGCACGTTTCTTCCTGTGTTCGTCCTATGACAGGCACGCAGTGCCTAGTGACGAGGAACTTTGCGTCACCACTTATTCTTCCCTTGCGTCCAAATACTAGTACTGAAAATATCTTCCAAATACAGTATTCGAACGGGCTACCTGAAAGTGTAACACCATCGATGGCGTTAGTTATTGACCTCGGCTGCGGATGCACTGCCCTCGCAGGGTAGGACCATTATTCACGATTCGCTCGCGCCACGTGTAACTCGGCCACTGCTCTTGTGCCAGTGCACCGCATGTGACTGGAATGCAATTTTTTGTGCAACTTGGTGTAATTTAACTGCGCGACACACAGAGCTGCAACACCCCAAATATGCGTTCGTAATATCGCTGGCATGCCTGGCTGAGCCCTGCCTATCAGTGCCATCGACGGCTGCGGTGAGGCCTGCACAGCGGCCGTGCTCTCGTCGCCACATGTCGAAAGTTCGGCAGCGACAATATCTCGAGCTGAAAATGATGTACGAGTGTAGTCACAAACTTCCAGTTATTACCTAGAAGAAATAAAGTTACGTAATTAAGTGAATTCTAATTTTAAAAAACAACAGCCTCAGTTGCAAAGTTTACCTACCCTTACATAGGTTTCAGTCGGGATAACCCAACATTCTTCAGAATAAAAATATTTACTGTTTCTCCATAGGGGACATCGCAAAGCTAAAACTACAAATCCATGAATTATCGTCAGACTGTAAAAACTTATCTGACACTGCCTTGGCCCCACTTCGCCACCGCGACACGGCGGCCGCAAGTGCTGTACTGGAACTGACCGTAGCGTCATGAGGCCCGCCTAGGCCGACACAATACCTTGCGCCTGAGCATGAACTGTGTGATTTGTACTTTTTGGAAGAAGACGCAAACCTAACTCCTGTCCTTGAATTTACTAGTAAAGTGAAATAAAAGAAAGATATATCTGAGGAAAAGGGCGTATATGTTATCCTGTGCAAAACGAACTTAGATCGACTGTCTTTATATTTATGAAGTGTTCGTTGGTCATGATATGAGGAAGACATCGTGCTTACAACGGATGACCTGTCTAGGAAAATTTTGTGCTTAATAACGAAGTTTAATCCCCTTCCAACAAGTACAAATCACACAGTTCATGCGCAGGCGCAAGGTATTGTGTCGGCCTAGGCAGGCCTCATGAAGCTACGGTCAGTTCCAGTACAGCACTTGTGGCCGCCGTGTCGCGGTGGTGAAGTGGGGCCAAGGCAGTGTCAGATAAGTTTTTACAGTCTGACGATAATTCGTGGATTTGTAGTTTTAGCTTTGCGATGTCCCCTATGGAGAAACGGTAGTTATTTTTATTCTGACGAAGGTTGGTCAAATGTTTCAAATGGCTCTGAGCACTATGGGACTTAACTTCAGAGGTCATCAGCCCCCTAGAACTTAGAACTACTGAAACCTAACTAACCTAAGGACATCACACAACACCCAGCCATCACGAGGCAGAAAAAATCCCTGAGCCCGCCCTGCCCGAGGCAGGGTTCAAACCTGCGACCGTAGTGGTCGAGCGGTTCCAGACTGTAGATCCTAGAACCGCCCGGCCACCTCGGCCGGCGAAGAAGGTTGGGTTATCCCGACAGAAACCTAGGTAAAGTTAGGTAAACTTTGCAAATGAGGCTGTTTGCTTTCAAAATTAAAATTAATATTTATACGGTTGCTGACAGGGCTGCGAAATGTTGAAAATACTTAAACGTAATGAAGTCCTCGTTTTTCATTTAGATGTCTGCAGTCCTGGTACACCTCGGAATATCGGTGCCACATGTAAGAAACCAGGTGGATTCCATCCGGATCTTCACTCCAAAATTATTTTTTTGCAAATATCTTCGAACCATGGGCCTTGCCGTTGGTGGGGAGGCTTGCGTGTCTCAGTGATTCAGATAGCCTTAACACAGGTACAATCACAACGGAGGAGTATCTGTTGAGAGGCCAGACAAATGTGTGGTTCCTGGAGAGGGGCAGCAGCCTATTCAGTAGTTGCAGGGGCAACACTGGATGATTGACTGATCTGGCCTTGTAACATTAGCCAAAATGGCCTTGCTGTGCTGGTACTGCGAACGGCTGGGAGTAAGAGGAAACTGCAGCCGTAATTTTTCCCGAGGGCATGTAGCTTTAGTGTATGGTTAAATGATGATGGCGTCCTCTTGGGTAAAATATTCCGGGGATAAAATAATCCCCATTCGGATCTCTCGGGTGGATCTACTCCACGTCGTTATCAGGAGAAACAAAACTGGCGTTCTACGGATCGGAGCGTGGAATTTCACATCCATTAATCGGGCAGGTAGATTAAAAAATTTTAAAGAGGGAAATGGATAGGTTAAAGTTAGTTGTAGTAGGAATTAGTGAAGTTTGGTGGGAGGGGGAACAAGACTTCTGGTCAGGCGAATACAGGGTTATAAGTACAAAATCAAATAGGGGTAATGCAGGAGTATAATGATGAATAAAAAAAATAGGAGCGCGGGTCAACTACAACTAACAGCATAGTGAATGCATTATTGCAGCCAAGAGAGACACGAAGCCCACACCTAGCACCGTAGTACAAGTTTATATGCCAACTAGCTCCGCAGATGACGAAGAGACTGAAGAAATGTATCATGAGATAAAAGAAATTATTCAGATAGTGAATCGAGACGAAAATTTAATATTCATGGGGGACTGGAATTTGATAGTAGGAACAGGAGGAGAAGGAAAAAGTAGTAAGAGAATATGGAATGGGTGTAGGGAATGAAATAGGAAGTCGCCTGATAGAATTATGCACAGAGCATAACTTAATCATAGGTAACACTTGCTTTAAGAATCATGAAAGAAGGTTGTACATGTGAAAAAGGCCTGGAGAAATTGGAAGGTTTCAGGTAGATCATGTAATGGTAAGACAGAGCTTCAGAAACCAGGTTTTAAATTGTAAGACATTCGAGGGCAGATGTGGACCCTGGCCAGAATCTGTTGATTATGAACTGTATATTAAAACTGAAGGAACTGCAAAAAGGTGGGAATTTAAGGATATATGACCTGGATAAACTGAAAGAAGGTTGTAGAGAGTTTCAGAGAAAGCATTATCGAACGATTGACAGGAACAAGGGAAAGAAATACAGTACAAGAAGAATGGGTAGCTTTGAGAGAAGAAATAGTGAAGGCAGCAGAGGATCAAGTATGTAAAAAGACGAGGGCTAGTAGAAATCCTTGGGTAACAGAAGAGACACTGAATTTAATTGCTGAAAGGAGAAAATATAAAAATGCAGTAGATGAGGCGGGCATAAAGAAGTACAAACGTCTTAAAATGAGATCCACAGGAAGTGCAAAATGACTAAGCAGGGATGGGCAGAGGATGTAAGGATGTAGAGGCATATATCACTAGGGAAAAAAAATTAAAGAGACCGTTGGAGAAAAAAGAACCACTTGTATGAATATCAAGAGCTCAGATGGAAAACCAGTTCTAAGCAAAGAAGGGAAAGCAGTAAGATGGAAGGGATATGTAGAGGGTCTACACAAGGACGATGTACTTGAGGGCAATAGAAATGGAAGAGGACGTACGTGAAGATGAAATGGGAGATATGATACTACGTGAAGAATTTGACAGAGCACTGAAAGACCTAAATAGAAACAAGGCTCTTAGAGTAGACAGTATTGTGTTAGAACTATTGATAGCCATGGGAGAGCCAGTCCTGACAAAACTCTACCACCTGGTGAGCAAGATGTATGAGACAGGCATAATACCCTCAGACTTCAAGAATAATATAATAATTCCGATATTAAAGAAAGGAGGTATTGAGAGGTGTGAAAATTACCGAATTATCGGTTTAATAAGTCAAGGCTGCAAAATACTAACACGAATTCTGTACAGTCGAACGGAAATACTGGCAGATGTCAACCTCGGGGAAGAACAGTTTGGATTCCGTAGAAATGATGGAACACGTGAGGCAATACTGACCCTATGACTTACCTTAGAAGATAGATTAAGGAAAGGCAAACCTACGTTTCTAGCATTTGTAGACTTAGAGGAAGCATTTGGCAATGGTGACAGAAATACTCTCTTTCAAATTCTGTAGCCCGCAGGGGTCAAATACAAGGAGCGAAAGGCTATTTACAGTTGGTACAGAAACAAAATGGTAGCTATAAGAGACGTGGGGCATGAAAGGGAAGCAGTGGTTGGGGAGGCAGGGAGGCAGGGTTGTAGCCTGTCACTGATGTTACTTAATCTGTATATTGAGCAAGCAGTAAAGGAAACAAAAGAAAAATTTGGAGTAGGAATTAAAATACACACAGAAGAAATTAATTTGAGGTTTGCCGGTGACATTGTAATTCTGTCAGAGACGGAACCTGGAAGAGCAGGTGCACGGAATGGACAGTGTCTTCAAAGAAGGATATAAGATCAACATCGACAAAAGCAAAAAGAGGATAATGGAATGTAGTCAAATTAAATCGGGTGATGCGGAGTGAATTAGATTAGGAAATGAGACACTTAAAGTAGTACATGAGTTTTGTTATTTGGGGAGTAAAATAACTGATGATAGTCGAAGTAGAGAGGATATGAGATATAGATGAGCAATATCAAGAAAAGAGTTTCTGAAGAAGAGAAATATCTTAACATCGAGTATAGAATTATGTGCCAGGAAGACTTTCCTGAAAGTATCTGTTTGGAGTGTAGCCATGTATGGATGTGAAACATGGACGATAATTAGTTCAGGCAAGAAGAAAATTGAAGCTTTCGAAATGTGGTGCTACAGAAGAATGGTGAAGATAAGATGGCCAGATCACGTAACTAATGAGGAGGTACTGTATAGAATTGGAGAGAAGAGGAATTGCGGCACAACTTAACTAGAAAAAAGGATCGGTTGGTAGGGCATGTTCTGAGGCATCAAAGGATCACTAATTTTGTACTGGAGGGCAGTGCAGAGGGTAAAAATCGTAGAGGGAGATCAAGAGATGACTACAGTAAGCTGATTCAGAAGGATGTAGGGTGCAGTAGTTACTTGGAAATGAAGAAGCTATGACGGGATAAAGTAGGATGGAGAACTGCCACAAACCAGTCTCTGGACTGAAGATCACAACAACAAGAACAACAGTGTTAATTTGATCACCGATGCAAAGTATTTATGAATCTCAAATTATCCATTACTTTCTTTTGGTCTATTTGAGCTCCATCGCATTGGTTTCCTTAAAAATCGTGCTAATTACAGCTACCAGGAATATAAAATTTCGTTATTTTTCATATGTAAACGTATACGTGAGTGTTAAGTTTCTTATCAAGGCGATAAAAGAACGGCCAGATAAAGGACGGTAGCAATTGCATAGTTAATACCAAAAAGATGTCAGCAACTTCTGCCCTCATTTAGATTCAGAGTAATTAGCATTCATGGTTAAAACACCATTATTTTAAAAAATCACATATTTCAATAAACTAGGCAGCGTAATTCAATAGAAACTGTTGTACTTAAAAATCGTGAGTCAAACAAATACGAGGGTTGTCCAGAAAGTAAGTTCCGATAGGTCGCGAAATGGAAACCACTGGGAAAATCCGGTAAAGCTTGTCACAGATGTGTTGAACAGTGTCTCTAGTGTGCCCGTCGATCTTGTCGCGTCGTTCTTTTCTGTTTTGAGTGAACAGTGAGCACGCAAAGATGGGTAGGGAATAGCGTCTCCCTCCAAGCATGAGGGCCTGTTTAGAGATTTCGCCTGTGTTATGCAGCCCACATAACACAACTGTCGAGCAGTTCCTTCTTCATGCCAACTCCCAGCCGCACACTACAGGGGCAATGAAGACGCTCCTGCAGCGTTTCCGATGAGAAGTGTTTGATCACCTACAATACAGTCCACAACTGGCTCCCCCTCAGCCTCATCTCTGCTAGCAAGAACCGCTGGCTATGAGGACAAAATTTTTCCACTGGCAACGAGCTGCAGGCCACTGCAGATAATTGGCAGAAAGCGCAGGTAGCTGCTTTCTATGACGAGGATGTTGGAAAGCTGATACAACACTACGACAACACTCGAAGTTGGAGAGGCAATTATGTAGAGAAGTAGATGGAAGGTGTGCCTAACTGTTGCAAATAAAACGTTTCTGGTTTTCACTGTGGTTTCCATTTAGCGACCGATCGGAACTTACTTTCTGGACAACTCTTGTATTATTCGGTTAGTCAGAAATGGAAATCATTAATTGTAGCTTGTAAAACTCTAACAAGCAACAATAGCTGAATGCAGTTTTAAGTATTGCAGTTTTTTGAAACGAAGGTTTTGGAAGCCATTGTAGTCAGTCTATGGGATGTTATGAAAAGAGATATACCTGTGCCCGAAATTAGCTTTTTATATGCTCGTCTTACAGAAATAATATTCACTCCCCTTTCAGCAATTGCTTCTTCTACAGTCCGAGCCATACGCCTGCTCTGTTGAAGAAGAATAATGTGTCTAGAGGAAAAGGTGTATTACAACCAGTAGCATTACACGAGTCTAAAGGTTGCCGCAAATGTTTTGTTAGTATCGGGTTAGCTGAGGTATTAAACGATGGATAGTTTGTGAGTGAAAACTTCAATGTATTGCCACTTGTTTTATACAAAACAGCGCCAGATATCTGTTAAGTTGAAATTACAATTTCAGCTCACTCATCATTGCCAGATTATGGTAACTAACCGAACCCGTTACCAAAGGGTTATCTGTGACAGAATGCTCGGTCAAATATTACTCAAGACCACTACGAATGTTCAGTTTGCTGTCACAGCTTATACAACAGGCCATACATTTATGTTATTCAGGTCTTAGTTTACACCTTAAAAGTCGGAATTTCACATTGTTTCCCAACTTTGCGGCACTCCACGGTCAATCATTATTCTGCAAAATAATCACATCTATGCAGAGCTCCTCATATGCGCATCGTTATGGCTGGGTTCCGAGCTGAACTTTAGACTTAAATCAATTCTGTAGTCCACAAAATAAGCGCGAGCGTACCGTCCTCTGATTGGCTGATATACGTCATAGCTAATCCGATATTAGTATTAAACTACGAACTCATACGCCTTTTATCCTTGACCAATCATAACTTAATAGCTCTTATGAACAATTTACTAAACGAACAAATCTAGAAAAGTCACAAAAATCAAAATGACTCGCTCTTTAAATGAAAATTATCATAAAATGTTTGTGTCCCCAGTCGCAGGAAATGGCTACTTGCACATTACAAAATTCCCCTAAGAGTTTAATTCGCTTTCTCTGCACAGTCACACTTCTCATGCTAACATGTACTCAGTTAACAGACATAACAATATTCATTTAATATCTTTCTTTCCATTTACTCCATCATTCACAATAACAAACAAATCAGCAATAATTAATGGCAGTAGTAATAATTACAATAACTACAGTTTAGTTTCCAAAATATTTTTATCCACTCGACAATTTCATAATCCGTAAGAAGCTGACACCGTTTGGTCACAGTCTTTACTATTTGCAACTACCCACTGGGTCGAAGCACATCTGTCAGGCGATAACCATTACTCATTATCTCAAGCTGTATGCTTGCTACCGTCTGTTTCTTAACATTGGCGCGATATGAGGCGCTACAGCTCAAGTGACTGATTTTAATTAGCTCACTGAACTTGCAATTAATCTCATGAACAGCGTTAACCATCAATAATGAATTCTGCAAAAGGTGACAATAGTATTGGACTGTTACTTCCAGATTAAACTTTCTGTCCACATCGTGTTCGTTTCGATATGACTATCTTATTGTAAGGAAATCGCTGCAAATTTCTACGTTTATGTTAGGTTACTGCACTCGCACAATCATATTATACAACGTCAACAGAATCTAGTATGTGGCTTAACATGTATCTGTGGGTAAATTGTAGTAAATGAGACTCAGTCTATCGATAAATCGTATGTTATTTAATATCAAAGTGTTTGGACTGCAAATCTGATGTGTAACACGTCATTTAAAATGGCCTATTTTAGACAACCACTTTTCAGCCAGATTCGACGGAGGCACAGCTATCGAAGGAAAATTAGCACACGTAAATAAGCACTCCGGTACAGGTCCAAAACAAAATATCGCAAGTCACCGATAACGTGGTATATTCCGCTAAACCGAATTTTGGTGGTTGGGAGTGGATGGCTGGGATTTTATTAACAGCAGAGGGTGAGCTGAAAATAATTTCTTGAAGTATTCATTCACGATAGTATTCTCGGAGGCTACAGCGGAGATTCGGTCACGATTCTGAGATCACTGGCTTGGGACGTGACGTCATGCCCTACCAATCCCTCAGTAACGGCCACCGACGCCTTCCTGTAAGAGATCAGCAGAAGAATTACGGCTCACTTACAATGTTAACACCCCTCAAGTACGAAACACACGCAATATTTGAAATGAGTCTCGGAAAATCAGAAATTTTATTTTAAAAAAATGTTATGAAGAAATTTTACGTATAAAATTTCATAAATGTAGTATTTAGAAAACTATATAACCGTCAAAACCTCGAAAATCACAGACTCATTTGACACAAAAATTTTCAAACCGTCTTAAGTTTAACGATTAATAACAATACTTCGTTTTTGTTTTAACAGGTTTCCACCTTAAAGTACTTCAGCGCAAGTGAATTCCAATTTCACTCAATTTATTCTCGTCCACAAGCACTGTCCCACAATAACCTTCTTGACCACATGTAACAGCTAATGAACCACTGGTCACCATTCACCACACGATAACACCATATATAGCTACTAATGTCCAATGCACCATCTTAATGGTACAACGTTACGCTCAATGCTCCGTACATGCCAAAGCATCGGCCCAAACTAGTTATTTCTCGCGCAACAGAAAACGAAAAGCTTAGTGCGCCTTAAGCTAGATATATTCTGAAGTAGGTCAACTTAACAGCGATAGATTTGCAGAGATACCGTTTACGCTAGATAAGTAAATGTTTCAAATGGCTCTGAGCACTATGGGACTTAACAGCTGAGGTCATCACTCCCCTAGAACTTAGAACTACTTAAACCTAACTAACCTAAGGACGTCACACACATCCATGCCCGAGGCAGGATTCGACCTGCGACCGTAGCGGTCGCGAGGTTCCAGACTGAAGCGCTTAGAACCGCTCGGCCATTCCTGTCGGCTGCTAGATAACTAATAAGTATACTAACCTAAAGGAGCGTGGTGCATAACATCTAACTTAGAATTAGCAGGCAGACCATTTGTGTGAAGGAAAACGTCTTACACTCCTTCTTTTAATTTAGTTAGGCACAACATAGGCAACCAATATCAAAAGGCCGTTCTTTATCACAAATTACAAAATTAGTTCATTGCTCACACTGAATGTATCAAAGCTGGAAATACTCTTCCTGGGTAGTGAACACGTAAAGATGCCTAGAAAATAGTGCCTCCCGCCAAGTATGAGGACCTGGTGGGAGATTTCGCCTGATGTCATGCAGCCCACGGAACATAACTGTCATGCTTTTCGTTCTTCATGACAATTCTCTGCCGCACTCTGCAGGGGCAATGAAGGTGCTTATGCAGCGTTTTCGATTGGAAGTGTTTGGGTATTCACTACACAGCCTGTAATTGGCTCTCCCTGCGTTTCCTCTCTGCTCGGAAGAACCGTTGGCTATGAAGACAACATTTTGGCAAAGACAACAGGCTGTAGACGATCGTAGAGAATTGGCGGAAAGCATAGCTGGCTGCCTTGTATGACGAGGGTATTGGCGCCTATATAGAGAAGTAGCTGGAAGGTGTAACTTATTATTGCACATGCAACATTTTTCATTTTCAGATGGTTTCCACTTCGCGACAGATCAAAACTTGCTTTCCGAATAGCCCTCGTATAAGGCGTGTAATGCTTTCAAAGACACAGCCGCTAACGCCCCAACCCTCCGCCTTTATCGCTTGTGTGGTGCCGGGAAAACGAGTCTGAACAAAGTAGCAAATACAATCTTGCACGGCCAGCATACATGCGTAAAATCTGTAATGCCGATCCGCCACGGGAGTGTAAAGTCATTGCACGACACTTAACAGCAATAAGCACTGAGAGGCTTCATATTAGCCTCAAACCGGACAAACAGAATAAGAGCAATACCATGCGGCCAGACTGGAACAACTGACGTGGGCCGCACTCCGTGATAGTACGTGGCAGCGGGCACAGACAACACTGACATAGTTCCGTGCCTGTTGATGGGGCACATGACCCACCACACAAAGTCCGTAGTTAATTCAAAAGTCCGCCAGTAGACGTGTAGCTATTAACATGGTCCGCTATTTCAAGAGATTGGCTTTACTAATGTGACAAGATCTTGATTGTAGAGGCCTTATTGGGGCCGTATGGACATACAGACCGTTGCCGTGGCGTGGTGCTAGCAGGCTATGCTCACAAGGGGCAAACCGTTACAGGAGCAAACGAGAATGTTTTGAGAAAAACTTGGTAGTAAAACAAGGAAAAATGTTTGTTCCGTGCACGACACAACTTACTTCTCGACATAGTTTCCTTATACACTTGATCCAGCACCCCTTCAGCTTTTTCATGCAATCGAAAATTCTATAAAACTCTGCAAAATCAATTGTCACTTCTCCATTGGATGAAAATTCTAGTTAGGGAACAGGAAGAAGCCACTTGGAGCTAAGTCTGGTGAATAAGGTGGATGAGGAACCAATTCGTAGGTAAGTTCATGCATTTTCGCCATTGTTGTTACAGATGTGTGACTGGTGGATTATCCTGGTGAGAAAGCACGTTTTTGCGTGTCAACCTTGATCTTTTTCATCCAACACAAGTACTACCGAAATCTCCTGACGACTTTACGGGAAGCTGTCCGATGCGGAATTTTTCCTTCACGACAAAAAAAAAAAAAAAAAAAAAAAAAAAAATGGCTCTGATCACTATGGGACTTAACATCTGAGGTCATCAGTACCCTAGAACTTAGAACTACTTAAACCTAATTAACCTAAGGACATCACACACATCCATGCCCGAGGCAGGATTCGAACCTGCGACCGTAGCGGTCGCGCGGTTCCAGACTGAAGCGCCTAGAAGCGCTCGGCCACACCGACCGGATCACGACAACGCCCCACTCAATGTACCGAGGACACAGACATACAACGGACTATCGAAAAGTTGTCCCACATCTAACCTCTCCCTCTCTCCCTCCGCTCCCCCCCCCCCCCACCCCCCACCCCCGTATTCTCCTCACAGATCGTGCAGTGATTTACCTCTTTTATTTATTTTATTTTACACTTCCAGTTCCGAAGGACCAAACTGAGGAGCAAATCTCCATGGTCATGGAACATGCCAGTACATGAAATTACAACAGTAAAGTAATAACAGATAAAATAAAATGTTTGTGAATCCTAAAAAGACGACAAAATATAAGTTTATATAAACCCAATCAACAACGTACCACAGGAATTAGCACAATTTTTCAATGAACTCCTCGAGAGAATAGATGAGAGTCTTGCGCCAAGCTCCTGAAAATGGGCTTTCCACGACAGTTTACTATCCATCAGAACATCTAGAAATTTGAAATCTTCCGTCTCACTAATGATATCCCCATCTGTGTAATTAGAACGTCAGGAGTGGCTGAATTGTATGTTAGAAACTGTAAAAACTGAGTCTTACTGCCATTTAGCGTCTATTTTCTACAAGCCATGGGCTTATGTCTTGAACTGCACTATTTGAAACACTGTCAATGCGGCAATGACATCCTTATCTACCAAGCTGGTGTTATCAGCAAACAGAAATCACCTACGATACTATAAGACATATCATTTATATAAATAAGGAACAGGAGTGGTCCCAGGCCTGATCCCTGTGGCATCCCGCCCCCTCCATTTATCTGTGCCCCACTTGGGCCCATTCTCAGTACTGTGGAGAATGACATTTTGCTGTCTGTTCTTAAAGTAAGAGTTGTGAACAGTTGGACGATCGATAGTTCACGCCACATCTCCTGGAATACAATCTTTGGCGTGAAGGGGATGTGGCACGTTTGCCGCCAGTGCCGACGAGTCAGTGAAGCGGCACTGACAGCGTAGCTGTGCAGGGCAACGGGCCGGCTGTTTTTTCCAACGTCCAAGTGACTCCCATGTTGATCTGTCTGAGCACTTTCCGAACATGAGGGACGTGCATAGGAAACCTGAGTGGTCACATTATTCCTTTGGCCGGCCAGGCCTGTAGAGGAGCGGTGTGTCGCTGTCATCGACACATCTCGAGGCTGCTGATCTTTCTCCCAGTTGTGAGCGTGATAATTGTGACTGGTTCGCTTCCTGCGCATGTTTCTGCCCTGCTGCTTCTGTAGTAGACTCGGTTCAGCCTCCTGTTGTCGTTGCCCCTGTTCCTGTCTCTAACCAGGAGATTTGAGGAGAGTATCGTTCGTATCAAAACATAATAGTTTCCCTTTGGTAATTGTCGTAGTTACAACTTTAGTATGTATATTACATTATTGGGGGTTTTGTAAATTTATTTTTTGCCTAATATATTGTGTACTAAATTGTCAGATAGCTTTCTTTTGTTATTTGGAGCCCGCAAGCTTAAGCTCCTCACTGGGGCAAATCTTGTCGCTTGTATCTTGACTGGCTGTAGTTTTAAACCAGGCTTATGTTTACGTGGGTGAAGTTCATCAGCCAACCGTTCGTGTCTCCTTTCAACCTATGTTTTCCGGACCGCGCGACGGTTACGTATTTACCGTTTCCGCCTGGTGGCGTGATTTGAAGCTAAATCTCGGTTGGCCGCTGAACTTCTATAAATCTATACCGTCAGGTGTAAGTTTGGGCGGTTGCCATGGTCAGTTACCTTATTCTCTTTTAGCGACTTTTCAGAAGTGTTTCGTTTACGCTGCCTTTGTGTAATCTGATTTTTATTTTAAAAGATACTTCTCTGTCCGTTAGGCTACCGCTGTATGTATATGCCTTGGGGTGTGTGCTCACTGGAGGCTTAGAACAAGAGCAGTGTGTGGGCAGCGTGTTAGTCCAGAACGAAGTAGTTTCTGCTCCGTTCGTCCAGACCACATTGCCCGACACCTGATAGCTTCATATTTATTTATTATTTTATATTAATTCCTTTAACTCCTTATGTGAAGCACAGAGCTGCAACGAAGGATCGTCATCTTGTTCTTTATTCTGCTAGTATTTTCACTTCGCATCCTATTCCTTCCTGTTGACCTTCTGCTTCAACTGATTGTCTCCATGTCATTTTGGACCTGCCTCGTCTCCGTCGTTGCTGCGGGTTCCATTAAAGTGCTTCCTTAGCAACATGTTCATTTGGTCTCCTAAGTGTATGTCCTAACCATCCACACGTCCTGCTTCTTACTTGCAGCTCTGTTGGCTTCTGGTTGGTTCTTTCCCAGAGTGTTTCGCTAGAGATGACATTTGGCCACCGTATCCCCAGGATGTTCCTCAGACTTCTGCTGTTGAATGTCTACAGCTTACAGATTAGCTTCTTTGTCACTTTCCATGTTTCACATTCATATAGAAGCACAGATTTTACATTATTTCCAAATGTCTGGAGTTTGGTCCTCAGTGTTATTTATTTCGATCTCCAGATAAAGCTGAGAGTTATAAAAGCGCCTTTGGTTTTGTTGATACGGCTGTTAATGTACTCTGATGCACCACCATATGGTGTAATCATGTTTCCGAGTAGCTAAACTTACCCACTCTTTCAATTACCTGGCTCCCAAGCTTAAACTCTGCGGCATTGTTATCATTTGCCCACATATCGTACAAAATAAAGTACTATGTTAAATAATATCGGCGAGAGCATGCAGCCGTGCTTAGCTCCAGTTTTCACTGCTATTGGATATGAAAGCTGACCTTGATGTTGAAACTGGCAAGTGTAGTTTTCATACAAGCACTTGACAAGAAGAATTATTTTCTTTGGAATTCCAAAAGTCTGCAGTGAGCTCCATATTTCAGTTCTAATTACACTCTCAAAGGCCTTTTGAGAGACTAAAAACAGCATGTAAAGCGGTGACTGAGATTCTTATGAATGTTCAGCTATTATTCTCAAGGTGTTTATCTGGTCAATGCAACAGCGACTCTCCCTAAATCCTCCTTGCTCTCCTCTTAATTTTTTGTCTTTATATGCTGTTACACTATTTAGGCAGCTTTACTGTATGATTAAATGATGATGGCGTCCTCTTGGGTAAAATATTCCGGAGGTAAAATAGTCCCCCATTCGGATCTCCGGGCGGGGACTACTCAAGAGGATGTCGTTATCAGGAGAAAGAAAACTGGCGTTCTACGGATCGGAGTGTGCAATGTCAGATCCCTTGATCGGGCAGGTAGGTTAGAAAATATAAAAACGGAAATGGATAGGTTAAAGTTAGATATAGTGGGAATTAGTGAAGTTCGGTGGCAGGAGGAGCAAGACTTTTGGTCGGTGACTACAGGGTTATAAACACAAAATCAAATAGGGGTAATGCAGGAGTAGGTTTAATAATGAATAGGAATATAGGAATGCGGGTAAGATACTACAAACAGCATAGTGAACGCATTATTGTGGCCAAGATAGATACGAAGCCCACACCTACTACAGTAGTACAACTATATATACCAACTAGCTCTGCAGATGACGAAGACACTGAAGAAATGTATGATGAAATAAAAGAAATTATTCAGATAGTGAAGGGAGATGAAAATTTAATAGTCATGAGTGACTGGAATTCGAGTGTAGGAAAAGGGAGAGAAGGAAATGTAGTAGGTGGATATGAATTGGGGCTAAAAAATGAAAGACCAAGCCGCTTGGTAGAATTTTGCACAGAGCACAACTTAATCATAGCTAACACTTGGTGTAAGAATCATGAAAGAAGGTTGTATACATGGAAGAACCCTGGAGATACTAAAAGGTATCAGATAGATTAAATAATGGTAAGACAGAGATTTAGGAACCAGGTTTTAAATTGTAAGACATTTCCATGGGCAGATGTGGACTCTGACCACAATCTATTGGTTATGACCTGTAGATTAAAACTGAAGAAACTGCAAAAAGGAGGGAACTTAAGGAGATATGACCTGGATAATCTGAAAGAATCAGAGGTTGTACAGAGTTTCAGGGAGAGCGTAAGGGAACAATTGACAGGAATTGGGGAAAGAAATACAGTAGAAGAAGAATGGGTAGCTTTGAGGTATGAAGTAGTGAAGGCAGCAGAGGATCAATTAGGTAAAAAGACGAGGGCTAGTAGAAATCCTTGGGTAACAGAAGAAATATTGAATTTAACTGATGAAAGGAGAAAATATAAAAATGCCGTAAATGAAGCAGGCAAAAAGGAATACAGACGTCTCAAAAATGAGATCGACAGGAAGTGCAAAATGGCCAAGCAGGGATGGCTAGAGGACAAATGTAAGGATGTAGAGGCTTATCTCACTAGGGGTAAGATACTGCCTACAGGAAAATTAAAGACCTTTGGAGATAAGAGAACCACTTGTATGAACATCAAGAGCTCAGATGGAAACCCAGTTCTAAGCAAAGAAGGGAAAGCAGAAAGGTGGAAGGAGTATATAGAGGGTCTACACAAGGGCGATGTACTTGAGGATAATATTATGGAAATGGAAGAGGATTTAGATGAAGCTAAAATGCGAGATACGATACTGCGTGAAGAGTTTGACAGAGCACTGAAAGACCTGAGTCGAAACAAGGCCCCCGGAGTAGACAACATACCATTGGAACTACTGACGGCCATGGTAGAGCCAGTCCTGACAAAACTCTACCATCTGGTGAGCAAGATGTATGAAACAGGCGAAATACCCTCAGGCTTCAAGAAGAATATAATAATTCCAATCCCAAAGAAAGCAGGTGTTGACAGATGTGAAAATTACCGAACTATTAGTTTAATAAACCACAGCTGCAAAATACTAACACGGATTCTTTACAGACGAATGGAAAAACTAGTAGAAGCCGACCTCGGGGAAGATCAGTTTGAATTCCGTAGAAATACTGGAACACGTGAGGCAATACTGACCTTACGACTTATCTTAGAAGAAAGACTAAGGAAAGGCAAACCTACGTTTCTAGCATTTGTAGACTTAGAGAAGGCTTTTGACAATGTTGATTGGAATACTCTCTTTCAAATTCTAAAGGTGGCAGGTGTAAAATACAGTGAGCGAAAGGCTATTTACAATTTGTACAGAAACCAGAGGGCAGTTATAAGAGTCGAGGGACATGAAAGGGAAGCAGTGGTTGGGAAGGGAGTGAGACAGGGTTGTAGTCTCTCCCCGATGTTATTCAATCTGTATATTGAGCAAACAATGAAGGAAACAAATGAAAAATTCGGAGTAGGTATTAAAATTCAGGGAGAAGAAATAAAACTTTGAGGTTCGCTGATGACATTGTAATTCTGTCAGAGACAGCAAAGGACTTCGAAGAGCAGTTGAATGGAATAGACAGTGTCTTGAGAGGAGTATATAAGATGAACATAAACAAAAGCAAAACGAGGATAATGGAATGTAGTCGAATTAAGTCGGGTGATGCTGAGGGAATTAGATTAGGAAGTGAGACACTTAAAGTAGTAAAGGACTTTTGCTGTTTGGGGAGCAAAATAACTGATGATCGTCGAAGTAGAGAGGATATAAAATGTAGACTGGCAATGGCAATGAAAGTGTTTCTGAAGAAGAGAAATTTGTTAACATCGAGTATAGATTTAAGTGTCAGGAAGTCGTTACTGAAAGTATTTGTATGGAGTGTAGCCATGTATGGAAGTGAAACATGGACGATAAATAGTTTAGACAAGAATAGAAGCTTTCAAAATGTGGCGCTACAGAAGAATGCTGAAGATTAGATGGATAGATCGCATTACTAATAAGTAAGTATTAAGTAGGGTTGGGGAGAAGAGAAGTTTGTGGAACAACTTGACCAGAAGAAGGGATTGGTTGGTAGGACATGTTCTGAGGCACCAAGGGATCACCAATTTAGTATTGGAGGGCAGCGTAGAGGGTAAAAATCGAAGAGGGAGACCAAGAGATGAATACACCAAGCAGATTCAGAAGGATGTAGGTTGCAGTAGGTACTGGGAGATGAAGAAGCTTGCACAGGACAGAGTAACATGGAGAGCTGCATCAAACCAGTCTCAGGGCTGAAGACCACAACAACAACAACAACTATTTATGATTATTCGAGAGAGGATCTTACTTGGAACTGACAGCAGGGCGATGCATTTCCGATTATCACAAACCGATAGATCTCCTTTCTTTGAGAGTTTGATGAGCGAGTCTCTGTTCCAATCATTCGTTTCTTTTTCATCCAACCATTTGGCTGTCAGGAGCAGATGTATAATTCCTGATTTTATAGAGGGATCTACTTGAAGTAAGTCTGAACTGATGTTGTCCAGGCCCGGAGCTTTTCCATATCTTATTTGTTGAACTGCTTTACGGATTTATTCTTTTGATGGCGCTTCTACGTTGCTTGACATATCTTGTGGGAGTCTTCGTCATCCACATTCAGTTGAGTTACATTGTCATCTGTAGTTCCACGGTTCATACCGTACTGAAAATGTGTTTTTCACCTCTGAACTTGGTCTTCTCGATATGTGAGCAGTTTTCCTTACTTGTCCTTGATTGGCATATCAACCCGAAATTTCTTATTTGACAGTTTCCGTATGATTGCATCCCAAGTATGGTCAGAGATCTGGTCTTGTCTGCCGTGGTTCTTTGTTCTAAGAATTTCTTCAGCAGTCTGTGCACAGATCGTTTTCACGGATTCCCATTGACCCTTAATGTTATTCTCTTCGATTCCTGTGCTAAGCACTTCAAAAATATTTCTCAGTTGGATCGAGAACTACTGTCACAGTTTTGTATTGTCCAACTATCCAAAATTAAAAGTAATCCTCTTCCGCCTTCAATGTCTCTTGTGTGTAGCTATTTTGAGACGGACTGTTGCTAGCATAGGGTGGTGGTCGCTACCGACACTGCCTACCGACATCTGCACCTCTTTTACTCCTCACATATAGAGTGTATCGCCAGGTCCTGCTAATTGCAAAGTGGTCTTATCTGGTTCTCTGTCGTTTCGCAAACACCCAAATCAGACTTCTGCAACATAGGCCTTCACCCAGTCAGCTGTAGTTAAGAAAAAATGTGTTGCATAGGAGTAAAAATACACAGAAAAAGACTAACAAAATAAAGAACTTCGAAGTGGTGATAAAAGCTTTATGACTACCTTAAGGGGACTGGTCGGTGAATACCAGGGGAAACCTTGAGAAAATTGTCAGTTCTCTAAACAGTATAATTCTAAGAGCAGGATTTGTAAGCCTGTATGGTGCTCACCATCTTTGAAGATATCTTTTGCGAACATTTTTATGTATGAACCACAGCTTTAGCTCTCATATTTTTTAATTGTATTTTTTGTTGCAATTGAAATAAACTATGTTAATAATTTATGTGCATGATAGTTACACATCACTCAAAATACAAATAAAGTAGAAAACTTATATTTCCCTATAAGTTCTTTACACTACTATTTTTAAAGCCGACTATTGAAAAGATAGTGCTGTCATAAATTGTGGTACAAAATATTTCAAGTATGATTATAAAAATTTTGGAAACGAATTTGGGGTTTTTCTTCACTAAACCATTCTACTTTGAATGTTAAGTCACAAGAGTAGTCTACATTTTAGTTAAGCATCTTTGAAGACAGTACACAAAATTTCAGCTCTATATTTAATAGTTTTTAGCCAAAGTGTACCAGAACATGAAATAATATAACTTTTGGGAAATTCAAGTTAAAGTTAAAACTTGCTTTTCCTATTAAACTTGATTTTTCTGCTTTGAAGAGTCTCCTTTGGTCAGATCCATAACATTAAGATTTGACACTGCATAGTCACTGAAAGATAGAACAGAGTTTAGCACACCTATTTTCAAAGTGTTTAGTCGTACTAGAACAGTTTTTGGTATCTGTTCCCATTTACAATTGTTGAAACTTTCATTTGTATTTTGAGTCCTTCCAGGCAAACATTTCTCTTATAATCTTGTGTCATTAAAATCCATTATAGCAAATGGCAAAGAATGTTTATGGTTGTAGGTATCCACACCATGAATCATTGCCAGATGGGCAGAGTGCATCACATGGGTTGCCATCTGTGGAGGATTTGTGGGAAAAGGTGGCGATACTGCCTATTTCATTCCCTCAAAGCCATTTTTTTGTGTCTTTTGTCTCGTCCATAATAATACTGCGACCTATCTAATTCTCTCTTCAAGTTCATCAACATTGTACCCAACTTTTTCTGGACATATCAAACACATTCCACTTTTTCAATTTTTGTGTCAGCATAAGGCTTGGCTTCGCAAGCTTTTTGGTATCCTATTGAATCTCCATCTCATAGGCAAAATGTAAACATCACACCACTGACCTGTGAAATATTTTCACACCTTCAGACTCGATCCCTCCTCTATAACACGAAAATTAATCAAACATTTATGATTTTCAGTTCCACTGGTACAGCCACGACAGTACTTGGTAATACATTCCATATCAATGACGTTACTATTGTCCAGGGAGGTAACTATCACTATACCATTAGGGAACTATGGACTCTTCATTGCCAGGATGCACCCAGGGCTACAGACATACATGTATTGCTGTCATTCATGTCTACACTTTCCTGAACAGCCCTTTTCATACTATCATTTGCTAATTCTTCTAAAATCTGTTGAATAATTGTTGTACTGTCAAACCTTGTAAGGAAAGGTAAGTCCTTAAGAGCACAGAAAATTTGTACGTGTCTGTACCCTTTGCCTATACACCTCATAGCATAAGCAATAAGCAAGTTTCATATTTGTGTTACTCTCTGTTTAGTTGCGCCACTAGTATAACCATATTCGCTGAATTACAAACGATTCTTAATTTTTTTGCACAACCTCTTCTAGCGTGTATCTCTTCAACTACCTTCAGACCACTATTGTCACATTCCTTACACTGCAAAGCTTTATCTATAAGTTCGGATAGAGCAGAGAGTTCAACAATAACAAAACCTGAAACAATAGTTGTCGTCTCTTTACTGTCAGCATTAATACAGTCAAGCCCATTGTCTAAATATTTCCGTTTTAGCTTCGAAGCACTTGGAGTAGTTATAACTGATTCAAGTGTTGTATCACGTTGTATTGCAGTATTAACAGACTTAATCGGTTCCCGTGTGGATTTGCTAGTCTCCCATCGGGTGCCTCCCCAGGTGGCGGATTGGGGAATGTTCACCAGATGTGGTGAACACCAGGGAAATAAAATACCCGGGACGGACCAAAACTAGGAAAACAATAACTGCCGCCTTGCAGTTGGGAGTTGGGTCTCCAAAGGTAAAGGGAAGAAAACCCTGATTACAAATCACCCGTCCCCTGGTAGGGGTTGGACGCAAGGTTGACAGCCTGCTCTGTAAAAACAACTGTTGCGAAAATTCTACAAAGTAAAGTTGGACGGATGAAGGAAGACGGACTTGGCATGGAAAAGGACAAAGAGGATTTAATACAAGTAAATGAAGGAGGGAAAATTAGGAAGAAGAGAAATGTAAGGCTTAGATCAGATCTATATACTGGTACTGGGAATGTGAGATCCCTATATCGACCAGGAGCACTGAAAGTAATGCTGTATCAAATAATGAGTCTGAAGCAAAGTATAATATCAGTACAAGAAATTAGATGGACAGAGAGTAGAGTTTTAGAAAAGAAAGAGGCGAATATATTCTATAGCTGCAGTGAAAGAAATCACCAGCTGGAGACAGGATTTGTTGTACACTATCAGTTAAAGCATTTGGTAATGGGGTTTACTCCCATTTGTCCAAGATTATCAACACTCAGGATAAAGGGGAATTACTTTAACTACTACACAATTAATGCCCATGCGCCAACAGAAGAATCCGAAGAAAAGAGAAATAAGTATTCTATGAATCTTTGCAAAGAGTATATGATGAGTACCCAGGGCATGATATTAAAATAATATCTGGAGACCTAAACGCTCAGGTGGGAAAAGAATAGATTTATAGACCAATAATTGGCCCCACAGCAAACACACAACAAGTAATGAGAACGGAAGAAGGCTTGTACTGTTCGCAGCATCTAGAAATACGGTGATAGGATCAACACTGTTCCCGCATAAAGAAATACATAAGGGAACATGGAACTCAGCGGATGGAAACACAGTAAACCAAATAGACCATGTGTTGATAGATCTGACATACAAATCAGACCTATTGGACGTGAGGAGTCTCAGAGGCCCAAACATAGATACAGATCATTTTCTGGTATGGGCACGGGTGAGGGCAAGGATACCTAACGCAGTGAAAGAAGACCGACCCAGGGCACAGAAATATAATATAACAACTTTAAAATCAGTGGAAGTAAGAGAACAGTATCACGAGAAGATAACTCGGATTCTGGAAAACGCTGGAGAATATAACAATATTGAAGATCAGTGGGAGGCGATAAAAACGACCGTGGGACAAGAGAGATACTTGGAATTGGGACAAGACAAGATAAGACCATCATGGTTTGATACTGAATGCGAAATAGTAACTGAAGAAAAGAACAAAGCATATAGAAGGAGGCTGCGATCACACTGTGCGAGGAGGATAGTAGAAGAATGCAAAGGAAAACGGAGGATTGAAAAGAGGACTCACCAAAGAAAAAAGAGAGAAAGGATGAAAACAAGTGTCAAAGAAATGGAGGTCATGAGAAGCAAAAATGAAATAAGAAAATTCTATAAAGAGGTGAATGCGGCACAGAAGCCTTTTGGTAGCAAAACAAGCTTAATAAATGATGGGACAGTGAATATAATAAGTGAAGGGAAGGGAATATGCGAAAGATGGCGCAGGTATTTTGATAGTCTCCTCAACCCTAGAATAACTATACCAGAGAGCTCAACAGACACGAATGGGGAAGAGGACCCAGACAACAACATTGCCCTACCAAACATAGAAGAAGTGAAAACTGCCATGAAGAAATTGAAAAACAAGAAGGCGGCAGGGACAGATGGTATTCCAGCAGAGCTGTTTAAGCAAGGGGGCAGAGAGCTGGAACAAAGCCTTCTGAAAATGGTCACCAGAATATGGGAAGAGGAGAAAATGCCCCAACAATGGAAAGAGGGTATCATATCTCCCTTATATAAGAAAGGAGATAAGATGGAGTGTGGCAATTACAGAGTTATCACACTACTTAATTTGGGATATAAAATACTCTCTAATACACTATTCAACTGAATACTCCCGATCATACAGAGGGAGACGAGTCCTTACCAATGCGGATTCCTTCCGGGGAAGTCAACTATAGATCAAATATTCACCTTAACACAAATCCTGGAAAAAACAAACGAATATGGAGTTGGCAGGCATCACCTATTTATAGATTTCAAAGCAGCTTATGATAGCATAAATAAAGAGCAGTTACGTCAAGCTCTAGATGAACTGGGTATCTCTAGAAAGTTGGTGAGGCTGGTGAGAATGGCAGTGAGCGAAACACAACGTAGTGTAAGAATAGGAGGAATGAGGTCCAATAAATTGAGTATTAAAAATGGAGTGCGACAAGGGGATGCATTGGAGTGCCTTCTCTTTAATGCCACCCTAGAGAAGGTGATGAGAAACGCAAACCTTCTGAATAGGGGAACGATATTCTATAAACCAGTTCAGATACTGGCCTACGCAGATGACGTAGATATAATAGCAAGAACCCAAAAAGCAATGGAAGAGACATTTACAGCTCTTGAACAGGCCAGAAGTAACATGGGGTTAGTTATTAATGAACAAGAAACAAAATATATGGCAGCTGGAAACGCACATAGAGAAAATATGCCAAATGCAATAATGGGCAATTATATCTTTGAGAGAGTTGAACATTTCAAGTACCTGAGCTCGACAGTTACACATCTAAATGATACCTCTTATGAAATTAAGCACAGATTAATACTAGCCAACAGTGTCTATTTTGCCCTAACAAGACTTCTATCCTCAAGGCTTCTGACTCGTACCACCAAATTAACTATGCATAAATCACTTATACGACCAGTGCTTACATATGCATTTGAAGCCTGGACATTAACAACTAAAGATATTAAAACACTGGATGCATTTGAGAGAAAGGTGCTTAGACGAATTATAGACCCAATCTGTGAAAGAGGAAGATGGAGGAGGAGATAAAACCATATCATATACAAAGACCAACCCATCAGAAGGATAGTGAAATCATCCAGACTGAGGTGAGGGGACATGTGGCTCGCCTGAATAATACAGAAGTACCAAAAAGAATATTGCAAGGAAAGCCAGGAGGGCTGAGAGGACGTGGTCGACCAAGAGCCAGATGAGAAGATGGAGTAATCGAAGATCTTTGAAAGATGGGCTATAGAAACTGGAGAGTATTGGCAAAGGACCGATGGAGATGGAAGGAAATTGTAGAAGAGGCCAAGGCTCATCATGAGCTGTAGAGCGAAGAAAGAAGAAGAATACTTAATCGGTTTGGTCAATCGAGATCCATAACATTTAAACTGTTTAACACCAAACTTCTTAATTCTTCCCATTGCTTTTAAGTGGAATAAGAAACTCACGCACACAATAAGAGACTCACACATACAGTTAATTCGCTGTAAACAAAGTATTTGCGCCAAAAAACAGCAAACAATGACTGAACTTCCTGTGTAAACAAAACATAAGCAACTGTAAGACTTTCGGAGGTTAGCCAACTTAAGGGACTAAAAAGTCATAAAAATGAAACAAAAGAGGGGAAAATTTATTTTTAACATAGCCGATTGTGTGCCATGGGGACGTTGTGGTGCGTGCCACTTTTAAATCCCTCTAATTTTGGTACTTTCTGTGATCCATTTTGCTGGAAGTAAACTTTTTCTCGTTCAGGAAACTGCAGAAAATTTTTTAAGACAAAAATTAAAAAATCGATTTTTTGGAAGTTATTCACGTACAAGTTCCCTTATACATAACGCATGCACCACTGTAATGTTTCTTTAAAAATCAGTTCGTCTTCACCTCCGATTTTCAGTATTCAGAAAATGAATCTAGCAAAGTCATCGAAACCTAGAGCACCATGACGAGCGTTCCATCATAAAATGTTATGCTTTAATGATATTTTGTTCAGAGCTGGCTATTGATTCAGGTAAGATTCCTAAAATATCATAGTCATTGTCATTTGCCATTCACCATCCACTGCTCGCTATAGCTGTCCTCTAGACTTCGCAGCCCACGTTTTTCCTTCAAATTTTACAAGGTAGTCTACGTGTAGCGTCTGATAAAAAAATATAAGGGTAGTCGAACGAGAACTAGACAATGAAGATGGTCAGTGCCTTGGTGAAAAAATATTTGCGGTTGCCTACTAAATCTTGATTGTACCCAGGCTTTCACCTCTTCGCCCGAAGAAAATCGAACAGTCATGAATATCTTTCTTCAAGCTACCAACAATCTGGGAATCGCATGAGGAGATATCAGGATTGTATGAAGGATGTGTAAGGACTTGTGAGCGAAACCTGTCCAGTGTAGTCGAAACAATCTGCCGACAAATTGCCCTCCCACATGCTGACAAGGCCCTTTCGACTAGGCTGCAGAAGTTTCACTAAGAAGGCCTTACAGA
The DNA here is from genome assembly GCF_023897955.1 of Schistocerca gregaria. Taxonomy (NCBI): domain Eukaryota; kingdom Metazoa; phylum Arthropoda; class Insecta; order Orthoptera; family Acrididae; genus Schistocerca; species Schistocerca gregaria. The sequence goes on along the minus strand of NC_064922.1, from coordinate 553,173,370 downwards.
TCCTCCATACTCTCCCAATCTCTCCCCACGCAATCTCCATAATTTTGGTGCACTGAAGAAAGACACTCGTTACCATCGATCTGCTTTGAACAAAGAGATGCTCGCCCGAGTGCAATCATGGTTCCGTAGACAAGTGCAAATATTTTTTCATGAAAACATTTACCCTCTTGCCTCACAGTGGGATAAATGTATTAAGATAAATGTATTAATAGTTACGGCGATTACTTTTGAAATAATAAACAGTGTAGTTACTTTTTCCATCTGTCTCGTTTTCGTTTCATTATTAATTGTTATTTGAATTAAATAATGTTGAATAATTTAGGACGGTGCTGCAGATCCTATCTTCAAAATAAACTGTTGATGAGTGAGGAAAATAATGTAGAGTAACTCTATAATATCTCTCTCTCGCAGCAGCAAAGAACATCAGTTGTACGGGGCGCCACATAACAATCGTTTGCTGCGAGAGTTTATTGAGAAGTGATGGCAGTGTTGTCCTCGAAGGTGTTCGTTAAGTTTTGGAAATACGCGAAAATTGGGTGGGGCCAAGTCGGGACTGTGAGGAGGATGATCGGTGACAGTGTTCCAAACATGTCTGATTGTTGCATTCGTCGCAGCGCCCGTGTGTTGTCTGGCGTTGTCATGCTGAAGAAGAGTATATTCCAAGTGTAGACGAACGCTTCGAATTCGATATTTGATTGCAATACGCTGTTTCTCACTCACCAACACAGTTATGTTACTCATCGTCGTGTTACACGGTGCAATTCGGAGCCCTCTAGCTGCAGGAGGCTGCAAATATGTAGACATGAAGAATAAAGATGCAGAATGTTAGTAACGGTTGCTTTGTTTGAAAATCCTTAACAGTTTTCACATAAAAACTCGGAGGCATTACTTTCCAGCACGCCCTCGTAATACATATCGCTGCGTCTCCCTCACTTGACTATGTCAGATATTACAAATAAAAATGTAACATAACGCTCGTAACTATGCGGAAAGGCCAGTTATTGTATGATTACACTTACTAGAAGTAGGTCACATCTGTTAAATAGCTGAGAGCACGCGTACGGAGCGATTTAAAGTTCAATAATAACATAAATAATTATATGAAATAAAGGAATTTTTCTACCTAGGCTGAAAAATAACCCAGGCCATACGGAACAAGGAGGACAAAGAAAGCAAACCTGCACTGGAAAAGAGGGCATTCCTGGCAAACAGAAGACTACTAGTGTCAAACTTAGGCCTTAGTCTGAGAAAGTAATTTCTCAAACCGTACGTTTGGAGCACAGATTTGTGGGAAAACCAACCAAGAGAGAATCGAAGCGGTTGAAATGTGGTGCTATAGAAGAATGGTGAAAATTAGGTGGAATGATAAGGCAAGGAGTGAGAAAGTTCTCAACAGAATACTTACTTATTAGGAATAGAGAAAATTCAAGGAAGGTAAGCACGTTTCGCCACAGTTTTGTCCAGTGATCGCGGAAGAGTCGCGGAGATACTGACCAAATTCCAATGGGAGTTACCAAAAGTGATGGGTTGTGCATCACGTTATGGTTTACAATTCAAATTACTAGAGCTTCTGTTAGTAGAGGATTCGAACGACATATGGCTTCCTGCTGTGTATATGTCGTAGAAAGATAATACAGGTAAAATTAGAGATGTTGGAGCTCATACGCAGACGTACCAACAAACACTCCTCTCGCGAACGATTCATGACTGAAACACGAAATGGACGGAATGACCGTGCAATACAAATTACCTTCCGCCACGTATCGTATGCGACCATCCGCTAAAATCTCTGTGAAAAATTTAGGCCTGTGGCTTGGAAGAGGAAATGCATAAAGCGGGGGCTAGATAGTTGTCACTCCAGTGGCCGCAGATAGGGAAACAAGAGGAAAAGGGCACTAGCTAAGTTTTGACTGGCGGGAGAGAATGGACGGTCGCGAGTTAACCTGCCGGTTTGCAGCGCTGCCACTCTGCGCGCCTGTCGCCCGCCTGTCGCCCCCTTCCGGCGCGAGAGGCGCTGCATGGCATCGATACGCTGTCGCCGTGTCCACATCCGGCCCATGTCGGCCTCCAGCGCCGGTCACCAGGACCGGGATTTTCCCTCGTCCCGCCCTCAAGCTCTTATGCGCGTGCAATCCCCGTACACTGCTGCTTATTTCCAGCTCATTTCATTACTCAGTGAAGCGCCAAAGAAACTGGTATGGGCATGCGTATTAAAATACAGAGACATGTAAACAGACAGAATACGGCGCTGCGGTCGGCGACGCCTATGTAAGACAACAACCGTCCGGCGCAGTTGTTGATCGGTTACTGCTCCTACGATGGCAGGTTATCAAGATAGAAGTGAGTCTGAACGAGGTGTTACAGTCGGCGCAAGAGCGATGGGACTAAGCATCTCCGAGGCGGCGCTGAAGTGGGGATTTTCCCGTATGACCATTTCACGAGTTCACCTTGAATGTCAGGAATCCGGTAAAACACTAAATTCCCGACATTGCTGCGGCCGAAAAAGGATCCTGCAAGAACTGAACCAACGACGACTGAGGAGAATCGTTAAGCGTGACAGAAGTGCAATCCTTCCGCATACTGCTGCAGATTTCAATGCTAGTCCAGCAACAAGTGTCAGCGTGAGTACCATTCCACGAAACATCATCGTTACCGGCTTTCGGAACCGAAGGCGCACTCGTGTACCCTTGATGGCTGCATGACAAAAAGCATTACACCTCGCCTGGGCGAGTCAACACCGACAGTGGTAACTTCCATTGCCACTCATTCGTTTTTATTGGTAGCTGGTAAGAATACCTGGTGACTGGCGATTCCTCTTTTGATGTATATGTCCACTCCTCCACATTGGGTTGGCCTGTCTTTATGGAAGCTAATGTAGTTGGGAACTGTCGCTTTTATTCCCAGTTTTAGGTGGGTTTCCCCCATCATGCATATGTCCATTGAGAACTCCTTCATGAGTTCCCTGAAATCGACCTCTTGATTATAATTCCGTCTGCATAAAAGACGCACACTGTCAAGTCTTGGATATTTGGTCTTTTATCCATGATGGGGTTTTGAAACTACTGAGGAAGTCGCCGAGGGGAGCGACTGCTGGACTGCTGCCTGAAGGGCAACGAGGATCTGAGTGTTCTGCTTCTGGGCCTCCCTTAATTCCTTCATCATTTCCCTTATGAGGTTCATCGTCTGGACCATAATTTCTAACAATTGATCCAAGGGGATGGACTGAGTGTGCAGTTCCCTAGAACTTCCTCTGTTTTGGTGGACCTGGTCGTTGTTGTGTTTTCCTGGTGTCATTGTTGCGTGTGTGTCTGATGGTGTGGTGACTGGGTTTGTGTCGATTTCTCGACATTTCTGTGTCTCTTTGGTGGAGAAACCACTTCTGCATATGTGGCCCTTGGTTTTACCCAAGTTTTGTCTGTGGGTGTTGTCCTGTTTTGTTCCTCTGTGTGGTTTGATGGTGTGCTGGTGACTTGTTTTCGTGTGCGGGAGGGGAGGGGGGACGGCCTTCGCACCCTTTACCTTTTGTGTGTGTTTTTTGCGGACCTTGCAGCCTTGATACCCTGCTGTGTGGTTTCTCCAACACAGCTCGCACCTTATCTGCAGGCCCATGTATTTTATTGTGGAAGTCCTGGTGTCACGGGGTTGTGCACATTTTCTAGTCTGTCTGCTCTCTCTCATCTTTTACTTCCCCTGCTTGGGGAAATGTATGAAGGAGTTTATAGCCTGTTGGCTTTTACTCCACAACATGTGTTGTGTGTGTTTGTGCTTATCTTTGATTGTTTTGGCTGTCTGTGTATTGTGGTGGAGTTCTGGTGGTGTCTTGTACATGCATGAGGTCAGCGAGATGTTGGATAATTGAATGATTAAGGATTAGTATTAGAACTTGGTAATTTTGGGATTTTTCTCTTCAACTTCGTCATCAAAGATTGTCATAGGGCGTTTGTGCTTATCATGGGACATGTCATAGGAGTGGATGAGGTTATTTCCAGATCTGGAAGAGCTCTCATAGAAAGCCCTTTCCAGATCTTGGAATCTTTCTTTGAGGAGGGGGATTTCGGCAGCGGCGTGGAGTTCATCGGTGGGGAATCCCATGGGTAGATGAAGTGCGGTTCAGGAGCCTCTGGAGTTTGTCCAGATGCTGCTTAACCACGTATCCACAGACAGGGCATGCATACTCCATTACCTTGCGTACAAGTGCCTGATAAACATTTACTCTTATGGAGCACGTAAGAGAGCTGGTTGTGTTGAGGACTGGGTATAGGATGGATATTCTGGCACAGGCTTTCCTGTGGGGTTTCCACGTTAGTCTCTAACCCAAGGTTATGTCGAGATTAACCTGACTATGCTCCCGGGAAACCCCTGTGTGTATAACTTGTATAATAGGCCTTTATTCCATACTGAGTCGAAGGCTACATCAAGTAGCACTATCCCGCAGTAGCCTTTGTGGTTGAAGCCCTCTTTGGCTGCTTGCTCCAGTCTCTTGTCTGCTTATTGTCGGTGTAATTTCTGTCCTTCAGTCGGGTTTCGATTCCCTGCGCCGACGCTCCGATCGCGGCCGCCGGCAATCCATTTGCGGGCGCCGACCCAGATCCGCGCTGTTCCCGGCGTCGCGTCGGGTGGTGGAAGGCGCAAAATCCCGCTCAGACCGTATGTGGGAGAGTGTGGGCGCCATATTCGGAACTCAATGGACTTCATTTGTCGTCTTAAGGAGCTGACCCTAAGAGAAACAGATGGGCAAAAATGGGCAGTCAGTAAGTGGCCATTATTCCAAGTCACCCTGTCAGACATACCCCAGAACAGGTGCGACATCAAGGTTGTTCTGGCAGTCCCTGTCACCACGGAGCCGCGCCGCCGCAGTAACAAGGTAGTGCAATGCTTCAGGTGTCAGGGACTGGACCACATAACTGCCCATTGGCAGACGCAAGTGCTTTGTAGTAAATGCACCGAACCCCATGACAGCAGGACTTGCAAAGTGAAACACACGGACCCACAGATAAGGTAAGCACTGTGTGGGAGAAACCAAACGGAAGGGTACCAAAGTTGTGAGGTCCACAAAAACACACACAGAAGGTAAAGGGTGCGAAGGGCGCACCCCAAACATGAAAACAAGACACCACCACACCATCAAACCACACAGAGATACAAAACAGGACAATGCACACAGACAAATCTTTGGTAGAACCAAGGCCCAACACACCAAGGGCAACATATGCAGAAGTGGTTTCTCCACCAAAAAACCACGCAAACGTCGAGAAATCGACGCAAGCCCTGTCACCAGAACATCAGACGCACTCACAAGAACAATACCTGGAAAAACACAGTGCAGACCAGGTCCACCAAAATAGAGGAAGTTCTAGGGAACCGCACACTCAGTCCACCCCCTTGGATCAATTGTAGGCATTATGGTCCAGATCATGAACCTCATCATGGAAATGATGAAGGAATTAAGGGAGGCCCAGAAGCAGAACACTCAGATCCTCGTTGCCCTTCAGGCAGCAGTCCAGCTCCCCTCTGTGACTTCCTCAGTTGTTTCAAACCCCCTCATGGATAGAAGAGCAAATATCCAAGGCCTGGCAATGTGCGTCTTTAATGCAAATGACATTGTTAATCAAGAGGCCGAGTTCAGAGAACTCATGAAGGAGTTCTCAATTGACATATGCATGATGGGGGAAACCCACCTAAAACTGGGAATAAAAGCGACAGTTCCCAACTAAATTAGCTATCGTAAAGACAGGCCAATCCAAGGCAGAGGATTGGACATATACATAAAAAGAGGGATCCCCAACACCAGGCATTCTTACCAGCTACCAATAAAAACGAAGCAGTGGCGGTGGAAGTAACCACAGCCAACAGGCCCCTAACGATTGATGCAATCTAACGACCCCTACAAGACGAGATAGATGCGGGAGACATAGCTGCTCTACGGCAAATTGAAGACAAACTCGTAATAGGAGGCGACTTCAATGCCACACACACCGACTGGATCTCTAGAGTAACCCCCAGAGGAGGCGCGACCACCACTTCGAAACATGGGGTCCGGACGAGCCCACACATTTTCCAAAAAATGTAGGTAGGCACAACGTGTTATACACAGGGTTTGTGGCCGCAAGGACAATCAACAGAATGTCCTCCGACCACAACCCAGTGATCCTAGAGGTCGATGTGGGAGAATGGGTAGCACTCCCACAGCGCCAGACGTTCTACAAACTTACAGACTGTGAACGATATCGAGACCGTCGCCTCTGACATGCCTAACTCTCCGCCACCTACTGCCGAATCATTAAAACAAGCGCTACAAGACCTAAAAGGAACCATATTGCAGGCAGCAGAAGATGCCAACCCCCCACACATTGACGGCTCTCCCCCTCAAGAACAACTCCCGGAACATTTATTAGCCCAAATCTGACACAAGAACAGAGTGGCAAAAGAATGGAAGATCATCAGCAACCAGGCCACCAGTAGGTTCCTCAATCGTCTACAGAGAGGGCTGAAGGTAGAGCTCAATGAGCACAGAAACCAGCAATGGCAAAACCGCCTCACAGCCCTCAAAGTAGACGATCTCTCACTATGGCAAGCAACCAATCAATTTACCAAAAGAGGCGTTAGGATGCCGCCACTGGATAGTGAGAGGGGTTCGACCTACAGCCATGGCCTACAGCCATGCCCCGAAGAAATGGCAAAAGTAATTTGGTCCCTCCCTGCAAAAAAGGTGCCAAGACACGACAGCATCGCCAACCATCTAGCTATAAACCTTCCGCCCTCGGCTATCGAACACCTCGCGAACGTCTTCGACGAGATTACTCGTACCCCCGAGTTCCCAACTTACTGGAAACACGTGGAAGTGGTCGCGATACACAAACCAGGGAAAGACCCTTTATTGTCTGGCGTGAGGTTGGTCGCTCGACGGCGCGTTCGGTGCGGGCCCGCCCGTAGCCGGCGCGCCGTAAGGCACGGAGGCTCGCACTGGGGCGTATCGCTTCCAGACGGGCGTGCCGCGGCAGTCCTCACAGGGGAAGTGATGTGTCTCTTATAGCCTCTCCTTCCCAAGTGGCTCTTTCCGCCTTCCCGTGGTGCCAGACGTTAAGCTCGGCATTCTGCCTTGCGACAAAAGGGAGAGCTGCGACCCAACCCGATGCGAAAGCGAAGGGTGCATGGCACAGGGGGAGCTGTGTCGAGGGACCGTACATCAGTCCCTTCTTTTCGCCGGGCACAGACCAACAGGTGCTCTGCATGCCGGTGATCTCGTTTGTCGGCGTGGGATCGCGGCGCGTGTCGGCAAAGGTGCTTCGCCGCGCCCCTGGGTAACCGGGGCGTGTTCTGCCAAACCCAGGTGGTGGTAACATCGCCTGGGCCAGGTTAGATGGGTCCAGACCGCCGAACGCCTGGGGGACCGGCCCGCCACCTGAGTAGGAGTGGGTCCCTGGCCGAGAGGTGGAAACTCGGGCAAGCAGGCGGCGAAGGGCGAGAGGTGCATCCGCCTCTCCGGAGTGCGGGCTGCAATTGCCGGGGTGCGTCGCGTGAAATCGCCGATGACGGAGTCACCGAGGGGGACCAGTGCGCTGGAAACGGCGCGCTGAACCCAGCAGCTCTGGAGTGCTCTTGACCTAGGGGCGAGGTCGGTGAGCGAGCTGCAGAAGTCCCCCCCCCCCCCCCCCCCCATGCCAGAGCAGCCGGTCCGGGGCAAGAGACGGGCTCCCACCCCCTTTTTTATCACTCGTTCATCATGGCTACACCAGAAACGAGTGATTCGAGTGCGCCAACGCGAGCTTCTGTGATGTCTGAACCCGCTCCTCAGGACGAGTCGGGACAGGCAATTGAAGAAAATGTCTTACAAAGACACACAAGAATAACATTGCTCCTCGAGCAACACATCAAAAACGGCAAAATTAGTCAAGCGGCATTGACTATAATCAAAAATGAACTGGCGGCGTGGGCTATCGCAAACGCCAAGCTTGAGGGCCGCGTCGAAGAACTTACAAAAGAAAATGAAAGACTAAGAAAACAACCCGGAAAGACCTGGCCGGCGGTGGTCGCACAAGCGCCACCAAAACCGCAGACTACAAAGGATGCCATTGCAAAAGTCACTAAAAGATCAGACACAACGGTTTTTCTAAGGACCCTGCCTGGTCAGGACACTAGCGTAAAAAGAATCCAGGAATTGCTTACGACCACTATTAATCCAGCAAAAGACAAAATTAAAATAAATAAGGTCGAACCCAGCAGAAACTCTGTTATTGTTGAAGTCGCATCAGAAGAGGACAAAGAGAAATTATTAAGCAATGCAAAACTAAACTCGGTGGTCAAATGCCAGCCACCAAGGAAAAGGAACCCATTGGTCATCTTATATGATGTACCAACAATTATGACAAATGAAGAACTACAAAAATCTATAAAGGCTCAGAATTTCGAAGATATGACAGAAGAAGAATTCAAAGCAAATTTCAATTTGAGATTCAAAACTGGGCCTCGGGACCGTGATGTGGTCCATCACGTTGCCGAGGTCTCCGCTCAAATGTGGAAAAAAATTACAGCAATGGGCAAACTATACGTCGGCTTTCATGCCATAAATCACGCGACTTTCTGGTCGTACCGCGTTGCCACAATTGTGGAGATCTCGACCACGTTTTGAGGCACTGTACCAGGGGGTCGGCCTGCTCGAAATGTGGCGAGGATGGCCATGTCAGGAAGGACTGTAGGGCTGCAGCAGTTTGCATCCCCTGCAAGAGACGGGGTAAAAAACCCTGTGGTACCATGGGACGTAGCTGCCCCACCTACAGACTTCTGGAACAAAGGCTTATTTCAAGAATAGACTATGGCTGATCAAACCAAAGCCAACAGGATGCCCAAAAGAAAATCCCCAAGCAAAAGGAGGAGGGATGCCATGAGGGCGAGTGCCTTCAAGCTTTTCTTGAGGTCGCTCATGGGCACCACAACCAGAATCGTAGACATAGGCACTCAAACTGACTCTACCACTACGGATAGAGGGACACAAACGAGGCCTCTGGCAGTCACGCTCCCCTCATCCCCAAGCAGGGAAACAAGGCCGACTAAAGACCTACGGCAACGGCATCCTGTACCAGAGACTGTGGCAGTCTCAGCAGAAATAAATATAACAACAAAACAACCAGTTCAAGAAAATAAAATAACTAGTTCAAGTGAACCAGCTGCAACAAAAGATCCTGTAGTGAGACTGCCACCTGTCGATCCAGTTAGAGTCTATCCAAACCTTGAACTCACCATGCAACTGGCGAGGCTGGAGCAGCCGACTACCCTGACCACTGCCTTGAGACATGTGGTTCGGGTGGGACATGAATATGGACAGAGAGTCACCTTCTCGGTAATGGAGGCTGTGGACAGAATTCAACTCAAGTCAGTGAATCTCCCCACTGACTTCGGAGCCCTGCGTGACCTACTAAAGAAAGTCTTCGACAGACGTGGTGAAAAATTCGACCTGAACGAAATTTATCGACAAGCAGTTCTGGCAAATGGACGTATCACATTTGACTGGAACAAAACATGGCCTCATGACAGAATTCATACATACACTCCATAGACAACTACATGACGGAAATCACCATTGGCCAACTCAACACTCATAACAGCAGACTTGTCATGCAGGAGTTACGAAAGGAGGTGGAGGAGAGGAGACTGGATGTGGTCTGTCTGCAAGAGCCGTACTCCATAAACGGGAAGATAGCTTTCACAGCTGCGACCTGGCAAGTCCTCTGCAGAGGAGAAGACCCAAAAGCGGCAATAATTATTACAAACAAACTGATAAGGGCTACAGTCCTAACGCAGTTCACAACCAGCCACTGCAACGCCGTGGAGCTGCAGTCTCCATCAGGAGCTATTATTGTGATCAACACGTACTTCCAATATGGTGATGACATTGAAAGACACCTAGCACACCTCACCACAGCTATCACGGCGTTGCGGGGGCGGAAAGCATTTGTGACTGCCGATATGAATGCCAAATCCCCCCTATGGTACAGCGGCACCAGGGATCCCAATGGAGAGAAGGCAGAAGAGGCCATCATGGCCTTGCAGCTTGTGGTGGCTAACAAGCCAGGCAACCCTCCGACCTATGCGGCGGGAGGTGGCCAAGGCACAAACGTTGATGTGACCCTGCCTACGCCAAATGCAGCACACCTAATCCAGCAATGGAAAGTAGTGGAGAATGCCACTACAAGTGACCATAATCTCATTACTTTCAACATAGGAGATGGCGACAGCCGCTGGGCCATAGGGTGGGAAATACAATATAATTACAAAAGAGCCGACTGGGAGAGACTTGCTGGGGAGTGCGACATTCCTCCGTTATCAGAAGGTGACGACCACAGAGACCTTGACGTTGACAACAGAGCCGAAGAACTGGTTTCAGTAATAACTCGAGCAGTCAAAGCAGCCGTACCTACTAGGAGGAGGGCCATGGCGGCCTCTCCGTCACCATGGTCTGCTGAACTAGAGGAGATGCGCCGGTCGGTCAGAAGGCTCAGGAGGCACTACCAGCGCAGTGTCGTCTGGCCAGAAAGACAAAGATGGCTGCAGCTTTACCGGGAAGCCAAAGATAACTTCCAAAAACAGCTACGGGAAGTTAGAACAAAGAGTTGGGAACACTTTGTTCTGAACCAATTAGCACTAGACCCATGGGGAGTTCCCTACAGGCTTGTCCGGGAAAAAATCCGTTCTCCGATGAAGCTCTCAACCGTCAGGCATGGGGACCGGATGACGGGGTCTTGGCAGGAAACTGCTGAGGTCCTTCTCCACTCCCTGTTGCCTGATGATACTGCGGATGAGACAGGCGAACAACGGCAGCTGCGGGAGAATAACAACAATGAATATGAAAATGATATGGCAGTCTACCCATTCTCTGTAGAAGAGGTAGCTGCCCATATAAACTCCCTGAAGAGAGGAAAAGCTCCTGGGCCAGACGGTATTGTGGCGGAGGTGGTGCAATTCCTGGCCCCCCAGATAGTCGCCCCTCTAACTCATTTATATAACGAATGCCTCAGGCAGAAAAAGTTCCCCCGAATATGGAAGAGGGCAAATGTGGTAATTATAAAGAAAGGAGCTGACAAAGACCCAGCAGAAACTAAATCTTACAGACCTATCTGCCTGCTTGATCTGCTTGGGAAGATTCTGGAGACTTCTGGCTGATAGACTGGCGGCACACTGAGTGCTGTGCGGAATGAGCAACAGGCAGTTTGGCTTCAGGCCTGGACGATCGGCATCTGACGCAATCGCCCTGGCGGCCGAGGTCTGCGGCTCTACCCCGTACAAGTACGTTGTTGGCATCATGGTGGATATAAGTGGCGCCTTCGACAACCTGTGGTGGCCTTCGCTCTTCTCCTGCTTAAGGGAGAAGGAGTGTCCAGGGCCGCTATATGGCTGTCTAAGGAGCTATTGTGAAGATCGGGAGGTCTGGCTATCATCTACTAGCACAAGAGTAAGGAAAACTATCACCAAGGGATGTCCCCAGGGTTCCGTACTGGGTCCGCTGTTCTGGGACATCCACATGGAACCCTTACTAGACACATTACAGCAAAGTGATGAAGTGCTGGAGGTGATAGCCTACGCAGATGACCTCCTCCTACTGGTCGGCGGCCGTAGCCGAGAAGACATAGAGCCTAAGATCGATAGAACAATAAATACACTTCAACTGTGGTGCCGTAAGACTAAAATGAAAAATTCACCGGCTAAGTCTACATACCTTCTGCTAAAGGGACAATTAGCTCGTAACCCAACTGTTAGGATAGATGGATCACCAGTTCTCCGGCGACGTGAGACACGCTACCTTGGTATCATCATTGATGAAAGGTGGACTTTTGGTAGACACATCGAAACCGTAACTCAAAGAGCTTTACAGGTACTCAACAACCTCATCTCCATTGGGCACAAGCTGTTTCATCTTCCACCCCATCTCATCAAACTTTATCACAACAGTACACTAACATCTATAGTGGGTTACGGCTCCGGAGTATGGGCACACAGGCTCACGAGGGTGGTGCCCGCCATGACAGTGAGGAGAGTGCAGAGAAATATGATTCTGAGATCAGTGGGGGCATACAGGACTACACCGGGAGGAGCCCTGTTAGTTATAATGGGGCTTTGCCCCTTGGATATCAAAATTCGGGAGCAGGCCGCTTGGTACTGGACTAAAAAGGGGAATTTGGAAAAAAACAGAGGAAATTCTGGGCAGCAGGACCGAAAATAAAGTAGAGATTAGGAAAAAAGGGGAGCTGCTATGGCAACATTCGTGGGAAAACGAAGAAACAGGGCGTCGAACCTTTGAGCTCCTACCAGATGTCAGGGAAAGGATGGGAATGTCACATTTCGATCCATCCCGGGGACTCATCCACTTCCTCACTGGACATGGACCGTACTCGACATATCTATGTCGATTCGGTAAAAAGGCGACACCTGCGTGTGACTGTGGTGTTCCGGAGGGTACTCCTGACCATGTAGTCTACGAGTGCCCCCTTTTCAATGATGTGGCCTCTGTACTGCGGGACCAACTACCACACAACGACACATATAGACTAATCAGACATCGCGACACTTTCCATATCATCAATAAACTGGCTAACGCGGTATCTCAGAAAGTCTTAAAGGACTACCTGAAAGAACTATAGTAGTACAAGAAAGAGATAAACCAGGACACAGATAGAGTTCGATACCCTACTCCCAAACCGCCTGGGCGCGGAAAGGCCGACTTCCTCAGTCTGAATCCGCTGCGCCACAGGATTCTGAGGGAGTGGGGTGCAGCCTAACCGAACCAGACAACGCACCGGACTTGACATTAGGATAAGTTAGTTGTAGGACTTAGTTTTAGACACTATTATTAGAAACCTGCAGCGATTACCATCTTGGCCTGCCCAGTGTCAGGGGCACGCTCATTGGGGTTAGCTCAATGAGCAAGGCTGTGTAGTAGGTTTATACTAATTAGCTGACACAACTGTAACGCTGTAGGATTTAGTAACTAGTCTTAAGATTACATGTTTGTAGTAGACTAACATTAACGTTTGCCCATTGCTTACTCCTGATCACTTACATACTAACTAGTTACTACATAGGACTTAGAATTAGCTGCTAATTATCTTTGTATAACTAACTTGGCCCACTAATCAAATAAGGCAGTGGGCTAGATGTAAAATTAACATTCTTTTATTGGAAATAAAGAATTTTTTTTTTAAAAAAAAGACCCTTTATTCCCGCAGCACTACAGGCAGATTAGCCTCTTGTCAACTCTCAGCACATTCTATGAGCGCCTCCTGCTAATACCCAAACGAGACCACATCTTCAACGATAGACTTCTGCCGGTTTTCCAATTCGGATTCCGACAGAAGCATTCCACCCCACAACAGATCATGAGACTGGTGGGAGCAAAAACAGAGGGCTCCAACCACAGAGGCTACTACGGGATAGTGCTACTTTATGTAGCCAAAGCCTTTGACTCAGTACGCCATAAAGGGCTATTATACAAGTTATACACACAGGGGTTCCCCGGGAGCATAGCCAGGTTAATCAAAAGCTATCTCACGAAAAGAACTTTCTCTGTCAAGGTAGAAACAGGCACATCCACCAAAAGGCGTATTCGTATTGGGGTGCCAAAGTGATCGGTCATGAGGCCCGTTTCGTACAGTTTGTACACTGCAGACACTCCCACAGCCCCCCTGATGCACACTGCACAGTATGCTGACGACACAGCCTTTTACACTCGTAATGCGAATAAGTACCTGGTCATTCGCAGGGTGCAAAGGGTTAAATAACACGGAAACCTGGACACGTCGCTGGTGCTTCACCATCAACCCTGAAAGGACACAGGCCGGAGACTTAGGAGATGTGGACCCCCTCAACGCGCCCCCATTCACCTGCACCTACTTGGATCCCGACTCCCCTGGCACAGATCCGCCAAGTATCTCGGCGTAACCTTGGACTAGAGACTAGCCACATAGACAAGGTCCTCTGGAAGGTGTGTGCCAGAATGTCCATCTTAAACCTAGTCCCCAATACAACCAGCTCTCTTCCCTGCTCTGTAGGAGTAAATGTCTATCACGCACTTATATGAGCAGTAGAGAAGGATGCGTGCCCTGTCTAGGGATACGTGGCGAAGCAGCATCTGGACAAACTCCAGAGGCTGCAGCACCGCGCCCGCAGGAGGGCACTGCATTTACCCATGGGATTCCCCATCGACGATCTGCACGCCGCTACCGAAATGCCCCTCCTCAAAGAAAGATTCCAATATCTGGCAAGTGCTTTCTATGAGAGTTCTTCCAGACCTGGAAATAACCTCATCCATTCCCTAGATCTGTGTGACATGTCCCGTAATAAGCACAAATTCCCTATGACGACCTTCGACGACTAGTTCGAAGAGAAATTTCCCAAAATCTCCAAGTCCTAATACCAAATTACCCAACATCTCGCCGACCTCAGGCAAGTACAAGACACCACCGGAACACCACCACAACACACAGACAGCCAAAACAATCCAAGAAAATCATACACACACAACATACATTGTGGAGTAAAAGCCTACAGGCTATAAACTCCTTCATATGCTTCCCCAAGGTGGGGAAAGTAAAATGTGAGAGAGAGAGGGACAGACCATTCCATCATAACCACCCGATGATGGTGGAAAGGTTATTCTCCGAAATATCGTGGGACTTCAACGATCGCATCCTGCCGGACATCCGAGAGCCCTGGAAACAACACATATGCCGGGAAAGCCTCTGATCAGATTCGTCCACGGAAATTGAGGAATGCTGAAATACAGGTCACAAACAAATAGAAAGTGCAGGGAAGCTAAGGCAAAAAGGCTGCGTGAAAAATGTAACGAAATGGAAAACAATGGTTATCGGAAGTACTAACTCATCTTGCAGAAGAGTCATAACCACTCTGGTGAAATTAAAAGCAAACGCAGTAACAATAAGAGGGAAATGGGATTACACTGTTAAATTCAGAGGTGAGAGCGGACACTTGGAAAGGGTATATAGAAGGCGTTTATGAGGGAGAGAGCTTGTCCAAAGACGTAATATAAAGAGAAACAGGAGACGATATAAAAGAGATAGGGGATCCAGTATTAGAATGAGAAGTTAAAAGACTTGACTTAAGACCAAAAAATGCAGAAGGAACAGATAACATTCCATAGGAATTTCTGAAATCATTGATGGAAAGTGTCAACAAAACGACTGTTCACATTGGCATATAGAATATACCATCAGACTTTCGGCAAAACTTCGTCCACACAAATCCGAAGACAGCAAGAATCGATAAGTGCGAGAATTAGCGTACAATCAGCTAAACAGCTCATGCGTCGAAGTTCCTGAAAAGAATAAAATACAGAATAATGAAAAGAAAATTAAAGATCTGTTAGATTACAATCTTTCTTGGCTTTGGGAAAGGTAAAGGCACGAGAAAGGCACTTCTGACGTTGCGGTTGATAATGGAAGCAAAACTGAAGAAAAAACAGGCCACGTTGATAGTATTGGTTGACCCAAAAAAGCGTTCGACTATGTCAAATGATGAAAGACGTTCGAAATTCTGAGAATAATAGGGGTAAGACTAGTAATATACAATATGGGGAAGAACCTCAAGGGAAGAATAAGACTGGAAGACGAAGAACGAAGTGCTCGGATTAAAGAGTGTATAAAAAGGTATGTAGTCTTTCGTCCCAACTGTGCAATGAGGGAAATAAAAGAAAGGTTGAAGAGTGAGGTTAAAATTCAGAGTGGAAGGATATCGGTGACAAGATTCGCTTACTACATTCATATCCTCACTGAAAGTGAAGAAAAATTTAATGATGTATTGAATGGAATGGAAAGTCTAATGAATACAGAATTATGAGTGAGAGTAAATATAAGGAAGAGGAAAGCAATGAGAAGTGGCAGAAATGAGAACATCAGAATTGGTGATCACGAAGTAGTTGAAGTTAAGGAATTCTGCTACCTATGCAGCAAAATAACCCACGATGGACGGAGCATGAGAGATGCCCACCAGCACTGACAAAAACGGCACTGCTGGCCAAGAGACGTGTACTGTTATCAAACACAGGCCTTAATCTGGGAAATGAATTCCTGAAAATGTATGTTGAAGTATGGTATTGTATGGTATTAAAACATGGACTGTGAGAAAACAGGAAAAGGAGACAATCGAAGCATTTGAGATGTGGTGCTTCAGGAGGATGCTGAAGGTAAGGAATGAGGAGGTTTACTTTCGGACGTGTCCGAAAGAACAGACTCCACACATTGATGTTCATATAATTGATTCTTCTCGATTGGCAATGAATCCACAACCTTCGGCGAGGATGCACTGTATCGTTCGACCTCCGAGTGGGAATCTAAAATCAGCGAGCGTGGAGGACACGGCCAAGGACTGAACACATGTGGCGCTGGGTGGGCTTGTGGTTCGGCAGGGGAGCGAGCCGAGATAGTCCGTGCGCTTTCTGTAAGCACAGTGTGTGGATAGCTCAGTGGTTGACACAACTACCTGGTAAGCAAGAGCTCTCGGGTTTGACTCCCGCTCCGCCACACATTTTCACTCGTCGCCACCGGTTTCGAACGAAGTCCTCATGCAGTTGATACCATCCTTTTCATTTTGTTTCACCCCCATCAACCTTCAGTTTACATAATATGTATCACAGCAGCAGATTCCGCGCGGTGTCTGTTCTTTCGGATATGTCCGACGGAACAAACACCACACATTCCTCTGCCTGCGTCGGGCGTGCAATACGCAAGCTGTGTATCGCACGAGCGATATTTCCTAAAACCTTGCTGATCCGTGGACATAAGCTTTTCAGCCTCAAGGAGATTTATGATATTTGAACTCGAATATGTTCAAGAACTCTGCAGCAAACCGATGTTAAGGATATTGGTCTATAATTTTGCAGGTCTGTTCTTTTATCCTTCTTATGTACAGGAGTCACCAACGTTTTTTTCCAGCCACTTGGGACTTCGTGTTGGTGAGATATTCGAATAAGTGCTAACTAAGTGAGGGGTCAGTACCGTAGAGCACTGTTTGTTAAACCGATTTGGGATTTCATCCAGACAACGTGACTTGTTTTTTTCAACTCTTTGTCTCTTCTATACGCCAGGGATGCTTATAACTATGTAGTCCATACAGGACTCCGTACGATGGCCAAAGGACCATATGTTTTGTATGACTCTGCTGCGTGAATAATTTCTTAAATGCTAAATTTAAAACTTTGGCTTTCGTTTCTCTTTCTTCTAACGCCACACCAGACTAGTCAATGAGTGACTGGATGGAAGCCTTAGATCCGCTTAGCGATTTTACGTAGCACCAGAATATCCTCGGATTCTCGACCAGATCATTTGCTAAGGCATGGCGGTGGTAACTGTCGTATGATTGACCATAGCTCTTTTCATACATGGACGAACCTATACTAACCTTTGGGTGGCGTCATCTGCTCGTTCTATTTTGAACCAAGAGTGCAACAATCTTTGCTTCCTCAGAATTTTTCTAATTCCGTTGTTAAACCACGATGGGTCTTTTCGGTTCTAATCCACTCACTAGGCACGTAGATCTCCAAAGCACCATTTACAGTCTGTTTAAACTGTACCCATAATTAATCTACGTCAATCATACCGGAACTAAGTGATGTTAGATCACTGCCTAAGTGAGATACTAACAACTGCTTATCTGATCTTTCTACCAGAAACACTCTCATACCCTTGACTAATTTATTAACTTCCGTAACCATGGTCGCTACGATGACGTAATGATCGCTAATTCCTTTCTCTGTTCTGACGTCGCCAATAAGGCCCGGCCTGTTTCTAGCTGAAAGGTTTAAGATATTTCCATTGAGTCTGGGCTGCCGAACTATCTGCTCAAGGCAGTTTTCGTTAAACGTTTTCAAGAGTACTTCGCAAGACTGTCTGTCTCTACTCCCTGTAATCAATCCATAGCGTTCCCGTCTATACTCGTTAGCTTAAAGTCACCTCCAAATAGTATTGCGAGATTTGGGTACCTACGCGTTGGCCGCAGGGGATTAGCCGAGCGGTCTAGGGGGCTGCAGTCATGGACTGTGCGGCTGGTTCCGGAGGAGGTTCGGGTCCTCCCTCGGGCAGGGCTGTGTGTTCAAAAATGGTTCAAACGGCTCTGAGCACTATGGGACTTCACTTCTAAGGTCATCAGTCTCGTAGAACTTAGAACTACTTAAACCTAAGTAACCTAAGGACATCACACAAACGCATGCCCGAGGCGGGATTCGAACCTGTAACCGTAGCGGTCGCGCAGTTCCAGACTGTAGCGCCTAGAACCACTCGGCCACCCCGGCATGCCATGGGAGTGTGTGTTTGTCCTTAGGATAATTTAGGTTACGTACTGTGTAAGCTTAGGGACTAATGACCTTAGCAGTTAAGTCCCATAAGATTTCACACACATTTGAACTTTTGAACCTACGCGCTACTGACACAGACGTTCTTTGGATAACTAGAATTGTCAAAGCGGAATCAGGTGGCCGGTACAACATCCAACAATTAACTTGGTTTGACCTAGACCCATTCTTCACTGGCGCCACACTTGACTTCGGCCGAAATAGAGACAATATTTTTGCCAAATACAATGAACACTCCCCCAACCATGACGCCTAATCTGTCTTTCCTATATACTTTCCGTGAACCGCTAATGTCTCAGAGCTTTCCCTTCAGATTTTAGCCAGCTCTCGGTCCCAAGAACAATTTGAGTGGGAGAACTTTCCTGGTGGGCAGTACATTTGGAATACGACTACCTCGATAATTTACTGATAAAATTTTTGACAGTTAAAGTGTCTTTACTCTGGACTCTAACTTCGCATCGACTGGCGAGTATTTACCAGGATACTTCAAACTTCCGCCTAGTCTAAAAAATCCCATGTGCACTTCACATGTACTCTGCTACCTGAGTAGCTGCTTCCTCTATGTAGTGCATCCCTGAGCTATCAAGGAGAGTCCTACAAATCTCCACCCGTAAAAGCAGGTCCGGAAATGTGCAGCCAAGAGCATCACAGAGTCGATGAAGGCTTTGGCGAGACCCTCGACGAGGCTCCAAACCAAAGGACCCCGATCAACTCTGGGACCGATCCTGCAAATTGCGAGCTATGCTTGTATCCCGTACGCGGGGCAAGCAGCCTTCACCCCCTCCGCCAGCCACCTGTATGAACTGAGGATGGTCTCAGAGCCCATGCGACAGGCGTTGTTGGTACCGAACTGAGCCACAACTTGTATACGACGAGAATCTCATTTGATTTTCTTACAGATTTCGAGGCAAAGTTTTGTTGTGGAAACTATTGAAAGCATTATGTAAGTTTTCAGGCTTTCGTGGCCGTTGTCACTGGTTAAAGTCTTCTGGGTTATTAGGCCGCGTCATATTTCTTCTCAAATGATCGACGTTCCGACCCCTCTGCTAGGATCTTCCTCAGGATCTTCCGGTGTCCACTACTGCTTGACGAGTGTCGCGTTCTCTTGGAAAGGGGAGTTATCCTGCGTTCGTGTTGGAGAAGTGGTAGCATTGGTTAAATTCTTATGGCTACCAATGATGGGCCATAGTCATAGGCTAACATTCCCGCTCTGATGCAGAAGAAGGGGCGTTATTGGCTAATATCCTGTGAATACTATTGGTGGCCCACAGTCATTGGATAGAAAGGCACTGTTCCACACGTAAGCTGGAGAAGGGTTACTGGTTGAAATTCCTCCTACTGCTATTGGTTGGTCGTCATCATTGGCTAGATTCGAAACGGACAGAGCAAGAGACGGGGAATGTTTACCCAAAATATTATTTTCCTCCGAGATGAAGCTCAGTGTGTCGTTTACGTTGCTCGCACACCGCGGCCGCGTATTCACTCCCTTGATGGCAGGGAGCCACGATGCCGGAAGCTTATAGCCGT
Source organism: Schistocerca gregaria (assembly GCF_023897955.1). Classification (NCBI taxonomy): domain Eukaryota; kingdom Metazoa; phylum Arthropoda; class Insecta; order Orthoptera; family Acrididae; genus Schistocerca; species Schistocerca gregaria. The sequence goes on along the minus strand of NC_064922.1, from coordinate 553,153,491 downwards.
CATCTCTATTGAAATCAGATGCATTCTCGGAAACTTCAACCGCTTCTCGGACCTTTCTTCTATAAATGTTTGTTTCCTTAGACAGAAAACGTGCATTATTAAAATCGGTGTCAGAGCCACCGTTCTCATGATGTCCCGCTACTGCCGATTTTGCGGCTAAAACGAAGTACAAAATCGGCAGTAGCGGAACATCATGAGTGGGTCATGAATTAACTGCTCGAAATAATTTACAAAGAATGCGTCTGGCACAATTTCGGGTGTTGTTTCAAGGGTAAACTGTATGAGTCAGGTACGTGTTTGAAATTAGACTCAAGTTTTCTTTGAACCTTTCAACAATTGTATCATCTGAGTTTGGAGGTTGGTAAAAGAATCCAATTATTATTTTATTGCCAAGTATGAGCTCTACACATACTAACTTACAGAAACTATCTACTTCAATTTCGCTTCAAGATAAACCACTTCAAACAGCCACAAAAGCCGGCCGCAGTGGCCGAGCGGTTCTAGGCGCTTCAGTCCGGAGCCGCACGACTGTTACGGTCGCAGGTTCGAATCCTGCCTCGGGAATGGATGTGTGTGACGTTCTTAGGTTAGTTAGGTTTAAGTAGTTATAAGTTCTAGGGGACTGATGACCTCAGATGTTAAGTCCCATAGTGCTCAGAGCCATTTGAACCATTTTTGAACAGCCACAAAAACGCCACCGGTAACTGTGTTTAGGCTTCTGCGGCTTTAGCAGGCTTTCAGTTCCTATAACGATTTCAACGTAAGTATTTTCTGTTAGCGCTTAGAGCTCTGGTACATTCCTAACACATCTATGACAGTTTACAACAGTTATACCGATGGTTGCTAGATGTACGTTCTTCCTGTGTTCGACCTGCAGCCTTTGAGACTGAAGCTCGAGACCCTCTAACCAAAAAATTCGCCCAGTCCACGCCACACAGAGCCTGCTACCCGTGTAGCGTCCGCAGCTCGTGGTCGTGCGGTAGCGTTCTCGCTTCCCGCGCCCGGGTTCCCGGATTCGATTCCCGGCAGGGTCAGGGATTTTCTCTGCCTCGTGATGACTGAGTGTTGTGTGATGTCCTTAGGTTAGTTAGGTTTAAGTAGTTATAAGTTCTAGGGGACTGATGACCATAGATGTTAAGTCCCACAGTGCTCAGAGCCATTTGAACCATTTTTTTGAACCTGTTGTAGCTGCCTCCTGCTTGTAGTGGACTCCTAACCTACTCAGCGGAACCCGAAACTCAGCCACCGTATGGTACAATTCGAGGAATCGGCCGCCTACACGGTCGCAGAACCGTCTGAGCCTCTGATTCAGACCCTCCACTTGGCTCTGTACCAGAGGTCCGTAATCGGTCCTGTCGACTATGCTGCAAATGGACAGCCCTGCTTTCATCTTGCAAGCAAGACTGGCAGCCTTTAACACTTCTGTTAGCCGCTCGAAACCAGAAAGACTCTCTTCTGATCCAAATTGACACACAGCATTGGTACCGACGTGAGCCACCACCAGCAGTTAGCTGCACCCTGTGCTCTTCATGGCATCCGGAAGCACCCTTTCCACGTCTGGAATGACTCCACTCGGAATGTACACTGAGTGCACATTGGCTTTCATACTGTGCCCGTCTGCCCCATCTACTGTGTGAAACTTATAAGTTCGACTTTTGTTTAATATGATTTATGTTGTACTGTACATTGATGTTAATGACTGTATTATCGAAAAATAATTACACTTTGCTCAATCGTAACATTGCACAACACGTACACCAGAGAAAATTAAATACTTTAATAAATAATGTGCGCAAGAGCACCTGTTATGCTTCATAGATTCTAGTACGTAGTTGAACAATTTGAAGTTTCTAGTATGGATTTAGCAGAGGATTCTTAATCTATTGTTTCTCCTTTTTCTTTTTGTTAAAACTGCACATTCAGAATTCATTAAGCTTATTGATATTCAATAGAACCGTCACTACAGAACGGAACGTATCTTTGCTACACGAATGGTTTTAAATTTTCAGAAATGACGTCTACTCGATGAATGATGAATCCAATCAAAAACCGTCGTAACATCTACCATTTATTAACAACTCATTGCGAAACCTACAACAGTTTTTGTCACTTCAAAATACACGTAAAAACTTTAATATGAATCTACATTATTAGTCCGTAGTCAGACTACATGAACGAGTTTCCATTACCTCTTCATAAGTGATTAATCTCTGTTGTTAATACGCAAAGATCTTGAAATTACTTTCCTATAAACTCTACACCTTCTTAAATCCAATATTTCCTTGTATTAAACTGATTACTTTTCGTAATATGATTTTAAGTAGCTTGAATACTTCGTAGAAATGTTCGTCTTCTGTGAATGAAAATTTTCTGTTTTCCTTTTGTTTATATCAGCGATGTTAATATTATAATTCGCTATTTCAATTTATTTATAACAATAGTACCTCTGAATCCTGAGTATATATTATTTAAAAAATGAGGTAATTCTATTTATTTCCTTATTACGAAATTAATTATTGTAGAAAATCTTGTTCTCGTATTTCATAAGGTAAACGACTTCCTACATGCGAGTCCCTCAGTCGTAACTGAAGAAGTCAAGCAAATTTCTTTTTAGCGTGTCACTTTCCAACGAACGCGCTCGAAAGATATCACTATACCTTTCTTACAACTTACAGGTTGAAATAAAAAATAATGATTTGTTGTTTTTGATTTCTGGTTTTATTTTTTGTTTGTACTTTATTCCTGTCAACTATGGTCAATATTTTACACCTTTTACAAAAGGTAGTGACAGAGTACCAGTCCCCTCTAACGGAATCGAAGGAATAACAAAAATAAAACAAAAATCATAAGTGTGACTACAACTTTAAACTAACCTGAGGTCAATTCATAGACAAAGCTAAGCCTTTTTGGGAGTTGACGGGTCGCGAATCCCAGTAATGAAATCAAAATTAAAAACGGGCGCTCGTCACTCCATCAATCACCAAATTACAGCACAGACACCTGCAACTTCCTAATATGGTTCCAAATATCAAGGGAAGTTCATCACCACAGTTAGGGAAGATTACCACTATGCCACTATTCCACTATTCCACACTGTCTGCAGTCTTTCATCACAAAGTTTCCTGATTTACTCATTGCTAGGGACTTATACACCTCGAGACATCAACCATTAAATCAAAATAAATCTCACACTCAGTTTCCCAATTTCCTTTGAGTGGGCTAACGGTTCAACTATCTTTCCTTAAGAAAAAAATTAAAAAAATTGGATCCTCCTTCCGACCAAATCCAAAATACCAATCAGAATTCCAAAAACAGCGAAAACGAATACAAACCGCTGAAGTTAAAATTTTGGATTAGTCTGCTTATTCGCATCATCGCTTAAAAATATCTTCCTAGCTCTGGCATAAGCTATCACGCAACGACATTCCCCCTTATAAATAAAAGGAGCCTGTTCTCTTTCTTGGAGTCAGAGAAAATTTACAGTTGGCACATTCGTCCCTAGCGTGCTCGACTTACTGCTCCTGAACTTAAAGTTCTGGACCCAAGTATCCCCCCCCCCCCCCCCCCCCAGGACGATCTGCAGTGTGTAATGGGAACGCCAGAATTAACTATCTCTTAATGTTGATTACGTTAGGAACCATACTTTTACACAAACATGTGTCGATACTACAATTTTACAATAATCACTTCATTGCATTGGATGGCTGTCGGTTAAATTTGAAGCGGCCATATCACAGCGCCAGTAGATGATCTCAGGACTGCGCAGTTGCCGTCTCACACGTTCTCTGCTTTGCTGCGTCGGTGTTTTAGAAGCAGCCATCGTCGTACTGGATTTCTATAACAAATTTTTGTACAAATGTATAAACAATTACTAGCGTACAATTTTGAATTGATTTCCTTCGTAATTTACGATTACTTACGTAACTTTGCAAATATATGGAGGCGACAAGGAGACGAAGAACACATGTCAGACATTTTTACACAGTACATGACAGCTATATCCCTAAGGGGCCCCTTAAGAGCTTACTTGGGAGCTTCCATCTACCAATAACCCCACCCTCTGTGACTGCCTGGATCTTGCGGGCTGAGAGGTTTTCTCTGAAACAGGACAAGCGACTGCATCTGGCTGACATTGACGGCCACAAACAGCACCTGGACCCTGCGAGGCCTTATGTTGGCCCCCCGGGAAATCTTTCGCAGCCTTGCGCCCACCCACTCGAACACGGGTGAGGGGTCAACATCAATTCGAGCAGTAACTGGGCTGGCCACCTGTGCGGACCGATCGGCGGACTCGTGGACCATGGTGGACATCCACTGGATCCCCACAGCTAATCCACAACAGTGATGCCCATCCATTGCAGCCTCAAACAGTGTAACCAAAGCCAACACAACTTGGAGATGAGAACGAAGCGTCACTAACTCAACTCGCATTTGCACACAGCAGTCACAGTCCCTATCCAAACTAAAGATGACGGACAACAACACTACAGAAATAAACGGGTATCGAAATATATTATGGGGCTCTACTGTAGTGAATTAGATTAACAAGCAGATATTCAACGACCAACTACTAAACTACCAAAGCACATAAGTGAGACTAAATAATTCAGTATACGTCAAAACATCTGTCACTTTTCAACACGAACGAAAATACGAGAACTGTGTGTAGTAAATGTTAAATTAACAGGCAAAAGTAAATTACCAAGGCACGCAGCTGAAACTATTTAATTCGCTCCTGTTTAGGAACTCTAAAATGTCACAAAATCGCGTACTGCCCTGTTGCTGGTGTCTGACTCATCATTAGCTGGAGGGCACTAGCCATCGTCCCAACTGTGTAACATTTTCACAGCGCTTAAGAACAGCTTGAGATGGAGAAAAGGCAAAACAGAATGTTGGAATCTGTCGCTAACGGGAAAGCACTATATTTAAAACCAGGAAAGGATATAAAAAACTACTAAATACACTATCTGATAGGCCGCTTACAAATAAAGATCTACTTAATTTCATCAAAAAACAATACATATCAAGATTTCGTGTAGTATTAATTAGGGGTACACTGTCTGAATCTCTAGAATGAGCAACTGCGAATTGTAGAAGCTGCAGGAGGATCTGGAACTCACTGGGTTGTATGTGTTAAAAAACGGAGTTAAGTCTATTACCTTGATTCAGTCAGACATACACCCGCCGGTTACTTTGGCAACAAGTATGTATTCTTCAATTTTTGGCGTAAACCACGCATTGACTCATATCTGTATGCACATTTACCCCTGATGTTCCTTCTCACAACCGAATAAAAACAAGCAACCAGCACATTGCTGCATCACTTGAGGTTTGTATATAATGTCGTACACTCTGATTTTAAAAGAATGATTGTCTGCTCTATGTGTGAATTACTTTACACCAGTAGGTCCAAGCAAGGGCGATTACAGTACTGCACTGATTGTGCTGGAAACATACAACATTCATAATGTCACTGATGCGAACAATAAACTACGTCCGGCAAATGGTAAAGTTGTTGAAATACCCCCTGTCTTATGCAATATTGACAATTTAAATCCTTTTGCAAAACAACTAATAAGACGTTTTGAGTCACACGAGAACATAATTAAATTTGAAACAGAGATAAAAACAATAGCAGAGACAATAGACTTTCGATATAAAGATTCAATAAGACCACTATCAGGTGACTCACAAAGTCAAGTTTTTGAGTACATTTTTCGAATAAATTTTATGAGTGGGCATAACTAGTTAATGTACTACACCTTAGTAGCATTCGTGTCAAGTATAATATTGCATCGAATCTGTATCCGAGTGACAAACTTTTAATATATATCGTTAAGATGCCTGCAGTGCCATATACCTTTCAGTGACTATGAAGACATTATGCCACCTCAAGTTGAATATTGTAGACCAGAATGGTATCAAATAGAATTTCAAGGAGAAGAAATCGTAAAACATAAACAGTTGAAGTAGGACCAGCAGTTTGGGTGTAAAGTATAAAACCAACTGCGTACAACCGTCAGTACATCATTTCGCAGCAAAAGCACAGTCTAATAACATGGGAGAATTACAAGTTTCTTTAATCAGCGGGCTTGAAACTACACAATAACGATACTTGACATAACAGACCCAGTTCAATAATACGCCAGGAATATTTGCCACAACATTTCTGCATCGGAGATGCTTAATAGTAAGGATGAGATTAGGATTCTCATTCAACATCAGTGTGTTTTAACTACTCCAAGCAATAATTTCCTTTATAACGAAGAAAATTTGTGGAAAAGGATGGAAATTTGGAAATTCGTGGTAAGGTCTTATGGGACCAAACTGCGGAGGTAATCGGTCCCTAAGCTTACGCACTACTTAATCTAACTCAAGCTAACTTACGCTAAGGACAATACACACAGCCATGCCCGAGTGAGGACTCGAACCTCCGACGGGAGAAGCCGCCCGGACCGTGACAAGACGCCCTAGACCGTGCAGCTACCTAGCGCGGGAAAAGGATGGAGATCGTCCAATGACATCACAATTTACACGTAACGCTTTCGCCTTCCTGTTTCAAGAAATAAGATACGAATAGATGGTGTTCAGATTGACTGTACTAGATATGTTGGAATCACATCAACCCTTGAAACAGATGTTTTCACATCAACTTGAGAGCTGAATTGTTACAAAATATAAGACGTCCATAGATGCATCGATAAGTGATGTGTTCACTTTAGTGCATTTATACTACAGCCGATCAGTTCCAGTCATTTTACCAGGAAGGAGGCACACAGCTCGTGTTGCCTGTAGTTCAAGCATACCTAGACGCTCAATACCGCGGTTCAATCGCGTCTGCATTCTTACTTTGTGCCAGGAAGGGCTCTCAACAAGGGAACAGTCCAGGTGTACCAGAGTGAACCAAAGCGATGTTATTCGAACATGCAGGAGACAGAGAGATACAGGAGCTGTCGATGACACGCCCCGCTCAGGCCCCCCAGGGGCTACTACTGCAGTGGATGACCGCTACCTACGGGATTATGGTTCGGAGGAACCCTGACAACAACGCCACCATGTTGAATAATGCTATTCGTGCAACCACATAACGTCGTGTTCCGGTTGTTTGGTTTGTGGAATTAAAGGGACCAGACTGATACGGTCATCGGTCTCTTTTTCCAAAAACTAAAAACACCCACAGAGAATAAAAACGATCAACAGAATAGATGACAGACGACGTGTTACGACTCAGAATGTGCGCAATAGGCTGCATAACGCGTAACTTCACTCTCGACGACCATGGCGAGGTCCATCTTAGCAACCACGACATCATGCAGCGCGGTACATATGGGCCCAATGACATGCCGAATAGACCGCTAAGGATGGGCTTCACGTTCTCTTCACCGATGAGTATCGCATATGCCTTCAATCAGACAATCGTCGGAGATGTGTGTGGAGGCAACCCGACCAGGCTGAACGCCTTAGATACACTGTCCATCGGGTGAAGCAAGGTAGAGGTTCCCTGATGTTTTGCGGTGGCATTATGTAGGGGCGACGTACGCCGCTGGTTGTTATAGAAGGGGCCGTATCGGCTGTACGATACGTGAATGTCATCCTTCGACCGATAGTGCAATCGCACCGGCAGCATATTGGTGACGCATTCGTCTTCATGGGCCACCATCGTGCACATCTTGTGAATGACTTCCTCCAGGATAGCGACATCGCTCGAATAGAGTGGCTAGCGTGTTCTCCAGACATGAACCCTATCGAACATACTTGGGATAGATTGAAAAGGGCTGTTTCTGAACGGCGTGTCCCACCAACGTCTCTGAGGGATCCACGCCGAATAGCCATTGAGGTGTGCGACAATCTGGACCAACAGTGCCTTGATGAACTTGTGGATAGTGTGCCACGAAGAATACAGGCATGTATCAATGCAAGAAGATATGCTACTAGGTATTAGAGGTACCGGTGTGTACATCAATCTGGGCCACCAACACTGAAGGTGTCGCTGTATCGTGGTACAACATGCAAGTGTGGTTTTCATGAGCAATTAAAAGGGCGATTGATGTTTATGCTGATCTCTATTCCAATTTTCTTATATGTTCCGGAACTCTCGGAACCGAGGTGAGGCAAAACTTTTTTGATGTCTGTAGCTTGAACATTGAGAGACAGACTGAATCCGAAGAGAACAGATTTGTGCCTCAGAAATGGAAAATACCTTACATTCTGTAACTGATTATTACTATTAAATTTTTTTTAAAGGAATTGAATGCCACTATTCAACTGCCATTAATTTTTGCTTATCGGAACTGTCTGAAGATCCTATTATACCAATTACATCCATGCAGCAAGGGGTATCAAAATATTTCTTTAGTTAGAAAGACCTTGATTCATTATCCTGGCGCTGCAAACTGACAGAAAGGGGAGCCTGAAGAAACTGTATGGCTGTGATTCAGCACCATCGAAAACTTTTTCCTTCTATTTCCACTTAAAAACTGGTTGCCAATAATTAAATAAAAGTTATGTGTAGGTGCATGAGCAGGACTACAAATAATAATGTGTTCATTAAAGTTAACACCAATCATGTATACATATCCTGTAAACTGACTCGTTCCATATGGTGTCGACAAAAGAATCTTTCAGATGATCTATGGAACATAGGATCCCGGGTTGGTTTACGAAGGTATGCTGACATCGCTTTGAAATTTTGACCAGACAGACTCTGTTCTCTACATCAGAGTCAGTGAGAAGTCTTTGTAGAAGCATAATAGTCACAAACATACTGAAATTAGGAACCTAGAATGCCTATCCCTCCAGGAGCTCTAGGAGAGTAAGGAGAATACGAAGATAATTGTGTCATGTGTCCGTCAGCCTATGTAAAAGTACTTTTAATTTTTGTGACAAACACATAATGTTTTTTCTAAGGACATTGTATTTTTGTTCAGTTCATCATCGTTAACTTACACCAGCGATTAGTTTGAGCAAGCTCTTCCTGAACCAGTCAGCTGCACGTTCCTCGTCCTCCCCCTGATCTACCGAGACATTTGTGCAAGCTTCTCCTGGACTGAACAGCCCCAACTTGCTCCATACCCATCCTCTTCCACCTCCTGCTCCTCCCTGTCCTCTCTACTGGCTGTTCTGAGCAAGCAAGGTCAGCCTTGTCCACTGACAAGTTTTACAAGCTCCTCTACAACAAGGTAAGGCTTTATATGTGGTAAGGAGAAGAATTCCATTCACAGTAAATATGCATTTTTATACTCATATGTTGTCTTACCCAGTACAGGAGATATAATCTGAGACATATCCTCGATATTTCTATGGAACTGGCAATGAACATATGCTTCTCGATACTTCTACTGAACTGGCAATGAACATACGCATCCACCTTTCGTGCCCAATATGTGCTACATGATATTCTAACACCCATGAAATTATTTAGTGAATTGAGTTACAACTTTTATCTGCATACTGCAATATCTTCTTTGCACTCAAATTGAGAACTTTTCTTTTATAATGTACTTATACATCTATGACTCTTTTCCCGCAGACTGGTTAAATTCTGAGCATATCTATTGTAATGATGCTTACTGCAAGGCAGTTGTGGGTGAGCGGTTCTCTGCTGGAGAATGGCAGTCAAGTAGGAGGGAAGAAAGCCAGTCAGTTGATAGAACAATTTATTGATGAACACAAAGTGACACTGATTAACACTTCTGAAACAGGCACACTGAAGACAAAAGAAGGTGATCTTCAGACCCCACCACTACTACAGGTGTGCCGACCCAGGCGTCTCCCACGGACCAGTGGCAGCCTGGCTACCCCAGCATGTTGGCAGATGGTGACTGGTGTATGTGGATGGTGGTGTGGCAGTGAGGCGACAGCCTTGTGCCCAGGTTGGATACTGAGGCAGCTGCCGTTGCTTCACGGCCCACGGAGGAACTGTTGTAGACGCACCGACAATCAACACAGGCAGTGTGCCATCAGATGTGTTGACTACCTGATGGGCTGGTTTAAATCCTGTTTCCATGTGCTAACAGTCGTGGAAAAACCGTTGTATCGAAACTGTGTTGGAACATCTGAAGCGTGTTCAAGGGCCTGGTGTGGTGTAATCGGTAGGTTGGTCAATCATGCAGCGGGAGTCCGCGTGATGTCCCTCACACAGATGCGCTGGCTGCAGAAGCTGTGTCTGCTGATGCTGCTGAGTTGACAGTGCACAGACCTGTAACTAAGGTCTGGTTTCAGTTGCTGGGCTGCGGTCCCGACAGTCGGTGTTTCAGCTGTTACAGTAAGTGTTACCACATATATCAACCTTTTTCCGTAACACTAGTCATTATTATCATTATTATTGTTATTATTATCATCATTATTAGTGTAAAGACTATCTCCAACATTGCCAAAGGAGATATCGAGCAAAAGATTATTACCAAAGAAAATGTTATGAATAATCAATCAGTTAATTAGCCCATATCCTCATTCTTATTAAAGAAAAAAAACAATACCTTTATTCCCAAGCACAGTCTCTTCCTCTCTCTCTCACTCACTCACTCACTCACTCATTCACACACACACACACACACACACACACACACAGTAGACAGCATGAAACAGCTAAGACAGACGACATATATTTCTGGAAATGGATACGTGGTAACAAATTAATTTTTTCTTTATTTGCAAAATAAGGGTCCTTCAATTTTTCGGTCAATTTCGGTTGGAAAATTTCGGCTTTTGTTGTGGGACATCGTTGAACATTCCCGCTTCAGCCTCTATAGTTTCATGAAGTTCTCATGGGTGGCGGTGCTATACATAGCTTCAAAATGGCGGCACTAAGGAGGTGCAATCCAATCAGAGAGCTGTCATTGAGTTTCTTTTGGTGGAAAACCAGAGCATCTCAGGTATTCATAGACGCTTCCAGAATGGCTACAGAGACCTCGCAGTGAACGGAAGCACAGTGAATCATTGGAATAGGTGTCTGCCATGATCAAAATAAGATCGTGCAAATGTGTTGCATCTCCCTCATGCTAGCTGGCCGAACGTATCTGTGGGTCCTGCAATGTTGGAATGTGTGAACACTCTCATTCGAGGTGACTGACGGATCACAACCAAACACTTTGCTGCACGAATGGGCGTCTCTGTTGGCAGGGCTGACATATTCATCCACCAGTTGGGGTACTCAAAGAATGTGTGCCCACTGGCTTCCTCGCGTCCATAAAAGACAATATAGAGCAACGAAGGACCATCTGCGAAGAACTGCTTGCGCGTTACGAGACTAATCGTGACAATTTTTTGAGAAACGTCGTCACAGGTGATGAAACATGGATTCATCACTTCGAACCGGAAACAAAACGGGAATCCATGGATTGCCGCCACAGCACCTCTCCTACGAAGGAAAAGTTCAAAGCCGCGCCCTCAGTCGGTAAACTCATGGCGACAGTTTTGTGAGATTCTGAATGGGTCATTTTGTTTGATATCCTCCCTCATAGTGCAACGATCAGCTCTGAAGTGTGTTATGCTGATATCAGGAAATTGAAGGAACTACATCAGCGATGATTATTATGTTGAAGAACAGGGTTTTGTAGCCAGACGAGTGGGGAATTGTATTGTGTATTGGAATTCTGAATAAAACCAACCTGTTTTCAGAAGAAAATGAGTTGCATTGCTTATTGAATGCCCCTCGTATTTTTGGTAACTTTTTTGTACAGCATGTCCTTTAGTAAAGTTAGAGATACTATGAGTAGTGGTATGGACAAAAGGATAATATATACACTGAGAAATAATCTATATACACCTCATAGATAATTCTTTTCCCACTACAGTTTTTGAAATGGTTTAGTATGTTGATGTTGTTGTTGTGCAGCAGGGGAAAAACGGTGCAGTACATACAGGGTGATTTTTTTCCACCGTGTACAAACTCTAGGGATTTATCGATGAGAGATCCAATGAACTTAACTCCGTAAATGTATGGTTTCCATGCTAGATACCATTTATTCAATCATACATTGTCTAATAGATGCCATACTATGCAGCTAGAGCTACAGTATCTGTTGAAAATTGTTGCCATGTGCCTCAACACATGAATTACGCGCCGCAACATGTTCTGTTCACATCGACCAGGCTGTATGCGAACAGTGTCAAATGCAGCATGAATACGCTTCTCCAGTGTCTCCATATCTGGAATTGACTCTGCATACACGATACTTTTGACATGGCCCCATAACCAGGAATCGCACGGGTTGAGATCCAGTAAACGCCTCGTCCGATCCATCGACCAGGGAAGACATGACTGAGATGCGTCCGGACGCTAATGGCGGAATGGGCTGGAGCACCATTATGTGGCAGCCACATAACCCTTCGCCTCCCAATGGCACTTCTTCCATCAGGGGAGGCAAAGTCACCCGCAACAAACGCCGATAGCTCCAGCCTTTTAGGCGACTTGGAAAGAAGACTACTCCCAAAATAGGTCGCCAATTATCTCGGCCGACACATTCCGGTTGCACCGATGCTGATGATTCTCTGTCACCATACCAGGGGGCTCAGTGTACTATCCGACAGATGACTGTTATGAAAAATGAGTATGGTACTCCATGTGAAGGTGGCGTCATCTCTGAATAGGATGGATGACACAAACCCAGGAATCGTGGTCGCTTGATGAAGAAGCCAGTGAAAAAACTGCTCCCGATGTGGAAAATCTGTCACTAGTAAGCCCTGCACACGCTCTAAGTGTGACAATTGTCATCGAGAGCGTTCCATAGCGTCATCTGGCTTAGCCTGCACTGGTAGGCCAACTGCTCGGTACCGACACTGAGGTCGCATTCCACAGTGTTAATCACATTTCCCTCCAAGTCTGGTATCCGAACGTTTCGGGTACGTTCTTCATGATTTCCCGCTTTCGCTACCCTATCTCAGACAAACGGTGAAACACCGTTGCAAACATTGAATTCTGTGGTGGTTGTCGATGGGGACAGGTCTCCTGATACAATCTTGCCACACGTTGCTATTTGCCTTCCAGTAAATAAACAGCATGCCGGCGACCTCTCAATTCAAATACAGAACTGTTCTCCACAACGCCGTATCACATCCACAAGGTGAGTCTGCAAGAGAATTTAATCGGGCTCAACATTGCCAATTACTATGGCAGGAGAGTGCGATACGGCATAACGTGTGAGCAACAGTACCACCCTCTAGGAGGAAACCATGCATACTATATATGTGGCTGTATAGCACAGTGCGTACAATGCAGTCTCTGTAACAAAGTATGATTGAATAAATGATCTCTAGCTTGGAAAAAATGCATTTTCGGAGATATGTTCATTCGACCTTGTTTGTTTCGTATCCTCTCATTGATCAATCCCTATAGTTTGTATACGGTGGAAAAAATCTCCTTGTCGATATTGTACATACACACATTTTGTAAAAGGGTTGAATCCTTACATGGCCACACAAGCGTGGTGACCATCACAAAAGTTCTGGCGTCACCTTCACTTTTTTTTTAGCATTAATCGGAGAGTTCACAGGATGATGTTGTCCGTGCGCCTCGGTGGGATTACCTGAGCCTATCGAGGGTTAGAAGTGTAGGAAAAGCGTTTGAAGTGTAGTGGGTTTTAGGGCAGAGGGAAGAGCAGTTTGGATTCCACTGAAATGTTGGAACACGAGAGGAAGTACTGACCTCACGACTTATCTTAGAAGATAGGATAAGGAAAGCCAAACCTACGTTTCTAGCATCTGTAGGCTTAGAGAAAAGTTTGTGACAATAAGTAAGAGGTTGTCGAATACCTCACACACTCACTCACTCCACACACACACACACACACACACACACACACACACACACACACAGTATACAAGGTGAGGCAGCTAAGACAGGGCACCCCATATATACAGGGTGACAAATACTGAAAACTGTATGAAAAAGTGGAAGGAGTTTATGGAGGGTCTATACAAGGTTGATGTACTTGAGGACAATATTATGGAAATGGAAGAGGACGTGGATGAAGATGAAATGGGAGATACGATAATGCATGAAGAATTCGACAGAGCACTGAAAATCGTAAGTAAAAATAGGTCCCAGGAGTAGACAATATTCCATTATAGCTACTGATAGCCTTGGGGAGCTAGCCATGACAAAACTCTATCATCTGGTGAGCAATATGTATAAGACAGGTGAAATACCAAAGAAAGCAGGTGTCGACATGTGTCCAAATTGCCGAACTATCAGTTTAATAAGTCATGGCTGCGAAATATTAACACGAATTCCTTGCATACAAATGAAAAAACTGGTAGAAGACGACTAGAGGAAGATCAGTTTGGATTCCTTAGAAATGTTGCAACACGAGACGCAGTACTGACGCTACGACTTACCTTTGAAGATAGGATAAGGAAAGGCAAACCTATTTACATCTGTATTATAGAAAGCTTTTGCCAATGTTGACTAGAATACTCTCTCTCAAATTCTGAAGGTGCAGGGCTATAATACAGGGAGCGAAAGGCTGCTTGCAAAAAAATGAAATGACCGTATGGCATTGCCGGCCGGAAGGCCCCATCCGGCGAGTGCGAGTTATTCCACTCGAAGCCACAGTGGGCGACGAGAATGAATTACGACGAGGCCAACACAACACCCAGTCCACAAGCGGATAAAATCCCCAACCCAGCCGGAAATCGAACCGGGCCCGCTGCATGGCAGACAAGCACGTAAACACTCAGCTAAGCAGGGGGACGGCTATTTACAATTTGTACAGCAAACAGATGGCAGATATAAGAGTCGAGGGGCACGAAAGGGAAGCAGTCATTGAAAAGGGAGTGAGACAGAGCTGTAGCCTATTCCCGATGTTATTCAATCTGTATATGGAGCAAGCAGTAAAGGAAACAAAAGAAAACTTTGGAGTAGGAATTAAAATCCAAGGAGAAGAAATAAAAACTTTGAAGCTTGGCGATGACGTTGTAATTCTGTCAGAGACAGCAAGGGACCTGGAAGAGCAGTTGAACGGAATGGACAGTGTCTTAAAAGGAGGATATAAGATGAACGTAAACAAAAGCAAAACGGGGATAATGGAATGTAGTGGAATTTTTTAAAGAAATTTGTGGTAAGTTCCTATGGGAACAAACTGCTGAGGTCATCGGTCCCTAGACTTACACACTACTTAACCTAACTTAAACTAGCGCCTCATACCGCACGACTACCCCGTGTGGCTGTAGTCGAATTAAATCAGGTGATGCTGAGGGAATTAGACAAGGAAATGAGTAATAGATGAGTTTTTGCTATCTGGGGAACAAAACAACTGCTGACGGTCGAAGTAGAGAGGATATAAAATGTAGACTGGCTCTGGCAAGGAAAGCGTTCCTGAAGAAGAGAAATTTGTTAACATAAAGTATACATTTATGTGACAGGAAGTCTTTTCTGAAAGAATTTGTACGTAGTGTAGCAATGTACGGGCAACAGCCTTGCCTCAATGGGCACACCGGTTCCCGTCAGATCACCGAAGGTAAGCGCTGTCAGGCATGGCCGCCACTTGGATGGGTGACCTTCCGGGTCGCCATGCGCTGTTGCCATTTTTTGGAGTGCACGCAGCCTCGTGATGCAAATTGAGGAGTTACTCGACCGAATAGTAGCGGCTCCGGTCAAAGAAAACTATCGCAACGGCCGGGAGCGCGTTGTGCTGACCACACGCCCTTCCTATCCGCATCCTTATGTGAGGATGACACGGCGGTCGGATGGTCCCGATGGGCCACTTGTGACCTGAAGACGGAGTTCAAGTAGCAAAGTATGGAAGCGAAACTTCTTAGACAAGAAGAGAACAGAAGCTTTAGAGTTATGGTGCTACAAGAGAATACTGAGGATAAGATTGGTAGAATACGTAACTATAATGAGGAGGCACTGAATAGAATTGGGGAGAAGGGTAATTTGTTAAACAAGCTGACTAAAAGAAGGGATCGTTTGGTAGGACACGTTCTGAGGCACCAAGGGATCACCAGTTTAGTACTGGAGGGAAGCGTGGAGGGTGCAAGTCGTAGAGGGAGACCAAGAGATGAATGGACTACTTAGATTCAGAAGGATGTATGTTGCAGTAGTTACCCGAAGACGAAGAGATTTGCACAGGATAGAGTAGTATGGAGAGCTGCATCAAACCAGTCTGCGGACTGAAGACCACAAAAACAACAACATGAAAAGAAAGTAACTACTAACTACATCGTGCACACACTTTGTTCGACATGTAAACGTCACTACAGTATTCGAATTTAGGTTATGACTTGTTTAATATGCCTGCCATCATTGACAATGGTGTGACGCAGACGAATAACGAAATTCTGCTTGACCCGCTGAAATGTCGGAACAGCGATGCTGTCGATGACCTCCTGAATGGCTGTTTTCAGCTCATCATGGTTTTGGGGTTATTGCTGTGCACCATGCCTTTAATATAGCCCAACAGAAAGGATTCCATGTGTTCAAATACGGAGAATATTGCGGCCAATCGAGGCACATGCCAGTGGCCTCTGGGTACCCCAGAGTCAGAATGCGGTCTCCAGAGTGCTCCTCCAGGGCACCAAACACTCTCCTGCTTCGATGGGGTCGATGTCGCATGAACCACATCCTGCCGAAATCACAGTCACTTTGGATAATGAGGATGAAATCATCTTCCGAAACCTTCATGTACCATTCGGTAGTCACTATGCCATCAAGGAATATTTTACTTGACATTGCACACCACAAAGTCATCCGTTGAGGGTGAAGAGACCTCTAGATCGCGAAATGTGGGTTCTCAGTCCCCCAAATGCGCCAGTTTTGCCTGTTGACAAACCAATTCAAACGAAAGTAGGCTTCGTTGCTAAAGCAGACCATACAATGGATACTAATTCCCATCATGCCCCGCGACCAACAGTGCAGTTTCTAACGTCCTAACGCAAACCGTTCAGAAGATGTGACGATCTGATTTCATATAGTTCAGTAATTGCCACCCTATATATAAATGAATAAATAAGAAATAAACCGATGTGCGGTTTCGCCAAAGTATATCGGACAATATGGCGAATTTCCTGACGACCGCTAGCATTTTTATTTGATATAGTCACCGAATTACAACATCGACTAGTGGAGCTATATAATTTTTTCTGTGGTTTTGAAAGAAGCTTCTAAGAGAACTTTAATGACATGACATGCGTGGGACTTGATCAAATAGTATCAAGATAGCAAAACCACTGTCTCGCCGTCCGGAGAGTAGGTTCCACATGCATCTGCCCTATTATAACAAATGTAAGCAAGCACGTAACTCAGGTACGGTACCTCTGTTTATTATCTCGGCTGTCATACCAAGTGCTCATAATGTTGACCTTAAGCGCAGCTATGCGCTATAAAGTGATTCTGGAAAAACAAAACTGCACGTTAATTTTCATTTCGAGTAAAAGCAGCACAGGCCCGTGTCGTAAGGTATTTCATGCCTTCGGGAGTCGTCGATGTTTCTAATAGATTTCTTGTTTTATTTTTTTTCAAGAAATAAAAGTATAGAAGTGTTTAGTTTGGTGAGTGTGCAGACTATTTCTCGTTCCCTGAACAACTGTTCCAGTGCTCTCCAAACGTTCTCTTAAGGGGGTCTGTCATTACACGTACAGAATGGACGTGACGTTCATGACACTGATACCACACTGATTGACTTACGTCCAGTGGGCTGTCTTATAATAACAGCAGTATCAGTATATCTTAGGAACTCGAGATATTTGAGCGTATTTAGATTCCCTTCAACGAAACAGGGACAAATGATGTTGTTCTTGTTAAACACAAATCAAACATTAATAGACCAAGAGAATTGTTCTGATCCACTTCCTTCGGTCAGCGTAGATTTTCAGCAGTCCATTAGTGCATGTTGCGAAGATCGACTCGCCCATGGTTTGTCATCGATGTTTCTTCCATAAAAAAAAATTTGTATAGATATGCAACATCGCTTTACACTTTTCGTAGATAACATTTGGAGTCCTGCAATGAAGCTACAGGTGCAGCGAAATGTGAATAGAATGAAATACGGTGGAATGTAGTGTTCGCAGAGTACTCGTGCAGCTGATCCTTCTCGTACTACTGAGATGCCTCTGAGTGACATTTGCATTGCCTGTTACTCCTGCTAAAATGTTTCACTCCTTTCATCGGTTGCTCTTCTTTTTCTCTTGGGATATTTTTCTCTCCACACGTACAGTTTCCAACTTTTTTCCAAGGACGGGTCGTGGTTGCTTGGCCCGATCTGAAGACTTTTCATCACACAACCGCACTACTGCTCTGTCCACCTGATTACCTGAGTGGTAACGTGTTTGCCTACCATGAGGCGGGACCGGGTTCGATTTCCGGGCGCGTTGGAGATTTTCTCCGCCCCTGGACTGGGCGTTGTGTTGTTCCCATCTCATCATCACCGACGCGCAAGTCTCTCAGTGTGGCGTCACATGAAATATGACATGCCCCCCCCCCCCTCCCCCCGGCTGAACTTCCCCGGACGGGGCCTCCCGGTCAAAAATGCCACACGATCATTTCCTTTTTTTTATTTTTTTAATGCTGCTCTAATACGTTGGCGACATTCACCATAAAAGATATTCACTTTTTCGATTTTTTTATACATTGTGAGTGTCTCAACAGCTTTACGTGATTGCTACAACAGCAGAGCACCGACTGATGTGCTTCAAGCGCGCAGGTATACACAAGAACCATACCCGAGTTACGTGTTTGATTACATTTGGTATAATAGGACAGAGGTTTGTGAAAGTTCTCCTGATGGCGGGACAGTGGTCTGCAGTGCTGTTACCTCAAAACTTTTTGATAAATGTTACTTACGAATGTCAGAAAACTCGCCATATTGTCCGCTATAACTTGACTATAACCGCAGCTCGATGTATGCTATAGTGCAGAAGTCCGCAACCCGTACGACAACTACACTGTACTGGCAACGTATAGCGCCTCTCATACACAAGGCGTGCATCGCAGGACGCCTTAGTTACTGGCAAGTCACGAGGAGTGGTACCGGGAGCGAGAAGCCTCGCCAGCCGTAGCCAAGGCCCGTGCAGGACAGCCCAGCCACGCCCCTGCCGGTCACGTGTGCGGATAGGGCAGCACATCTATTCCAGAAGAACGGATACTTAAGCAGAAACAGCGACCATAGCGGAACACTTAACAATCACCACTTAGAACGCAAACGGCATCCTATACCAAGAACATGAACTAGAGCTGTTCCTAGAAGCACACAACATCGATGTGGCACTTACCCGAGAAATACACTTCACTCCCGCATGCAAATGCAGCTTAAGAAACTACGGTAGTACTGCGATACTTTTCAAAAGACATTTATGCCATAGGCAAATAACCCTACCGCAGCTGCTGCATGCAGCAGCGACAGGCATAGAAATTATAGTCAATAAACATCCTACATACTTCATCTCAGTATACAACCGTCCCAAGAAGAGGATCTCCATTGCGGATCTGGGCAACATGCAAGTCACTGAGTCATCATAAGGGGGGAGGGGAGGAGGGGGAGGTGCAAGTAAATTCCAAACACAGAGCATGGGGTTGCCGCACCACGCAGACCAACAGAAGAACCCCCTTAAAGTATCTCAATGACCACCTAGCTGTGGAAATAATTGCACCTGAAGAACCTCCCCAATTCCCTTATGACATCAGATGTAGATCCGATATCCTGGATATCTGCCTTAAAAAGAACTTAGATGTAGATGCAGTAACGGAAGTAGCCATCTCACTGGACTCAGACCACAATCCAGTTATACTCACCTTCGCTGCAGACCAAAGTGGCCCAGAGCCGAAGAAAGGAGTAACCTTCCATAAAAGCTGGGATCGCTATGAACAGTTAATCGACACCGACATCCCACATCACGCCCCAGAAAAACTCAGTAAGATGGATATAGATTACGATATTGAAACGAACATTATTACCAATGCCGGGAGGTAGCTACCATGAAGATAACGCAAGACCCGAGGCGAGATGGCTTGCAAACTACATTCTCAATCAATTCCAATCTCTGACTTCCTCTTCAGTTTTTGCACTCTACAGCTCCCTCTAATACCATGAAGGTCATTCCCTGATGTCTTACCAAATGTCCTATCGTCCTGTCCTTCTTCTTGTCAGTGTTTTCCACATAATCCTTTCCTCTCCAATTCTGCCCAGAGCCTCCTTATTCCTTACCTTAACTGTCCACCTAATTTTCAACATTCCTCCGTAGCACCACATCTCAAATTCTACGCTTCTCTTCTGTTCCGGTTTTCCCATACTTCACGTGTCACAATTTCTTCCCCAAATCAAAACGTATGTTTGATACTAGTACACTTCTCTTGGCCAGGAATGCCCTTTTTGCCAATGCTAGTCAGCTTTGGAGGTCCTCCTTCCTCTGCCCGTCACTGGTTAGTTTGCTGCCTGGGTAGCAGAATTCCTTAACTTCATCTGCTTCGTAACCATTAATCCTGATGTTAAGTTTCTCGCTATTCTCTTTTCTCCTACTTCTCATTACTTTTGTCTTTGTTGGATTTACTCTCAGACCATATTCTATTCTCATTCTTCTTCACTTTCACTCAGGTTAGCAAAATTATCAGCGAATCGTATCATTGATATTCTTTCACAATGAATTTTAATTCCACTCCTGAACCTTTCTTTTATTTCTATCATTGCTTTTTCGATATACAGATTGAACAGTAGGGGGGAAAGACTACACGCCTGTCTCACACCCTTTTTCATCCGAGCACATCGTTCTTGGTCGTTAATTCTTAGTATTCCCTTTTGGTTCTTGTACATATTGAATATTACTCTTCTCTCCCAATAGCTTACCCCTGTTTTTCTCAGAATTTTGAACATCTTACACCAATTAACATTGTCTAACGCTATTTCCAGTTCGACAGATCCTATGGACGTGTCCTGCTTTTTCTTTAGTCTTGCTTGCATTATCAACCGCAACGTCAAAATTGCCTCTCTGGTGCCTGTACTCTTTCTAAAGTCAGACTGATCATCGTCAAGCACATTCTCAGTTTTCTTTTCCGTCCTTATGTATTAGCAAATTGGATGCATGAGATGTTAAGCTGATTGTGCGATAATTCTCGCACTTGTCAGCATCTGCAGTCTTCGGAATTGATTAGATGGTGTTTTCCGGAAAGTGAAATGGTATGTCGCTAAACTCATACGTTCTACACACAATCTGAATATTCATTTTGTTGCCACTTCCCCCAATGATTTTAGAAAGTCTGATAGAATGTTATGTATCCCTTCTGTCTTCTTTGATCTTAAGTCCTCCAAAGCTCTTTTAAATGCTGATTTTAATACTGGATCCCCTATCCCTTCTAAATTGACTCCTGTTTCTTCCTCTAACACATTGCACAAATCTTCCCGCTCACAGAGGCTTTCAATGTACTCTTTCCACCTATCCGCTCTCCTCTGTATTGAACAGTGGAATTCCTGTTGCACTCTTAATGTTACCACTCTTCCTATTCAGAAGGTTGCTTTGACTTACCTATTTGATCAGTCAGTCCTTGCGACAATCGTTTCTTTTTCTATTTCTTCACATTTTTATGAGGCATTTCGTCTTAGCTTTCCTGCACTTCCTATTTATTTCATTCCACAGCGACTTGTATTTCTGTATTCCTGAATTTCCCTGAACATTTTTGTATTTCCTTCTTTCATCTGTTACCAATGGTTTTTCGCATTTACCTGTTCTGTAGCTATGTATCTCTTTCCAACTTTTGTGATTTCACAACTTAGAGATGTTGACTCCTCTTCAACTTTACTACCTACTGAGCTGTCTTTATTACTGTATTTGTAGCCTTAGAGAACTTCAGGCGATCTTGTCATCCCTTAATACTTCCGCATTCCACTACTTTGAGTATTTATTCTTCCTGACTAATATCTGAAACTTCAGCCTACTTTTCATCACTACTAGATTGTGCTCTGAGTCTATATCTGCTACTATATCCTCCAGAATGGAATAAAGAACCATTGAAAACTTCTACAGCGGCTAGACGTTAAGACTCAATCTAGGAACATTTTATTTATTCATTCTGGATATATTTGAGGCCTCCCCATGAACTATGGACCTTGCCGTTAGTGGGGAGGCTTGCGTGCCTCAGCGATACAGATGGCTGTACCGTAGGTGCAACCACAACGGAGGGGTATCTATTGAGAGGCCAGACAAAGAGTGGTTCCTGAAGAGGGGCAGCAGCCTTTTCAGTATTTGCAGGGGCAACAGTCTGGATGATTGACTGATCTGGCCTTGTAACACTAACCAAAACGGCCTTGCTGTGCTGGTACTGCGAACGGCTGGGAGCAAGGGGACGCTACAGCCGTAATTTTTCCCGAGGGCATGCAGGTTTACTGTGTGGTTAGATGATGATGGCGTCCTCTTGGGTAAAATATTCCGGAGATAAAATAGTCCCCCATTCGGATCTCCGGGCGGGGACTCCTCAAGAGGACGTCGTTACCAGGAGAAAGAAAACTGGCGTCCTACGGATCGGAGTGTGGAATGTCAAATCCCTTAATCGGGCAGGTAGGTTAGAAAATTTAAAAAGGGAAATGGATAAGTTAATGTTAGATATAGTGGGAATTGTTGAAGTTCGGTGGCAGGAGGAACAAGACTTTTGGTCAGGTGAATCCATGGTTATAAATACAAAATCAAATAGGAGTAAAGCAGGAGTAGGTTTATTAATGAATAAAAAAATAGGAGTGCGGGTAAGCTACTACAAACAGCACAGTGAATGCATTATTGTGGCCAAGATAGACACGTCGCCCATGCCTACTACAGTAGTTCAAGTTTATACGCCAACTAGCTCTGCAGATGATGAAGAAATTGATGAAATATATGATGAGATAAAAGAAATTATTCACGTAATGAAGGGATATGAAAATTTAATAGTCATGGGTGACTGGAATTCGAGAGTAGTAAAAGGGAGGGAAGGAAACATAGTAGGTGAATATGGATTGGGGGTAGGAAATGAAAGAGGAAGCCGCCTGGTAGAATTTTGCACAGAGCACAATTTAGTCATAGCTAACACTTGGTTTAAGAACCATGAAAGAAGGTTGTATACATGGGAGAACCCTGGAGATACTAAAAGGTATCAGATAGATTATATAATAGTAAGACTGAGATTTAGGAACCAGGTTTTAAATTGAAAGATATTTCCAGGGGATGATGTGGACTCTGACTACAATCTATTGGTTATCAACTATAGATTAAAACTGAAGAAACTGCAAAAAGGTGGGAATTTAAGGAGATGGGACCTGGATAAACTGACTAAACCAGAGGTTGTACAGAGTTTCAGGGAGAGCATAAGGGAACAATTGGCAGGAATTGGGGGAAAAATATAGTAGAAGAAGAATGGGTAGCTTTGAGGGATGAAGTAGTGAAGGCAGCAAAGGATCAAGTAGGTAAAAAGACGAGAGCTAGTAGAAATCCTTGGGCGACAGAAGAAATATTGAATTAAATTGCTGAAAGGAGAAAATATAAAAATGCAGTAAATGAAGCAGAAAAAAAGGAATACAAACGTCTCATAAATGAGATCGACAGGAAGTGCAAAATGGCTAAGCAGGGATGGCTAGAGGACAAATGTAAGGCTGTAGAGGCTTATCTCACTAGTGGTAAGATAGATACTGCCTACAGGAAAATTAAAGAGACCTTTGGAGAAAAGAGAGCCACTTGTAAGAATAACAAGAGCTCAGATGGAAACCTAGTTCTAAGCAAAGAAGGGAAAGCAGAAAGGTGGAAGGAGTATACAGAGGGTCTGCACAAAGGCGATGTACTTGAGGACAATAGTACGGAAATGAAAGAGGATGTAGATGAAGAAGAATATAATAATTGGTTGGTAGGACATGTTCTGAGGCATCAAGGTATCACCAATTTAGTATTGGAGGGCAGCGTTGAGGGCAAAAATCGTAGAGGGAGACCAAGAGATGAATACACCAAGCAGATTCAGAAGGTTGTAGGTTGCAGTAGGTACTGGGAGATGAAGAAGCTTGCATAGGTTAGAATAGCATGGAGAGCTGCATCAAACCAGTCTCAGGACTGAAGACCACAACAACAACAACAACATAATAATTCTAATCCCAAAGTAAGCAAGTGTTGACAGATGTGAAAATTACCGAACTCTCAGTTTAATAACTCACAGCTGCAAAATACTAACGCGAATTCTTTGCTGACGAATGGAAAAACTTGTAGAAGCCGACATTGGGGAAGATCGGTTTCGATTCCGAAGAAATGTTGAAACACGAGAGGCAATACTGACATTACGACGTATCTTAGATGAAAGATTAAGGAAAGGCAAACCTATATTTCTAACATTTGTAGGCTTAGAGAAAGGTTTTTACAATGTTGACTGGAATACTCTCTTCCAAATTCTAAAGGTGGCAGGGGTAAAATACAGGGAGCGAAAGGCTATTTACAATTTGTACAGAAACCATATGGCGGTTATAAGACTCGAAGGGCATGAAAGGCAAGCAGTGGTTGTGAAAGGAGTGAGACGTGGTTGTAGCCTCTCCCCGATGTTATTCAAACTGTATATTGAGCAAGCAATAAAGGAAACAAAAGAAAATTTCGGAGTAGGTATTAAAAACCATGGAGAAGAAATAAAAACTTTAAGGTTCGCCGATGACATTGTGATACTGTCAGAGACAGCAAAGGACTTGGAAGAGCAGTTGAAAGGAGTGGACAGTGTCTTGAAAGGAGGATATAAGATGAACATCAACAAAAGCAGAACGAAGATAACAGAATGTAGTCGAATTAAGTCGGGTGATGCTGAGGGAATCAGATTAGGAAATGAGACACTTAAATTAGTAAAGGAGTTTTACTGTTTGGGGAGCAAAATAATTGATGCAGAATGAGATTTTCACTCTGCAGCGGAGTGTGCGCTGATATGAAACTTCCTGGCAGATTAAAACTGTGTGCCAGACCGAGACTCGAACTCGGGACCTTTGCCTTTCGCGGGCAAGTGCTCTACCATCTGAGCTACCGAAGGACGACTCACGCTCGGTGCTCACAGCTTTACTTCTGCCAGTAAATAAAATAATTGATGATTGTCGAAGTAGAGAGGATATAAAATGTAGACTGGCAATGGCAAGGAAAGCGTTTCTGAAGAAGAGAAATTTGTTAACATCTAGTATTGATTTAAGTGTCAGGAATTCGTTTCTGAAAGTATTTGTATGGAGTGTAGCCATGTATGGAAGTGAAACATGAACGATAAATAGTTTGGACAAGAAGAGAATAGAAGCTTTCGAAATGTGGTGCTACAGAAGAATGCTGAAGATAAGATGGGTAGATCACATAACTAATGAGGAGGTACTGAATAGAATTGGGGAGAAGAGGAGTTTGTGGCACAGATTGACAAGAAGAAAGGACCGGTTGGTAGGGCATGATCTGAGGCATCTATGGATCACCAGTTTAATATTGGAGGGCAGCGTGGAGTGTAAAAATCGTAAAAGGAGAACAAGAGATGAATACACTAAGCAGATTCAGAAGGAAGTAGGCTTCTGTACGTACTGGGAGATGAGAAGCTTGCACAGGATAGAGTAGCATGGAGAGCTGCATCAAACCAGTCTCAGGACTGAAGACCACAACAAGAGCAATATATTTGAGGTGGCCTGTCTTAGCTGCCTCACCTTTTGTACACAATTTACAGTCACACATAGTGCGCAGTGAACTCAGAGAGCCGGGCGGGGTGGCCGAGCGGTTCTAGCCGCTTCCGTCTGGAATCTCGCGATCGCTACGGTCGCAGATTCGAATCTTGCCTCGGGCATGAGTGTGTATAATGTCCTTAGGTTAGTTAGGTTTAAGTAGGGTACTGATGACCTCAGAAGTTAGTGCTCAGAGCTATTTTGAAGTCAGAAACACAAGCACATAAATACAAACCTATTTTCATTATGACAAATGGGTCACCCTATTACTAATATACTCAGATATCCACTCTGTCTCTATCACTCAAGAGAATATATGGAGTACAGTGGGATTCCAATTCCGTTCTGAAAAAATGAATCGTTTGTGCTCGTGGTGCGGCAGTTCTGATACAGAGTATGCCACATTGTCTCTAGTCTGAATGATACCTTACAGTATCAGGTGCGGAAGAGGAGGTGGAACAGCGCCAACACCGCAAAACAGGCATTTCAGGCAATCGTCAAATATGAGAGCCATTGAGGGCGCACATCGTACACCCTTTGTCTGTCTTTAACTGGCGTCTGTCACTGTACGGCATGTGTACATGTTTTAATCTAAGGCCCTGAAACTCCACAACGTGCAACATATTCTTCCCCTTTTTATGATAACGATATTATTTGCTGGCGTTGTGTCATAAGGGTAATCGGTGTGTATCGAGACGTGTTAAGTGCATCGTTATGGCTCCTTATTATTTCACAAGGATCACAAACCGTCACGTAATTAGATGAATGCTTCTGTATCCAAATAAAGGAAGTTTTAATCATCAAAATTAGTGTTTGCAGACTTATAATGAAAATTGCGCATGTGTTGTTTGAGTAGGTCGAACATACTGATACCGAAAGAAACAGGTTTCGAGAACGCTGCAAAACCTAGCCATCTCCAGAGTGACGATTATTTATTGAAAATTGTGGTCTATTTAAAATTTGGCCTGTTACCTAATTGGTAGCACCATATCAACGATCCCATTTCGGTGTTAGGTGAAGTGGGTAGTTTGCGCAAATAACGTGGCGCACCACTGAGTGTGGTATCTGCCATTCTGTAGAGTTGATATGTGAGACAGTGGGGTCGCCCTCACAGTGCACGACAGGAGTGTGGTAGAATTTCTTAAATTTCAAGAAACTATTCGCCTCGAGAAGCATATCCTCAAGTATCACTTACTGTGTAGACTAATCCAGCAGATGCTTTGATAATCACTCGCTCAAAGTAAATGGATTCAAGCACTTATGGAAAATGTGCCATGCATATGGCATTTTGACAACTTGAGATCAAATTAGGCAGAACATGTTCATGACTCGTAGTAGCGTTTTTCCCTAGGCAGAATAACAACAAGTCTACATGTTTCTGATGCTGACTGGAGAAATCAGAAAACTGAAGGGGTCCAATGACTGTATGAAACAACCGATATGCTTTCCCCAGCCTGTCAACGTGAACTGATACACTGAGATCTGCCCCTCAAATTTAGCTATGTTCTCGAGTGTAATTAGATGATCAAATTTGTAATGCCCACAAAAGTTAAACATTTTTTATTATCTAGTCATAAACTGAAAATTTTTCTTGTAATTTATTTCACACGTGAAAAAGTAAGTATGCAAATCAAAAGTTGTCATGATTTTGGACATTAACAATGCCTTGTTTCCTAACTGTAAACTCTGGAAGAGAGACATTGGAGGACACCACGTTTACTGGGTCAAAATCATATGAGTAAACGTCGAGGTGATGCACTTAGCTGAGTGCCTTACCAGAACTTCTTTCCTTCATTTCGTGAAATTGGCTCTGTCTGGCACTCAAGCGAAATCTTGTACCCATCCAGCAATTGAGATTTTCTGCAATATAACGGTATTTTCCACTCAAATATAATCAGTAGAGTCCTGTTCACCATCACCATCTTGATTTGGAGTTGTGTAAGTTCGCAGCATAATACCGCACTGCACTTAGTGGCAGGATACCATGGATTGTTCACGAGCCTTTCCAAAATCGGTAGACATGCGTTTAGGAAGCAGATCAGGTATCATTTGTCTGCAGTAATGTTCTGAATTCAAAACCATTACAGCTGCTTTAATTCTGTTTGCATGAGTAGGAAGAGGTCGAAATAGTCTGCAAGAATGTGGTGCATATTTGTTTGTATTTTAAAAATTGACATCACATAAACAATTTTGCCTACTGCTGGTAAAATTTGAATTTCTTTTACATTAGCTTTAAGCAAAACACTGCATTTAGAAAAGTGTAACATATCATATTTGTCTAGATTTTTAGTGAAGAGCTCATTTTTTATAATATTTATGGGTAAAATGTTGTAAGTCAGGCTGGTGATAACTTGAAGTCGTTATGTGACATTGATCCATGGTATTTAAGGGAGGGCTGAGGCCCTAAAAGTGCTAATGATATCTTTTTCGATTGCACTGATCGGATTTGATTTGAAAAGATTCCCTATGCTGCTTTGTGCGGTGATACACCCACATGCTTCTCAGTAATACAAAGTTTTTGCGTCGTCGGTTGTGGCACTCTGAAATATTATGTCTGAATTCATTGGGGACAGCAGGAGTCCATATTCTGTTTTATGTTCACCATTCGTTCAGTAGAACTTGTATTAATTATTTATGTGAAGCTTGTTTAGACTTTGAATTAGTAGTACTGAGTCTGATGTTAACTCATTGTGCAAGGTTTTTTTATTATTTTCCTTTACTGTTTGCCACATAGTCTGAGTCTGAGGCTTTTTTGATTATTTTCCAGCCGGCCGCTGGTGGCCGAGCGGTTCTGGCGCTACAGTCTGGAACCGCGCGACCGCCACGGTCGCAGGTTCGAATCCTGCCTCGGGCATGGATGTGTGTGTTGTCCTTAGGTTAGTTAGGTTTAAGTAGTTCTAAGTTCTAGGGGACTTATGACCTCAGCAGTTGAGTCCCATAGTGCTCAGAGCCATTTGAACCATTTGATTATTTTCCATTACTGTTTGCCACATAGGATTACTATATCATGGGTCGAATAGACATCATCTGAGTTAGTGTGAACTTTAACTCTAATTAATTTCTAGTTGTGAACACTAGATGTTTTTCGAGCTTTTTGTTTGTTTGTTTATTCTACTTTATACTGTGTGTTAGCTAACCTCTATATTGGAGCTTGAGCTAATTTCAATTCACTTAATCACGTAGTACCTTATACCAGCCTACACATTATTCTGAGAATTTATGAACAACAAACTTTAACAAATAAAGATTATCAAATATTCGTAAACAATTGTCATTGGTGAACATTATTTAGATTCAATGCCTCTACGATTCACCTAATGTTAATTTGTTTATCTTATAAATACATCAACGACAATTTTCTTCATTAATTTTTATTTTAAAAAGTAACCAATACAAAAGGAAAGGATTTATCATTCCCATAGTACACTATGAAAGCCATTCAGTCACTCAGATTTTAGCAACAGTACTATCGCAGCCTCTCTCTGTTGAGGTTGGCATGCTGTGTTCTGTTTCCTAGAAACTCTTCAAACCGATAACACAATTGGTCAGATACTCTGCACGTTCTCATTTTGCTCTTTAGGCAGCAGTGCCTAACTTAATCCAACGCCTTCCACATATCTAGGAACGCGGCATCTATCTGGGCTCCTGTATCTGCTGCCTTCTGGGTCTCGTGGATGAACAGAGTGAGCTGGGTTTCATACGATCGTTGTTTTCGAAACTCTTGTTGATTCCTACAAAGGTGATTTTCGCTCTCTGAAATATGTCATAATAAGGGAGCATAAATAACGTATCAAAATTCTGCAGCAGACTGACATCAGAGATACAGGCCTACAGTTTCGTGCGTAGGTTCGGTGAGTCTTTTTGAAAATGGGAAAGACCAGCACTTGTTTCCGGTCGGCAGGAACGTTTTGCTCCTGTTCAATGCCATTAAAGTCGCATTTAGACAGATAGCTGCATCCGTTTACTTATTTAAAATAAGAGTAAAACTTAATTTATACAAAGTCAGTAGAGGTTGGAATTTGTTAAACGCTTCAGCCATGGCCCTCCTTAAGCTACTTTCCGAATTTATTTTCGTTTTGTCTGTGAGGTTTAGGCTAGATTTAAATTTCCAGTGAAGCTCTCTTTATCTTCGTAAAAGCTTACTAACACTGTTGTCGATTCACGGCGGCTCTTTCCCATCCTCCAAACGTTGCTGAGCAGACGTGTCTAAAGAATATTCTACAGTGTTCTTGACTTTCACCATTTGGTGCTAAACATAGTCCATATTGGAGAACAAAATTTTATGCTGACCTGTAAGATAATCTGAAATCTGTTTCTTGTCGAACTTGCTAAACAGGAAAGTCTTCCATTCTTTCTTTTTATTACTATTTACAGCCAGATCCAGTGATATCGTAACGGTCTTATGATCACTGATACCCGGTTCTACATTAACTGATTAACTAGTAGAGGTAATTTCCCGATAAGACACTTTGAACAATTTCAGGTGCTTCTCTGAGCCTACTACCCGTCCTAATACTCGAGTCACCCAGTGTATAGCTGATAAGTTGAAGTATCCCCCCAAAACTATAATATGACCAGGAATTTAATTGAAATATTCTCCAAGTTTTCCCTGAACTATTCTTCCACTATTGGTGCTGACGCAGGGAGTCTATGAAAGCGTACGATGACTCTTATTTATCCTCGTGTAGCACTTATCTTGGTCTACATTATTTAGCATTCTGAATCTGAACATCTTTCACAGGATATTATCATATAAGTTGCTATAAACACGCCTTTACCACTGGCGTTAACCTCTCTTTGCGATTTGCATTCAAGTCGGAGTTTGGAATTTCATTGCTATTAAGATCTGGTTTCAGCCAGCTTTCTGCCCGTAACACTATGTGGGAGATTTTACCACTTGTAAGCGAGACTAGTTCCAGAACCCTTTTCCATAGACGCCCCAGTTGTTAACTAGTGCTACATGCTCTTCCTCCGATCTGTTATGACGAATTCTACACCGTCTTGACTCAGAATGCACCTCATCGCACCTATGAAGGGATTTCTCTGTCGTAAAGAAACCCTCACGTGCAAGGCACACGTACTCCGCTTCCCCTGCCGGTAGTGCACGACTGACCTATTGAGAAGAGTGTCCACCCGACAACGGAGATCGTCATAAAATTATCTGATCCTTTGGTTTAAACTTTTCCAGTCGGTTCGAAACCAGAGGACCACAATCGTTTCTGGAACAATGCTTCAGAAAGATAGCTCTGCTTCCATTCCGTGAGCGAGGCTAGTAGGAACCAAAGATGGTCTCCGATCGCAGGAGGTAAGCACAAGTCGTACCGATGAGCCACAGTTTGTAACTGGGTGAACCCAGTACACTCAGTCGCTGCTTGTAGAGCCTTCTCCACGTCACGGACGAGAAGCCTCGACAAACAAACTGGCCTTCTTTTCCGACTTACCGGTATGTCCCAGAGGCCTTCCATCATCCACCTAATATCAGATTTCCTATAACAAGCGATCTCTCTCTGCGTTTGTCCTGACCTCTCAGAAAGATCGGCCACAGATCTATCTTTAAACAACTTTTGTCTATATCACAAATAATGTAACACTAGCCCAAGAAGTCGCTGGGTGCAATATTAGTTCTGTTGCCAAGCTACCTCTAGTTTATACTACGCTACAAAGTCGACTCACTCAAAAAGAATGCGCTAGAATTTACGCAAAAAACTTAGAGTAAGTTAGTAAACACTAGCCCACACAGTAAAACATAAGTTAGAATTCATTTCTTCACAGAAGTACGTCAAACCAGAAACTATACTAAACTACTGTGTATAATCAGAGATTGCCAGTGCTCCACGTGCATCCGCTCGGCTATGTGACAGTGCAGAGAGAATTGTAGAGGGTACAAATGATACGTCCACTTGACAATGAAACTCTGCGTGTGCGAGTGCGCGCTGCTCACAGAGAATGAAACTGGCCATTGGGCGAGTCTCTAGCAGCGGATCACAGCAACGGGTTGGACTTCAAGATGGCGGACTTTGCTTACCTGCATCTACGAGGCGCGATGTACCATCATTCTAGTGTACACAAGTGTGACACTTGTAGGGCCTGTGTAGAGTGACGATACCGGAGTACTTCACCGGGGTCAGCGTCGACTACAAGCAGCAGGCCGACATCCCGTCGGCTGGTTGGCAACATTCGTGTCGGGCGACCGCTCGTGGCCTGGCTGCCCTCTTCTACCTGGCTGTCGTCGGCACCACTCAGTAGTCGCTCCGACGCACCATGGGTCCATGGAACTGCTTGCTGATAAAGGAGAGTAACATTCTGTAATGGTGATTTGTTGTGTCATTGCCTTCCTGCCCTCATTATTTCCTTGTTTGTACCCGACCCCCAGAGTTTTACTCAGTCAGCACTTTGGTCGTAAATACAGGCTGTAGTATTGTACTATGACACTAGCTGTCGTTTGAGAATTTTTCCCGCTATTATGTTGCCTTTCCTTTCTGGTTTGTACCTGATTATTAATGTTCTAATGAATTAGCTCCCAGTTATAAATAAAGGTGGAACAATTGTGCTAAGGCACAGGCTCCTGTTAAGCAAAAGAGGGACCTTGTGGCTAGATTTAGGTGTTAACCGGCTCAAGTCTTTGATTATAATTGCATTTCTCAGTCATTAGTTACAATCTGAACAACCTGTTGCACTAAACTGTTCGTTGCTGTGTTTCAAGGACCAGGTCTTTATTGGTGTATTTTAGCTGGATCTTGCGGTTCCACCGAGTGAGTTCTATTGCAGTATCGGTTCACAAGTAATGTTTTAAGACTTTCCTTCAGAGCGGTCTTAAGAACTGAAAATCATTTCAACTTTGAAGATATTAATAACCAACTGTCACACGCAGGGCTCTAGTCAGAATAAAAGTGTCTGAAGGGACAGGTTGGAATCCAGGCACACTTTGGTTGCCAATTGACATTAAGAGGTTGATTGCTTTGAAGCAAGCCTTATCATTGTCATATTGTTTCCTAATCTGTTTAACCTTTATCCAAAGGTCTGTATATTAACCCCAAACCTTTCGACATACAGCTTTCAAATTAGAAGTTACATCAGCTGTTTAGAGTAATTAAATCACTCTTGTGATAAATGGTGCTTATATAGTTTTCATGTGTTGTAGAAGGGCATTTAATAAGGTAGACAAGACAGATGGTGTCCAGTGTAGTAGTAACACTGCTGTTTCACCTGACAATGGGCTGCAGGCCCAGCTGTCTTGCAATCGTTGTCATATTGTTTGCTGTTTTGCAGTATAGCACTTCTGATTACCTTTGTAAAAGCTTATTTAACTTAGGGTTTAAGGTCAAAAGAATTTTGCAAATTTGTTCATTTGTTAAAGAAAATTTTATGGTTATATATTGTCAAATAAACATATTTTGAAAAAACATCAATTGTTGTTATATCTGAAATTCATTTCTGTTTGCCGGAATCAATTTCGACTAAATCAGCTTGCCGTAAATTGTCAATTTTGAAAGAAAAAACTATTTTATTTTCGAAATTTTTTGCATTATTTTATGTAATTCATTAATAAATTCTACAGGAATCTTTAAAACAACAGTTAAACATTTTTAAACGAATGATCTTTTTAGTTTCATATATAGAACAAAGACCTTCAATCTTTGTTTTTATTTTTACTCATTACTCTTTGAGGATGAATTGTTTCAGTAATTTTTTTTGCGTTTGAAACAGCAGATGAGATAGTCACAAAGGATCACATAATTGTCCATTTATATAGATAAAAATTAAATATGTTATTATTCTAATCTACACTTGTACAGCCCTCTCGCAGTGTCCGGAGCAAGTATGGTGGGTCTGACACAT
Source organism: Schistocerca gregaria (assembly GCF_023897955.1). Lineage (NCBI taxonomy): Eukaryota > Metazoa > Arthropoda > Insecta > Orthoptera > Acrididae > Schistocerca > Schistocerca gregaria. The sequence continues at coordinate 553,120,054 of NC_064922.1, read as the reverse complement.
CGGTGTCAATGTGTTCTTTTTTCCATTTCCAGGAGTGTATATTAATTTTTCATTCTTTCCTACACTGGTATCCGGCTTCGGTGTATTAAGTGAAATTGAGTGATTATAACAAAAAATATGTTCTTCTGACAAGAATAACGAAGAATGTTATACCTATTTTCAATGTCGGGCATTGCTGTACCCTTTCAACATTTAACACTAATGCACAATGGTTATGTTCAACATTTGTGTCACATTTACTTTCAATATTTATGTTTCATGTTTATATTCAACATTTATGTTCAATGTTAAAAGGTTCTTAATTTTTCTCTGAATAATCTGTAATTTATTTTTCTTGTTCGTTCTGTCATAAAAAAGGAAATTCATCATTATTACAACATTTACTACACATTTCCTTAAAATAGTCGAACTTCAAATCACCTCCAATGAATTCATGATAAATATGATTTAAATTGTTGTCATCTTGAATGTAAATAGTTCAAAAATTAAGATTATCTCTAACTAATTGTTTTGGTGTTTTTAAATATGTTTGAGTTAAATAAAAACAATTTTTGAATGTCTACCTCTAATAAAATAGTCCCCTAACTATATCTTGATTTTAAGGACATTAATCGTCAAAAACGTGAACTGCATTATTTTCACATTCTTTTAACAGAATAATTTCTTCACTATTTTCAATAAAAGGAGTAACTTTTATTAGTATTGTGTACAATTTTTTCATCGTTTTATGAATTCTTATTATTTCAGTTGACATCAGCTTTTGAAATAAATTCCAAGTGAAACTTCCTGACAGATTAAAACTGTGTGCCGGACCGAGACTCGAACTCAGTCCTGCAAGGTTCACAGGAGAGCTTCTGTAAAGTCTGGAAGGTAGGAGACGAGGTACTGGTGGAAGTAAAGCTGTGAGGATGGGGCGTGAGTCTTGTTTGGGTAGTATAGTTCGTAGAGCACTTGGCTGCAAAAGACAATTTGATTCATAAATTATTGGTTCTCCAATTGCTTCATTTAAGCAATATTATTAGTTACTCTATGAAAATGATCAATATGATTTACAAACATTCCATCTGCTAGTATGAAACTTCCTGGCAGATTAAAACTGTGTGCCCGACCAGTACAAGAACTCGGGAACTTTGCCTTTCGTGGGCAAGTGCTCTACCATCTGAGCTCAGATGGTAGAGCACTTGCCCGCGAATGGCAAACGTCCCGAGTTCGAGTCTCAGTCCAGCACACAGTTTTAATCTCTCAGGAAGTTTCATATCAGTGCACACTCTACTGCAGAGTGAAAATCTCATTCTGCAAATTACAAATACTAGATTTTATTCCAATTTGACCATCAAGTTGTAGACTATACCTGTCTATCATTACCATTGTTTTTGTACAACGACTTGGTAATATTAGTGAACATCAAATAGAAGTAGGTAAATATTTACAGTGTTTATTTTTTAATTTCTTTTCTGGAATTCTTATTTCTGGTTTCCAATATGTCATTATTTACATAATTTGTATTAATAATGAGTGACTTGTTTATTTCAATTTAGTGATAATTCATCAGTTCTCAAGAAAAAGAATAACTATTTCAATAAGAGAAACTTGCATAAACATTTCGCTAATATGTTTTAAAACAACTATTTAATTTCAAACACTAATCTGAAAAATAATAAACTCTATTGTTTGGTCTATAAAGTCAAAAAATTTTCGAAAAATTAATTAATTCGAAAAACCTTATATACATATTAAAGAATATAAAATGTTCAACAGCGTTACTATTTTAGAGATAATGGAAATTTCTGTTAGTCAACATAGCCCGAAAAATTTAGAAAAATTTATTCACTCAAAGACAGCTTACCATACACATTAAGGAAGATAAAATTTTAGAATTCCTACTGAAAGTGACATTAAATTATTTAGGAATAAAGAAGATAGTAAATGACAAGTTTTAGGTTTCAATGATCAAATTACTTAACCAAATCAAGAAAAGTTAGTAATAATTTACTGAAAATAATATTGTTTAAACCAGTAATCATAATTTAATGTAACACATGGAATCAGAATAAGATTTTTCACTCTGCAGTGGAGTGTGCGCTGATATGAAACTTCCTGGCAGATTAAAACTGTGTGCCTGACCAGTACGCGAAATCGGGAACTTCGCCTTTCACAGGCAAGTGCTCTACCATCTGAGCTGATTTATGAATCAAATTTTGCTGTAAATACTCCAATTTTTGAACCTATATAGAATTTAGTAATTATTATAGCTAATGAAAATGACAGTTTTATTGACTTCAACGGTTCAGTTGTAACTGTTACTTTAATAATCTCTTAATGAACTTTTTTCCTTAATAAATTGTGAACAAAATCGAGAGTTATCATAGATGGGTTCATCCAAATAATGCACAATAATATATGACATTTGATGTTTTCACACATATGGAACTAATTTTTCAGCCTAGTAAATCAAATGTTGATAATTATGTATTAAAATCGTTTAATGTTATTACAATTAAAAAAGGGAACAATATTTTGTCTAGAAAAGAATATCCATTTATTTCTTCATCAGTTCACATTCTATTAAATTCTTCTCTGTCAAAAGAATGTACTACAGAACGTCATATTCTTAACAATGGTAGAACTGATAACAAGCAAAATGAAATACTTTATCCATTGGAATATTTGGTGTATTATTTAATGATTTTAAAGAAATAATTTGGGCAGGAGATTTAACAGTAATTTTCGCTGAGATTAAAGTGCTGAAGATTCTGTTCTTAGATGGAATAGTAATAATGATAATAGTGCATTGCTAAAGATGGTATAATTGTTGTGAAATGTACATAAATACGTGTTTCAGTTCTTAAATATGAATCAGAATATTTTCTTGAATTTAAAACAAAAAAGTCTGAACAATCGGAAAATTCCAATTTGTTTCTTTGAACCACAAACTGTAGAGTTTGCAGGATTAAATGTAAAATAAAATTTTTAACTAGATATTATTAATTATTATAATTCTGTTGAATTTTATATACTTTATTTTAATTGCCTTTCAAACAAAACAAGAAACCAGCAGATAATTGACTCTTCTTTATTTGGTCATGTTAAATTATAATATGTCTATGTGAAGAATGGAATAAATAAAATTTTTCCTCAAGAATTATGGAATCTTCATCCATCAAGTAACTTTTTAAAGTTACTGTACTTTTAGAGATTACAAAAGAATAATGCAAGTAACAATGACAATGTAAGTCCATATGGTTTAATTTAAATTTATACTGTCTATGTCATAAATATGGTTAGGCAGATGAACACTTTAACTACACAAAAACCAATGATTTAGCCCTACTTTTAATGAAAACCAAATGATGCAGCTGCATATGTAACTGTGTTTGGTAAAAAGAATTTGACTTACTATTTACAATATAGAATTTTAATTGATAATTTTTAAGCTAGAAAAATTAGATTTTAAAAAATTAAAACTTCCTTTAAGCATTTAGAAGAAGTGTTCACTAAATTAACAGTACTGGAAAAAATATTACAATATTTCAAAAGCTAAAATTTTGGTGACTAAATATTGTTAAAAAGTTATATTACTCTTAGATAGGAATTATAAAATTACTCTTCCAGATTGTTATACTAAAATATTTTCAGAAGACAAAGATAAGTAAGAGAAACTTGTGGTAGAAAAAAAAGTTCATTTGATTCATGTTACAGAATTTAATGCAATTTTAGAATCTTTGATATTTTTAAATTTTTAATTTAATGAATTTACTTTGTTGATCATTAAATCCAGTAAATAAATTTATTGCATTTTTCTTTTTTTTTTTTTTTGATTAAACGAAAATTTCATTTTGGGTAAAGATATTTTTTTAATGGTGGATACAGCAAATTAGATTTTTAATTAAGTAGACTTTATTTTTTAATTAAAGTAAGATTTTTTTGTAGGTTTAGATTACTTTTTTAAATGAAGGATGTAGTAAAACTACAATCGTAATTTCATATCGAGAAATTTTATAAAATGTGCTCTTTACACCAGATTATCACAGATTGTCTACTCACTGGAGACGGAAGTCATTTAGTAAAGTCTGTAAGATTGATTACTGTCATTGTCAGTATTCAGTTACTCGTTGCTGCTCTGCCTACTTCCTTTCCTAGGAGCTTTTCATTTGTTAGTCAGTGGCATAAAGGAAATGAGCGTAAGGCATTGTGGGCCAGGAGTCCCCGATTCGGGGAAGTTCGACCGCCGAGAGCAAGTACTTACTGCATTCGATGCGAAATTGGCCGACTTGTGATGAAATGAAGATGAGGACAACACAAAACTCAGTCCCTGAGCCGAGAAAATCTCCCGCACCAGCCAGAAATCGAACCCGGGTCCCTTTGGCGTGACATTCCGCCGCGCTGACCACTCAGCTAACGGGGGCGGACTCAGTCACTAGTGTTAGTTAAACTTAATGCCTTTCATGGTTTTTGCGTCTCTAATTTCATTAGAAGTGAGTCAGTCTTCTCAAAGAGAAACCTGGAAAAACACCCAATAACGAATTGTGCCGTGCAGAAAATTCCAATATCAGATTCCACATGACAGAGAGATTCAATTTTTAAGCGTCCTTACGGTTTTGCCTTTCTCCAGGAAGCTCTGCCTACGTGTATTCCGGAACGACTCTTGAAGCTATTGTGGGGAAGCGCACGGAAACGCGATATCCAGTTTATTTTGCGGAAGCTTTAGCGAAACAGCCGCCACTAAAGCGGGAGAAATTCGCTCCTGAAAAGGGACAGGTCCGCGGAGAGAAAGATATTGGCGCGGGAGCGTTATCGGAGAATCTGATGCCGCAATATCGGGAGGCAGTACTTCACAAGTCCACGTCGGCTCTCAAATCAGTTGCCGAGTAAAGGACGTGTGAGCTGTACAATATGCGGTGTCACACTGTGTTCATCGTCCGTTGACAGAGTTCGCACTGGAGAATGGTTTTGAATAAAGTTGACATATGAAAGATGTCTTCCTCATATACAGGGAGATGCACGTACACTCTAAGAGAAAAGGCTGACGACGCACCACGATGGAAGTATCCGATTGGGACGGAAATCGGTAGGTGTGTAGGTGTGATTTACATCACACAAGGAAATTATTACAATTTCAGAAAAAAATTTGTCATTTGTTCAGAAGAAAGAGCTTCACTAATTGAGCAAGTGAAGAATGTTTCAGTCCACCTGTAGTCCCTATGCAATCAGTTACTCGGCTTGGCACTGATAGAGTTGTTGGATGTCCTCATGAGGGACGTCATGCCAAATTTTGTCCAATTGACACGTTAGATTGTCAAAATCCCAAGCTAATTGGACGACCTCATTCATAATGCTCTACACATAAACCGAGGAGAGATACAGCGACTTCGCTGGCCAAGGTGGGGTTTGACAAGCACGAAGACAAGCAATGAAACTCTCACCTTATCTTGTTGAAATGTAAGCCCATCATTCCTGGTTGTCGGGCCGTATGGTTGGCGACAGTTAGGTTGGTATATCACTGTTGTCCAGGAAGTGGACCGCGTGGAAAATTTATATTTACAGAAACAGTGAGCGTAATCTTCCTAGTATCAGCAATACTCTGTAAAATTCCTTTCTTTGACACATAGACCAAGAAATAAATTAATCGGAACATAACATCCAGCACTGCATACGAGTATTTCACTGCACATCTTGTCATGCATTAGAATATTAAGGATTCAATGAGCCCACGTTGACCACTGTGGAATCAGTCTTAAAAAATCGCTCATACGGAGCTGTGAAACGACAAAAGGCAAAGTGTGTAGCGTAAGCGTACATACTTGTTCAGCACGGGCACAGAGTCTTCAGTGTGTAGTTCCTTTTCTAACCACACTATACACAGATTGAAAAAAAAAACCAGTTGAAACAAAAGTTAGTACATGAAATGAATCTGAAAGGCAATAGCTATTTGATCTTTTACTTCTGCATTCGCAGGACACGCACACTGAACAACTATTTTTTTTTCTTTTTTTTAACAGCCAGTGTCGGTTGGTCACAGCCACTGTGCTCCCTACCGCCGTTGGATAAGAGGCTGCAGCAGCAAGTCGTATAACCCAAGCTTACTTATTTGTTAGATAGTTTAATTAATTTCTTTGCGTGTGTTTGGGTACTTGCATTGTTTAATTCATATATTTCGGGCGTATTATAGTATTTGACAGTTGTAGCAACGCGCTTTAGTTTTTACTTGGTAGATTCTTATTTAAATTGCGTGTGAGTTTCGTATAGGAGGTGCAATTTCGAGTTTTAGTTACTGTAATCGTAAATTCAGCAGATTGTAGGCATTTGTACAGGTTAGTTGATGCATTCTTTGCGTGTTTCGCTTGCGTTATCTAGGCACGGACTCGTGTTTCAGTAACTGTTGTTCAACATCGATTAGAATGGACAGGGACTGCGATTGCTGTGTTCGGATGAGGGCTGACTTGGCATCCCTTCGCTCACAGCTGCAATCGGCGCTGACTTCGGTCGCGCAGCTTGAGGCTGTTGCCAATGGGCACCACTGTGGGGAGCCGGACTTGGGTATCACGGGGATGTCAACCTCGTCCCGTCTGTCCCCAGATCGGTCTGCCGCTGTGGTTGCCCCGGTTGCTGCCCGCAGTGGGGCTGAGCCCTCGCCTGTGGTTGATTGGGAGGTCTTCCAAGGCGTGGCAGGCAGCGAAAGGCGTCCCCAGAGGCTGATCAGAAAGCCTCCCCGGTGCGTCTGACATACCGGTTTCAGGCACTGTCTCTGGCTGAGCCAGATGCAGCTGCCTGCCCTGTTTCAGAGGATCATTCTCAGCCTTCAAGGTCCGGGCAATCGCAGAGGGTGGCCTTACTGGTAGTTGGGAGCTCCAATGTTAGGCGAGTAATGGGGCCCCTTAGGGATACGGCGGCTAAGGAGGGGAAGAAATCCAGTGTGCACTCCGTGTGCATTCCGGAAGGAGTCACTCCTGATGTGGAAAGGGTCCTTCCGGATGCCATGAAGAGCACAGGGTGCAGCCAGCTGCAGGTGGTGGCACATGTCGGCACTAATGACGTGTGTCGCTTTGGATCTGAGGAAATTCTCTCTGGATTCCAGCGGCTATCTGATTTGGTGAAGGCTGCCGGTCTTGCTTACGAGATGAAGGCAGAGCTCACCATCTGCAGCATCGTTGACAGAACCGACTGCGGACCTTTGGTGCAGAGCCGGGTGGAGGGTCTGAATCAGAGGCTCAGACGGTTTTGCGAACGTATTGGCTGCAGATCCCTTGACTTGCGCCATAGGGTGGTGGGGTTTCGGGTTCCGCTGAATAGGTCAGGAGTTCACTACACTCAGCTGGCGGCTACACGGGTAGCGGAGGCTGTGTGGCGTGGACTGGGCGGTTTTTTAGGTTAGAAGGCCTCGGGAAAGTGCGGGATGGGCTGCAATGTCAAAGGGTGCTTGGCAATTACAGGACGTGCTTGGATCAAGGAACAGTCGGAATTATAGTTGTAAATTGTTGTAGTTGCGCTGGAAAAGTCCCTGAGCTTCAAGCGCTAATAGAAAGCACAGAAGCTGATATCGTTATAGGTACAGAAAGCTGGCTAAAGCCTGAAATAAGTTCTGCAGAAATTTTTACGAAGTCTCAGACGGTGTTCAGGAAAGATAGATTAGGCAGAATTGGTGGTGGAGTGTTTGTGTCTGTCAGTAGTGGTTTATCTTGTAGTGAAGTCGAAGTAGATACTCCGTGCGAATTGGTATGGGTGGAGGTTATACTTAACAGCCGAATTAAGTTAATAATTGGCTCCTTCTACCGACCCCCAGACTCCGATGATACAGTTGCGGAACAGTTCAGAGAAAGTTTGAGTCTCGTAACAAATAAATACCCCACTCATACGGTTATAGTTGGTGGGGACTTCAACCTACTCTCGGTATGTTGGCAAAAATACTTGTTCAAAACCGGTGGTAGGCAGAAAACGTCTTCCGAGATTGTCCTAAATGCTTTCTCCGAAAATTATTTCGAGCAGTTAGTCCACGAACCCACGCGATTTGTAAATGGTTGCGAAAACACACTTGACCTCTTAGCCACAAACAATCCAGAGCTGATAGAGAGCATCATGACTGATACAGGGATTAGTGATCACAAGGTCGTTGTAGCTAGGCTCAATACCATTTCTTCCAAATCCATCACAAACAAACACAAAATAATTTTATTTAAAAAAGCGGGTAAAGTGTCACTAGAAGCCTTCCTAAAAGACAATTTTCCATTCCTTCCGAACTGACTATGCGAATGTAGACGAGATGTGGCTCAAATTCAAACATATAGTAGCAACAGCAATTGAGATATTCATACCTCATAAATTGGTAAGAGATGGAACGGATCCCCCGTGGTACACAAAAAAGGTCCGAACGCTGTTGCAGAGGCAACGGAAAAAGCATGCGAAGTTCAGAAGAACGCGAAATCCCGAAGATGGGCTAAAATTTACAGACGCGCGAAATTTGGCACGTACTTCGATGCGAAATGCCTTTAATAGGTTCCACAACGAAACATTGTCTCGAAATTTGGTAGAAAATCCGAAGAAATTCTGGTCGTATGTAAAGTACACAAGCGGCAAGACGCAGTCAATACCTTCGCTGCGCAGTGCCGATGGTACTGTTATCGACGACTGTGCCGCTAAAGCGGAGTTATTGAACGCAGTTTTCCGAAATTCCTTCACCAGGGAAGACGAATGGAATATTCCAGAATTTGATACACGAACATCTGCTAGCATGAGTTTCTTAGAAGTAGATACCTTAGGGGTTGCGAAGCAACTCAGATCGCTTGATACGGGCAAGTCTTCAGGTCCAGATTGTATACCGATTAGGTTCCTTTCAGATTACGCTGATACTATAGCTCCCTACTTAGCACTCATATACAACCGCTCGCTCACCGATAGATCTGTACCTACAGATTGGAAAATTGCGCAGGTCGCACCAGTGTTCAAGAAGGGTAGTAGGAGTAATCCATTTAACTACAGACCTATATCATTGACGTCGGTTTGCAGTAGGGTTTTGGAGCATATACTGTACTCAAACATTATGAATCACCTCGAAGGGAACGATCTATAGACACGTAATCAGCATGGCTTCAGAAAACATCGCTCTTGTGCAACGCAGCTAGCTCTTTATTCGCACGAAGTAATGGCCGCTATCGACAGGAGATCTCAAGTTGATTCCGTATTTCTAGATTTCCGGAAAGCTTTTGACACCGTTCCTCACAAGCGACTTCTAATCAAGCTGCGGAGCTATGGAGTATCGTCTCAGTTGTGCGACTGGATTCGTGATTTCCTGTCAGGAAGGTCGCAGTTCGTAGTAATAGACGGCAAATCATCGAGTAAAACTGAAGTGATATCAGGTGTTCCCCAGGGAAGCGTCCTGGGACCTCTACTGTTCCTGATCTATATAAATGACCTGGGTGACAATCTGAGCAGTTCTCTTAGATTGTTCGCAGATGATGCTGTAATTTACCGTCTAGTAAGGTCATCCGAAGACCAGTATCAGTTGCAAAGCGATTTAGAAAAGATTGTTGTATGGTGTGTCAGGTGACAGTTGACGCTAAATAACGAAAAGTGTGAGATGATCCACATGAGTTCCAAAAGAAATCCGTTGGAATTCGATTACTGGATAAATAGTACAATTCTTAAGGCTGTCAATTCAACTAAGTACCTGGGTGTTAAAATTACGAACAACTTCAGTTGGAAGGACCACATAGATAATATTGTCGGGAAGGCGAGCCAAAGGTTGCGTTTCATTGGCAGGACATTTAGAAGATGCAACAAGTCCACTAAAGAGACAGCTTACACTACACTCGTTCGTCCTCTGTTAGAATATTGCTGCGCGGTGTGGGATCCTTACCAGGTGGGATTGACGGAGGACATCGAAAGGGTGCAAAAAAGGGCAGCTCGTTTTGTATTATCACGTTATAGGGGAGAGAGTGTGGCAGATATGATACACGAGTTGGGATGGAAGTCATTGTAGCATAGACGTTTTTCGTCGCGGCGAGACCTTTTTACGAAATTTCAGTCACCAACTTTCTTTTCCGAATGCGAAAATATTTTGTTGAGCCCAACCTACATAGGTAGGAATGATCACCAAAATAAAATAAGAGAAATCAGAGCTCGAACAGAAAGGTTTAGGTGTTCGTTTTTCCCGCTCGCTGTTCGGGAGTGGAATAGTAGAGAGATAGTATGATTGTGGTTCGATGAACCCTCTGCCAAGCACTTAAATGTGAATTGCAGAGTAGTCATGTAGATGTATTGTGTTATCTGTTCGATTCTTTGGCTAACTTCTAAGCCGTCTGCCCTCACATATCACCCACAGCCGAGTCACTTTGCGAGAGTGTCACCGCCCTTTAAACGTCATACACGGGTTATCCACTTGCTACGTCCCTCGTAATTCCTCGTTTTTGCGTCTGATACACCTTCAAATGTTTCTAACATCTTTCTTACTCTTCCAAATAGATTATCGCAAGGTTTATTCTGTTTTTCACGGTCGGTAAAATAATAATTTTCTACTGCAATATTTTCCTTTTATACCCCACCAAATTCAGATTTACGATCCTATTTACTTGTCTCCGCAGATCTACAGCGCGTTTAAAATTTCTGTAGACCAGAAGGCCGCCCGCTAAGAATATTCTAGACACTGTTATAGACCTTCTACACGTCCTCCTTTCGGACACGCCATGATTTCGTGTCTCTCCTATAAGGAGCTTTCTGCTGTAGTGCTTAAAGACGAATATAATATTCGAACGGGCGCATGAAATAACATCGGCAGATGACAGTCAAACTCGTCCCCTTACTTCTGTATAAATGAAGATAATTCATTCTGCGAGGTGTTGGGTGAGCTGTTCAGCACACGCTAAGATTATGTAAGTGCGATCCCTGGTGGCGTACAGGGAAAGGAAAGCTTGCGATAAGATCTCGCAAATTTTAGAAAAAACAATGTCGCGTAACGTAAACGTCTCATTGATTGACCGTTCTGTCGTTTCTTAGTAGAATATTTTATACTTTGTGAATGAGAACACACTCAACATTCTACATATTTATGATTTATTTCACAAACCGGTTTTCGACTGTTACGCCATTTATCTTTGTACCTGACGATGCTGTACAGCCGAAAACCGGTTTGTGAAATAGATAAAAAATTTTGCAGAATATTATCCAGTGTTGTGTGTGTTTTCATTCATAATAGAAACGTCTCACTCAAGGGGCGCCCATTTCTGAACGGAAACTAAATGTTTTCTAATTTCGTCCTCTTCGACGTCCTGATACTTATCGTTACCAACACAGCAGATTATTTTTCAGCCATAGTAATTATACAGCCAACCGGTTGCAAATAACTGTTTCGTATAACTAACCTAGGTTTCGACACCTACTAAGGATATTCTCATCAGAGTGAAATTTTGATAAACCGTAAAATTTCATTGCGAGAAAGAAACGGTCAGAATTTAGAGCAGCCATGCTCAATTCAATAATAAATAAAATATGTTCCAGCCCTGTCACGCATGCCTAACTAGGAAAAACATCTTAATAATATTCCTAGCTAGGCATACGTGACAAAGCTGGAACGTATTTTATTTTATTTTTAGCTTGAGCATAACTACTCCAAATTTTGACCATTGCTTTTACGCAATTTTACGGTTTCTGAGAATTTCATTCTGATGAAGATACCCTTAGTAGATGTCGAAACCTAGGTCAATTGTACCAAACAGTTATATGCAACCGGTTGGCTGTATAATTCCTATGTTTAAAAATCGTATATGGTTCGTAAGAAAGAGACATGATTAAAACTGACAGCTAACTATGTTCAGAGGTTACGGCGCGGGATCGCCGCATATACGACAGAGTCCGTGTGTTAATTTACACAGTTTCTACTCTGCATTTAGTTACTCCTCTTCCTTAGACCTATCTTTTTCACTCATTAACGTCTTACCCATCCGCTTGCTATTTGCTATCCCACTACTATGTCCTCTCTTTGAACATTTCCACCAGTACTTCAAGATTGAGACTGTTGACGTCTGTCTGTATTTCTTTAAACTGGTACATTTTTATCTCTTCCCAGTCCGTTAAGTTTACCGGAATGGCCCTATCTGGACCCGCGTCAGTACCTAACGACAATTTCACTACTTCTTCCTTGACGGGAAATGCTTCGTCCATGACTTCGTCTTTGCACTCTTTAATGACATCAACATTCTCACGGATTCAACTGTGTGCCCTTTGTTTCCTGAATTACCGTGCCACATTTATTTTCGCAATTACTGATTAGTTCCTCAATGATCTGTTTCGCATGTCTTCCGATTGATTAATTCCTTTCTTTCTTTTATTATTTTTTTTTGTCCCTTCAATCTTTGTGAAATGAGCAACACTCCTCTCGTCTAACTGCTGGAAATTTTCATCTGATATTTTGGAAAAGTTCATCCGCTCTTTTGTGTTGCTTTTTGGTCTCTCTGAAAACTCTTTCACTCTGTTCTTCTGCTCCACGCACTGTTTGTGATGGTCCCATAACTTTTTGTAACGTTGATTATTCTTCTCTTACTGACACTTGTTCTCTAATGCCATTTAAATTAAGAAAGACTGTAGATCAAAAGGTGGCGGTGAAGAAGAAGTTAGTGTGCAATCTGTGACACACTGTGTCAGTCCTCGAGTCCAGCGGCTGCGGAGGCTTTCTTTGCGTGAGACATTGCCACATTCTTTTCACATAACTGTCCGGCTTCGCATTTACCATGTCTTTATGCAAACTGTTTAATTTTCTACCCGCCACAAATGATTCGTCAAAATTACTCTCACGACTTTCGCTGCTCCCAGAACTGTGAGAATTGCCTAGTTCGACTTCAATATTAAATTCACAGTTTGTAGTTACAGACGGCCTCGTTTCTTCCCTGACAGTAGTGCTCATATCTTCTAAACTACGTGCACGTGAACCAGTTAACCTAGGAATAACAAAATTACGACACAAATAAACACTTCCTCCTGATAACCAATTTTCTAATCTAGACAGGCCACTAAAGGAAATCCGACCAAAAATACAGATGGTTCAGTTGGCTCTAAGTACTATGCGACTTATCATCTGAGGTCATCAGTCCCCTAGACTTATAACTACTTAAACCTAACTAACCTAAGGAGATCGCACACATCCCTGCCCGACGCAGGATTCTAACCTGCTACCGCAGCGGCAGGGCGGTTCCGAACTGAAGCGCCTAGAACTGCTCGGCCACACGGCCAGCCCAAAAATACAAGCACATAAAAATATTAACCTAAAACCGCAACGTCGAAACTTGTGTAAACAATGAACTTTACGCACCAGCCTGTGTTGTAGGAGAAGCGCAAACGAGTGCACCACAAGCAACTTATCTTAAATTCTTGAAGTTCTTTTATTATTAAGATGTTCGCCTTTACTTTTCCAGTTAAATTGCGAGCAGTAAGATTCAAATGGTAAACTTCGTAAACCATAAAAACATTGAAACTTCCTGGCAGATTAAAACTGTGTGCCCGACCGAGAAGCGAACTCGCCATCTTCGCCTTTCGCGGGCAAGTACAAGTGCATAAAAACATTGACTACGTGTATCAGAGGTTCCATGGTTAGAAAATCCTGGCTATGGATCGACAAATTCCTATGTGAGAAATTTTTTACCTACAAAGTGACTGTTTAAATAAGAAGCTTATGGGGATTTATAAATAACTCCAAAAGAAGAAACTCCTAAAGTACTTGAACATTTCCAAATTCATAAAGAAGTCACAGACTACAAACACACAGTAACCAATCAAAAAAACATTAGCAACACACGCGAAAGCTAGGACCCTCTCCCTCTTTAAAACAGAGTCAAAGCGCACGGGAATACAGAAACATACGCGCGCGCACACGCGCACACACACACACACACACACACACACACACACACACACACAAGAGTCGAAAATAGTAGCACCCACACCAGTGGCAGACGTTGCCACAGCCACAAGAGCAAAAGACGATCACATTCCACCACAAAAACAAAACACGATCGCCTTCCACAGCAACAAACTACACGATACGAAAGTGGATCTACACAACATGAAAACGAAAATATACTTTGTCAGTGAAGTTTAGTGTCCTAAACTCGAACAGCAGTTTGTAGAAGGCTATAAATGAAGCAGAAGACAAAACACCTGAGCAACAACGGTAATTTAAACCATGAAAACTGTTTAATAACAGTAATCTAAAACGTGAGAATGGTTTGCAATCTCGCCAAACATTCGTACTGAAAACCACTTTTTACAGTGGCCACGGAAGAAGTTTTAAAATAAAGTGAAACTGGTATGGCATAAATAAGACTTATTAGAGTCGCAAAAGACGGTGTACGCCCGGTAACATTTACATGTTTGCATACCACAGACAGAAATAAAAATACCCACTGATGATGTAACTAAAGTTTTGAAATATGTTTTAGTATAACAATAGCTGTTTTCGTGATATACGCACCTGAATTCCCATGAAAATGATTTTCTCTAATAATTAATGTGAACGCTAGTTGTAATTAGTTGTTAGTGTACTGTACAGAAGTAGCCTGCGGCAACTAATTCCGCCAATCGATGTATAACTTGAGACGTTGCGCATGCCTGAATGGTTTCCTTCCTGATGTGTTGCACATAATACTATGTGTTAACTAGTGAACGAATAAATTTGTGATTTCACGTACTTTTTCACACGCTACTCGTATTTTGAATCTGTATTAATACTAATTTCTTTTTACTCCTTTATGTTATATAGGTTAAAGATATTTTGTACAAAATAATCGATGAGATACATTATTGTCACACACTGAATGATACCTGTCGCCTTTTACTGCTGCAAGGTACTGATTCCATAAATCGCAAGAATGACTTCTTTGAAAGCAGAGCTTCACTTGCCTCTAAAAAAACTGAATAAAATTTATGATCAGTGGGCCAACTTTATTTAAATAGTAATTGATGAAAACGATGAAAACGCGCCACCACACAGAGCATTTGATGATCCAATAAAGCATCAGTCTATATATTAGATATACAATAAGCATGATAATTTTGCTAGAAAAATTATTACGGGGAGGTGCCAACTAACTGATTTTAAGGATCCTAACTAGGAAGCGCAATGGCGCTGTGAGATATAACAGCAACGAATTTAGCAATAATTAACATTTATTTCCTCACAAAAAAGACAAACACATCTGTTAAGTTAAAACACAGTTACCTGGAATGATAATGCATGAATCTCGACTCATGGTACATTATAGAACACAACAACTGAACCGACACGTGTGGGGACAAGTCTCCTAAATCACTGGTTACAGTTGATCAGGATCACACATACCACGTTTACACTGATCACTCACCCAACAAACGACAGATATTAGAAGAAAGTTTCCCTATCCCACATAAAGCACACTGGATAGAACGCGACTGGCTTCAACGGTCTGTTTCAGAGAACAAAACCCACTTTGTACATTTTCCACAAACCATCATCTTACAAACACTGCACTTGGAAATAGTCTTATTACATTTGCAAAATTTGAGAAGTTGACATTTACAGTGCTTCTGTGGTATTTCGTCTTCATCTTCATTTTCATTCTTTTCACACTTGCATGTGGTCAGACGAGGAAAGCGACTCTCCACATATTCTGTGCGTAGTTCATCTGCAAGCAGCTGAATAAATGTGTTCTTTTGATCTTCTCCCAGTAACAGCCCGAAATACTACATATGCATTTTTTCCTGCTATTAACAGGGTCAAGGCAATTGAAGAAGGAGCGCACTGGCCATATTCTTGAGGAAGCCTTGACTGAATACTGCCTCACCATTTTGTCTACTATGTCAATCCCAAATTTTGTTTTGTTGTAATAACATACATTTTTTGAATTTTTCACTCATTTGTATTTATGCCAACAATAGGATGAAGGGGAGACATTAATAGCACATGTTTTGCTTACTTTTCTTGACAGTCTATCAAGGAAATATCATCATGTTTTAAACTTTTGTAGAATACAGAGGACTCTTCGAGGACTTCAGAGCATGTGGTATTTCTCTTTTGGCTGTATTTACTTCTCCTCCAATAGAGGTCCCCCCCATGAACCATGGACCTTGCTGTTGGTGGGGAGGCTTGCGTGTCTCTGTGATACA
This sequence comes from Schistocerca gregaria, assembly GCF_023897955.1. Taxonomy (NCBI): domain Eukaryota; kingdom Metazoa; phylum Arthropoda; class Insecta; order Orthoptera; family Acrididae; genus Schistocerca; species Schistocerca gregaria. The sequence continues at coordinate 553,103,932 of NC_064922.1, read as the reverse complement.
GATAGCCATACCGTAGGTGAAACCACAACGGAGGGGTATCTGTTGAGAGGCCAGACAAACGTATGGTTCCTGAAGAGGGGCAGCAAAAATGAGATCGACAGGAAGTGCAAAATGGCTAAGCAGGGATGGCTAGAGGACAAATGTAAGGATGTAGAGGCTTATCTCACTAGGGGTAAGGCAGATACTGCCTACAGGAAAATTAAAGAGACCTTTGGAGATAAGAGAACTACTTGTATGAACATCAAGAGCTCAGATGGAAACCCAGTTCTAAGCAAAGAAGGGAAAGCAGAAAGGTGGAAGGAGTATATAGAGGGTCTATACAAGGTCGATGCACTTCAGGACAATATTATGGACGTGGAAGAGGATGTAGATGAAGATGAAATGGGAGATACGGTACTGCGTGAAGAGTTTGACAGAGCACTCAAAGATCTGAGTCGAAACAAGGCCCCCGGAGTAGACAACATTCAATTGGAACTACTGATGGCCTTGGGAGAGCCAGTCCTGACAAAACTCTACCATCTGGTGAGCAAGATGTATGAGACAGGCGAAATACCCTCAGACTTCAAGAAGAATATAATAATTCCAATCCCAAAGAAAGCAGGTGTTGACAGATGTGAAAATTACCGCACTATCAGTTTAATAAGCCACAGCTGCAAAATACTAACACGAATTCTTTACAGACGAATGGAAAAACTAGTAGAAGCCGACCTCGGGGAAGATCAGTTTGGATTCCGTAGAAATACTGGAACACGTGAGGCAATACTGACCTTACGACTTATCTTAGAAGAAAGATTAAGGAAAGGCAAACCTACGTTTCTAGCATTTGTAGACTTAGAGAAAGCTTTTGATAATGTTGATTGGAATACTCTCTTTCAAATTCTAAAGGTGGCAGGGGTAAAATACAGGGAGCGAAAGGCTATTTACAATTTGTACAGAAACCAGAGCACAGTTATAAAAGTCGAGGAACATGAAAGGAAAGCAGTGGTTGGGAAGGGAGTGTGAGTAGGTATTAAAATTCATGGAGAAGAAATAAAAACTTTAGGTTCGCTGATGACATTGTAATTCAGTCAGAGACAGCAAACGACTTGGAAGAGCAGTTGAACGGAATGGACAGTGTCTTGAGAGGAGTATATAAGATGAACATCAACAAAAGCAAAATGGAATGTAGTCGAATTAACTCGGGTGATACTGAGGGAATTAGATTAGGAAATGAGACTCTTAAGGTAGTAAAGGAGGTTTGCTATTTGGGGAGCAAAATAAATGGTGATGGTCGAAGTAGAGAAGATATAAAATGTAGACTGGCAATGGTAAGGAAAGTGTTTCTGAAGAAGAGAAATTTGTAAACATCGAGTATAGATTAAGTGTCAGGAAGTCTTTTCTGAAAGTATTTGTATGGAGTGTAACTATGTATGGAAGTGAAACATGGACGATAAATAGTTTGGACAAGAAGAGAATAGAAGCTTTCGAAATGTGGTGCTACAGAAGAATGCTGAAGATTAGATCTTTAGATCGCATAACTAATGAGGAAGTATTGAATAGGATTGGGGAGAAGAGAAGTTTGTGGTACAACTTGACCAGAAGAAGTGATCGGTTGGTAGGACATGTTCTGAGGCATCAAGGGATCACCAATTTAGTATTGGAGGGCAGCGTGGAGGGTAAAAATCGTAGAGGGAGACCAAGAGATGAATATACTAAGCAGATTCAGAAGGATGTAGGTTGCAGTAGGTACTGGGAGATGAAGCTTGCACAGGATAGAGTAGCACGGAGAGCTGCATCAAACCAGTGTCAGGACTGAAGACCACAACAATAACAACAACAATAGAGGTTGATTTTTCTTTCAATTTTTTGGCTAGTTGGAATGAAGTGAAGTAATAGTCTGTATTGACATTTCTGCCTTTGCCCTGAAATGGTTTCATAAGACGCAACGCTACGTTACCTGACACCGTTGGGATCGTGCAGTATCCTTACCAAGATAAGGGAAACCATTGAGTATATACTTGCTTTCAACATCTACAGCTAACCAGTAGTTTTCCCCGTACCTGTCAGGCTTTGAAGCGAAGAATTGCGTGAACGAGCACCCAGTTTTACTTGGAAACAGATGCTCATCTATTGTTATGTCACTTACAGGCTTGTAACACATTGTACAGTTTTCTGTGAATTTGTTCCAGACTGCAGAGATCAATGCGAACTTATCATTCTGTAATCGTAAAGAGCGTGTAGACTTCTCATCGAGCCTTAGGAATCTCATAACCTCACAGAATCTATTTCTGCTCATGGTTTCCACACAAAATAGTAGGCTTCAGGAATCTGACCATAAGCTGTGAAGGTCTGTTTTTCGGTAACCACTCACTCCACAAGCATAAATAATTGCAATAAATTCTTCTAGTTCTTTCGTGGTCATTGACCAGCTGTCATTTCCTAGTACTCTGGAAGCCTCTGTTATACTACATTTCAAGATATGTTTGATTATATAATTGTCTATGAACAAGTGCCAAGCCCTTGATACAAGTTCATCACTTAATTTCTTTTTGCATGCGGTGTAGGTCCAGGAGATTATCTCAAATTATTGTGATTAGGAAGACTCCCACATTGTAAATTAGGCACAGCTTCTGTCAAGACTGATCCACCAGGAGCAACTTCTTTGTGTGTTTCATGAGACGATGAAGAAGCAGTCACTTGTTTTACACTCCGAGGAACAGGATTATCTCTTCTTCTGTTACATGATACTTCTCGATCTATAGAGCACGAATAATAGAAAAAATGTAAGAAATCCACCATAAAATCTAAATTATGTACAGTAACATTATATATAGATAAGAATATGACGATTATGAATTATTAGCAATAACAATAATATACTTACTAGACTGTAAACTTCCATTATCTGCATCTGAAGAATCAGAATATTAGGATTAGATGATGATCTTCTCTCAATGTCTGCGGTAAAAACTCTTACTCTGAATCATCAGAAGAAAAGTTCGCCACCATCTGAATTACTCTCGATAACCCTTTGAAACTCTGCAAGAATCTCTTCATCTCGTAAATACTTTTTCTGATTCATTTCAAGCTTCAGCTCACAATCACATTTGAAAGACTGATTCTTATAAGGGACTGACGAACAATGGTGAATCGAGTCCACTGCTATCATCTCATACGGCAATAATATGAACGAAACTAAATTACTGCACTACAGACTAAAGTAGTCGAGGCTTGAGAATGCATGAGATAAATATATGGCATAACTATAAATAAAATTATAGCTTTTTTCTATAGGGGTCAACATGACCGATCTGGGCGTTAAAGGTAAAACTGGAAAAAAAGTGATAATCAATTAGGTGAAATTTACTGTTTTTTAATATAATGAAAGTACATGCCAAATAAATAAATGACACGAAGGTGAATGTCGCTTGAATACTTCTTCAAAGCATAGCTAGCGCGTAAAAGCAGAATAGGGTCATTTTGACCCCTGTGGGCGTTCGAGTGTTAATGCGGAAACGATTTACGCTAGAAAAACAAATTAGTTCCAGTTGCAACCAACAGTTTCTAATCTGGCACTATACAATATCTCGTCGACATCTCTGATGCTCAAATTGAGCAACTTGTTAAGAAGCGCTAATCATAAAATCAACGTTATTCCTATCTCACTTGTTTGACCTTCTGTGTGGACTTACCGTCTCGAATACATTACATAGCAAACGTCTCTACACATCTTTTTTGCATTCACAGCTCCAGCATTGCACCTTCTGGTCAAAATTACGACTAATTTTATCCATTGTAATATTTATTAGAATATCTACCAATTTTCACTGCCATACGATAATCACAGCTCACACTGGACCTCTGGGAGTAGGTGCACTTTAATTATAACCACCCGGTAGAAGTCCGAATGACGAACATGTATTGTACTCGATATTAATAGGCAGCGACGTCGAGAAAGAGCGGCTTTCACAGACCTAAATGAAGAGAAAAGTACCATTCTGAAACCCAGTCGCTGTACGGACTCGAAAATGAGACGCTTAATCCTCAAAAGCGCTTCCTCTGGCCCGATTATAAACACAGAGACAGGAGGGGGAGGGGACTGGCTGTTTGCAAGTGCTCGCATTCCTGTGTGGACCGGTGCATCCCGCCACCGCCGCCGCCGAAGCCGGCTACTCTCAGTGCAATATCGACCACGTGACGTCATGCTCATCAATGACAAGGGCCGAAATTAAAAGATTCCGCTGTGCCGCAGCTGCAGAAGCGGGAGTAGACTCGTCCGCGGAAATAATCGCCGCAGCCGCACGCACGGATGGATGAGTGCTCCCCAGTGACGGGTAAAAGTGTTGTCTCCTCCTGGAATGCTTCTTTCTGCGTAAAAACGACTTGCGTTTATCTTTCCAAAATTACTGGTCTCTATTACTAGACGGCTAACCCGTTTCATGTTGTACAGACGCAGCTGCGGGTTGCCTATCTAACTATTTTCAGGGGCAACAATTTGATTCTGTTATTTGATATCATTGTTGACCTAATTTAAGAATTTTAAATTCTCTGATAATCTACTCATTAAGAGGTTAAAGGTAAATAAGGTACAGAAAAACAATTGTTACTGCTAATAACTGCGAATAGGGGAGAGACGTGCAATGTCGGCTGGCTTACAGTACCAGCCAATATTGACATTTTTCTTTAGCTTCGAAATGGCAGAAGTGTGCAATAAGCAGAAGAAAGCTTCTGTATCCATGTGCACTAAGTCGGATATCTTCTTCCTATCTCCATTGCTTTGTCTGCGCTGAGTGCTTGATGGTGTTGCTGCAGCTCTTATCACACGGAATGGTATTTCGAAACTTGTGGTACCCGCTTTTGAGGTAAGTCATTGACTTCCAGGTTGCACTTCAGTTATATGTGTTATGTAAGGAATGACGTCTGACAAACGTTTGATAATGATTTCTTTAAAGGAACGTGCAATATGACTAGATCCTCCTGAGTGTTTGTCGTGCAGCAAGGGCCACACGATTTCCTTTCAGTGTAGGCCCGTCGTCATTTCAATTTTTATATTATTACTTCCATCTTTTTCCTCCTTTTCAGATTAAAACGGCGGAAAATGAGAAAAAATGGTATGAGGAAAATGGAATGAAGAGTGCATGAAAATGGCTGCGAGCAAGGTCATGTCAAACAGAATCACCACGAGGGAGGCAGCTAAGGCATTTTCAACAATTAGAATAGAAACTGATCGCCACAGAAGAGAAGAAACGGTAAAGGTGGCCATGGAAAGCCAATTCCACAGCGTCGAAGAAAACTTGAATTTGCTGGAAATGACAGTGTGAAACATACTTTTATGTGTTTGCAGTCCTTTAAAGAAGACTGGGTGCTGTGTACCAGGTGTAGAGGCTGGGCACTTGTTGGATGTGTGCTACAGGAGACTATTTTTCTATTTTATTTTCAATCTCTATTAAAGAGAGCTAAACATTGGTGAACTGAGCTGAAATACTGACAATAAGTTCTCATGCTTATGTTTTCTATCACTATTAAACAAGTGTCAGTGAGATTTATCACAGGCAACCCATATTATCGCCTGAAAGACAATGGCCAATACCGCAAGGAACTTTCTACAAGCCTTGTAATTGTAGCTGTTTTACTGTCAATCTAAACAAGTACTATAAATGATTCAGATGGCTCTGAGCGCTATGAGACTTAACATCGGAGGTCATCAGTCCCCTAGGATTTAGAACTACTTAAACCTAACTAACCTAAGGACATCACATACATTCATTCCCGAGGCAGGATTCTACCTGCGACCGTAGCAGCCGCGTGGTTCCGGACTGAAACGCCTAGAAAGCTCGGCCATCGCGGCCGGCAAATAAGTACTATAGATAAAAGATAAAAATCATTACGCTGTGCTATTCCTAGAACATGTCTTGAGATAAGAGAGTAGTATATTAATATTCAAATCACCAACAATAGTTTCGCACTAAAAGTCGAAACATTTTAAGCCGGCCGATGTTCCACGAATCACCCCTATTTCTCGAGACAGCGTACTGCATGGCGCACAAATTATGTAGCTCAGACTGACGCGGGAAAAAAATCTCTCTCATGATGGGGTCGAGCGATATAAACGAAAGTTGGTAGGCGTATTTGTACAACTGGAAGATTAAACGACAGTCGCAAAAGTGTGGCGCTAGTGCCGCCACTATGGGGATGCAAATCTGGTTTGCTTTAATATACGCTGTAACGGTCTTGAGCGTTAATTTCCTTTGAGGTTGAACGTGACGAGATGATATTAGTCAAAAATGTCTTTAAGGGCTGGCCGCTGTGGCCGACCGGTTCTAGGCACTTCAGTCTGGAACCGCGCGACCGCTACGCTCGCAGGTTCGAATTCTGCCTCGGGCATGGATGTGTGTGATGTCTTTAGGTTAGTTAAGTTTAAGTAATTCTAAGTTCTAGTGAGACTGATGACCTCAGATGTTAAGTCCCATAGTGCTCTGAGCCATTTGAACCATTTTTTTGCCTTTAAGGCGGCAAAGACGCCGTTATCAACACCGCTCGAAGAGAAGCTGGATGTTCCTTCTGCGGCATTGCAGAAAGGCTCTGTAGGAATGTAGCCACTGTACGTCATTGCTGGCAGCAGTGGTTACAAGAATGTACGGGCTCGAGAAGACATGACACTATCGTGAGGGAAGACCATCGTGTTCCGCGTATGGTTCTGACGCATCGTATTGAATCTGCAGCAGCAATTTAAGCAGCAGTTGGTAGCACAGTGACGTAAAGAACTGTGACATATGGACCACTTCAAGGGCAGATCCGAGTCAGACGCCCTGTAGCACGCATTCCACTGATCCCAACCCACCACTGTTTGCGACTTCAGCGATGTCAGGCGAGAGATCATTGGAGTGCAGGATGGAAGTCAGTTTTCCGATGAGAGCCAGTTCTGCCTCGGTGCCAGTGATGGCCGTGGGTTGATCATGAGGAGGATTGTTGAGGGCCATCAACCAACCTGTCCGTCTGCTACACACACTGGACCTGAAGATGGTGTTGTGGTCTGGGATGCGATTTCGTATGAGAGCAGGAGCACTCTCGTGGTTACCCCACGCACCCTGACTGCAAATTTGTACGTCAGTCTGGTGATTCGACCCCTTCCGCTGCCATTCATGAAGAGCGTTCCAGGGAGTGTTTTCCAACTGGTAACGCTCGCCCACATACCGCTGTTGGAACCCAACTTGCTTTACCGAGTGTCGACATGTTGCTTTGGCCTGCTCGATCACCAAATCTGTCTCCAGTCGAGCACATATGAGACATCATCGGATGACCAATCCAGAGTCATCTACAACCAGCATTAACCGTCCCTCTATTGAGTTACCAAGTGCTACAGGCATGGAACTACATCCCACAAATTTCATCCGGCACCTGTTCAACACGCACGTTGCAAGCTTGAATGTAACATTCTGGCCGTTGCACCGGTTACTAATGTACAATCACTTCACAGTTGCAATTGCTTATATCGCGCTCACAATTACCGGTGGTCTTGCAATGTTAATCACTTAAATATGTTACCTAGACAAATGTATTCTCGTATTTTCATTACGCTACGTGAATTATCTTTTGGTACTGTGACTTCTTTTCCGTCAATGTATATTCATCCAGTATTTGAGAATGAGATCGCTTTGCGACTTCCAACAAACTTTTCACATAACTGAAAATCTTTTAAACACTCATTCTCGCTGACATCACCCATAAAGCGATAAAAGGAGAAACGTTTTTTGCTTACTACATTTGCGCTGTTTATGCAGTATATCTTCAGCATCAAGCGTGACGTTTTAATTTATTACTTCATTACTGCATTCACAATACATTTTGCAGACGGTATCCACATACACCACTGAATATTCCTGTAGAGGTATGTCATCGGGCGTCACATAATTCAAGAGATATGGTACCGTAAACATTGAGACGACTGAAAACTAGCTTTTGCTAAAAACGAAGTGCAAATTATTACCCTTACTACATACATCCTGTATTTGATAATGAGAGGCTTAGCGACTTCTAACAGACTTTACACACAATTTCAAAGTTTTTCTAAACTTCTTCTGCTTATATGCTTAGCGTCAAATATATAATACATTAACTCTTTTGTAAAGTAATTAGACAAGTGAATCTGTTTTATACGTGCGAGACCAATTCTTAGAAATTGTTCAAATGACTCTGAGCACTATGGGACTTAACATCTGAGGTCATCAGTCCCCTAGAAGTTAGAACTACTTAAACCTAACTAACATCACATAACATCCATGACCGAGGCAGGATTCGAGCCTGCGACCGTAGCGGTCGCGCAGTTCCAGACTGAAACGCCTAGAACCGCTCGGCCACAGCGGGGGGAGAAGGGGAGGGTGTTTACTGGTACACCATAATGAGCACAAAGAACGCCAAATCCATTAAAACTGCTACACTTGGATTGACTTGACAGAAAATCCTAGGAAGTTCTGGTCTTACGTTAAATCAGTAAGTGGCTCGAAACCGCATATCCAGACACTCCGGGATGATGATGGCATTGAAACAGAGGATGACACGCGTAAAGCTGAAATACAAAATACCTTTTTCCAAAGCTGTTTCACAGAGGAAGACCGCACTGCAGTTCCTTCTCTAAATCCTCGCACAAACGAAAAAATGGCTGACACCGAAATAAGTGTCCAAGGAATAGAAAAGCAACCGGAATCACTCAACAGAGGAAAGTCCACTGGACCTGACGGGATACCAATTCGATTCTACACAGAGTACGCGAAAGAACTTGCCCCCCTTCTAACAGCCGTGCACCGCAAGTCTCTAGAGGAACGGAAGGTTCCAAAGGATTGGAAAAGAGCACAGGTAGTCCCAGTCTTCAAGAAGGGTCGTCGAGCAGATGCGCAAAACTATAGACCTATATCTCTGACGTCGATCTGTTGTAGAATTTTACAACATGTTTTTTGCTCGAGTATCATGTCGTTTTTGGAAACCCAGAATCAACTCTGTAGGAATCTACTTGGATTCCGGAAACAGAGATCGTGTGAGACCCAACTCGCTTTATTTGTTCATGAGACCCAGAAATTATTAGATACAGGCTCCCAGGTAGATGCTATTTTCCTAGACTTCCGGAAGGCGTTCGATACAGTTCCCCCTGTCGCCTGATAAACAAAGTAAGAGCCTACGGAATATCAGACCAGCTGTGTGCCTGGATTGAAGAGTTTTTGGCAAACAGAACACAGAATGTTGTTATCAATGGAGAGACGTCTACAGACGTTAAAGTAACCTCTGGTTTGCCTCAGGGGAGTGTTATGGGACCATTGCTTTTCACAATATATATAAATGACCTAGTAGATAGTGTCGGAAGTTCCATGCGGCTTTTCGCTGATGATGCTGTAGTATGCAGAGGAGTTGCAGCATTAGAAAATTGTAGCGAAATGCAGAAAGGTCTGCAGCGGACAGGCAATTGATGCAGGGAGTGGCAACTGACCCTTAACATAGGCAAATGTAACGTATTGCGAATACATAGAAAGAAGGATCCTTTATTGTATGATTATATGATAGCGGAACAAACACTGGTAGCAGTTATTTCTGTAAAATATCCGAGAGTATGGGTGCGGAACGATTTGAAGTGGAATGATCATATAAAATTTATTGTTGGTAAGGCGGGTACCAGGTTGAGATTCATTGGGAGAGTCCTTAGAAAACGTAGTCCATCAACAAAGGAGGTGGCTTACAAAACACTCGTTCGACCTATACTTGAGTGTTGCTCACCAGTGTGGGATCCATACCTGATCGGGTTGACGGGGGAGATAGAGAAGATCTAAAGAAGAGCGGAGCGTTTCGTCACATGGTTATTTGGTAACCGTGATAGCGTTACGGAGATGTTTAACAAACTCAAGTGGCAGACTCTGCAAGAGAGGCGCTCTGCATCGCGGTGTAGCTTGCTCACCAGGTTTCGAGAGGGTGCGTTTCTGGATGAGGTATCGAATATACTGCTTCCCTCCTACTTATACCTCCAGTGGAGATCACGAATGTAAAATTAGAGAGATTAGAGCGCGCACGGAGGCTTTCAGACAGTCGTTCTTCCCGCGAACCATACGCCACTGGAACAGGGAGGTAATGACAGTGGCACGTAAAGTGCCCTCCGCCACACACCTTCGGTTGGCTTGAGGAGTATATTTGTAGATGTAGATGTAGATAGCAAATATCAAAATTTTATTATGCATATTCTTTATGTATTAGTTTAGAGTCGTCACCACGTCTTCCAGAAAAAGTAATAAGGCTTTTGGCACAAGAAAATAAACAGTGAGAAAGCCACCATCACGCAATGCATTAGCCGTCATAGGTTGGTAGCCGCTGCGCGGCGACATATGGGACAGGATAACATACATGTAAGGGGATTGAAGATGAGGCTAGCTGCGCTCAGCGGAAAACTGCACCATGCATCAGTAATGATAGCTGTGGGCAGGTTGATGTCACTACACCACGACAAGTCTCTTGTTATGGGCAACGTGACTAGATGCCAGGTATTAATGAAACAAATGCACCACACAGAAATAAAAATATCTCTGATTTTTTTTAGGTAGAGGCATTTCTTGCAGCAGGTTTCTAGGTTTCCAGCATCATCACCCCATCAGAGCCACACCAGACAGCAAGACGACTGGGAATCGCCAGCAGAAGTCGTGAGATCCATACTAGGTTGCGCCTGCCGCCGCCAGAACTAGCTTCGTCACAGGACTAGGTGCCACGGCCTTGCCAAACTGTCGCCCATGCAGTAGCGGGCGAGTGGTGGTGTGATCTTCTCTCGATATTTCTTGACCAGATCAATGTGTAAGTAGGCTGTTTAGGTTTTAATGTTGGTAACGCCACGTAGCGCTCTGTATGAAAATTACTGATTGTGCTGTGCGCAGTCTGTGGCTGGTTGGCATTGTTGGAATATTTGCTATTGTAGTGTTGGGCAGTTGGATGTGAACATCGCGTAGCGTTGCGCAGTTGGAGGTGAGCCGCCAGCAGAGGTGGATATGGGGAGAGAGATGGCAGAGTTTTGAGAGCGGACGATCTGGACGTGTGTCCGTCAGAAAAAGGAAGTTTGTAAGACAGAATATCATGAACTGATATATATTATTATTATTATCGTTAATTCCCCATTGAGGAGAGCGTTAAAACACAATCATTAATCACAATGACAATATGGTACAGAAATTGGTACATTTCAAATTCATGGCACTTTTTTCTGTCTCTTTCTTTTCTCTTCCCAAAAACCTCTCATAAATTCACTGTGCTTCTTCTTCCTCTCTTCTGTCCACTTCCTTCCTGCTTTCTCCTCTTTTGGTGGTTCATCGAATTTCTATTTGTTGATTTTTTCTCTGTATTTTCCTCTGTTTGATATTTCTTCTGTAGAGATGTTAAGATTTTTAAGGTCTTCCATGGTTTCCTTTACCCAGTTAGTTTTCACCTTATTCGTCACCACTATGTTAAAAATCTTCTTGGTCAGCCTATTTTCATTCATCCTATGAATGTGCCCATAGAATTTTGCCCTTCTTTTTCTGATATTGTCTGTAATTGTCTCTGCCTGTTTGTACAATTCCTTTGTTGGTCTCTTTATCCAGATCCCCTGTCTCTGAACTGGCCCATAGATCTTTCTCAGAATTTTCCTCTCTTGCTTTTCCATTTCCTTGATTTTAGTTCTTCCTCTGATTACTGTTGTTTCTGAGGCATACAAAGCCTCAGGTAAGACTACTGTTTTGTAATGTCTTAATTTGGCATTGATGGAGATATTTCTTTTATTGTAATGGTTCCATGTAAGTCTGAATGCTTTTTGTAGTTTTGTAGCCCTTTCTTCATTGGCTGTTGAATTCAGTCCTGTTTTCTGTATAATCTCTCCGAGGTATTCGAAACTTTCTACTTGTGTTATTTTTCCGTACTTTGTTATCAATGGGCTTCTGTCTGCAGATTTTGTGTCCACGTACTGTGTTTTTTCATATGATATTTGTAGTCCTGTTCTGGCTGCGATTTCATGCAATATCTCTAGGGCTTCTCTGGCTTCTTTTCTGTCATTTGTAATGATGGCTATATCGTCGGCAAAGGCCAGACATTTTATGTTGACGGTTCTATTTTTCTCTCTCTCCATTTTTACCCCATTGACTCCTTTGTCCCACGTCCTGATTATTTTCTCTAAAACAGCGTTAAATAAAATGGGTGACAGGCCATCTCCCTGTCTCACTCCTGTCTTGATTTCGAAAGATTCTGAGATCTCGCCCATGAACTTCACTTTTGACTTTGTATTTGTTAATGTTTCCTGAATTAGTTTTCTGGTCTTATTGTCTACCTTCATTTCTTCTAGTGTATTAAAAAGTGTTTCTCTGTCTATGGAATCGTAAGCCTTCTTGAAATCAACAAATGTTACTGTAGTGTTTCTGGACTTTCTCGTTGTTAATAATGTTCTCAGACACCAGATCTGCTCACTGCATGATCTTCCCTTCCTGAACCCTCCTTAGTATTCTCCGATCTGTCGATCTATCTGAGGTTCTAGGCGATTTAACAGAGATTTTGATAGAATTTTGTATGCCACTGGCAGTAACGAAATTCCTCTGCAGTTATTAGGATCTGTTTTGTCTCCTTTCTTGTGGAGGGGGTGTATTAGGGCTGACTTCCATTCTTCTGGTATCTTTTCTGTTTCCCAGATGTTTTTGATTATACTATGAATTTTGGGTGTAATGTTATCATGGTCTAATTTCCAGATTTCTGCAATCAGTCCATCTTCACCTGGTGCTCTGTTATTTTTCAATGATTTTATTATTTTCACGATTTCTTCATATGTTGGGGGTTCGGAGTCCCGGTTGGGTTCTAGTTTTGTAAACTGTAATCTCTGTTTTGGTTTATCACAGTTAAGTAATGTTTCAAAGTATCTGGCTAATATTTCACAGTTTTTCTTCGGATTTGTCTCCAGTGTTCCATCTTGTCGTTTGAAGCATAAGCTTGGTGGCTGATATCCTGTCATATTTTCTCGGAATATTTTGTAAAAATTTCGTGTGTTGTTTCTGGTGAAGTCTTCTTCTATCTCCTTCAACCTGCTGTTTTCGTAACCTCTTTTTTCTCTTCGTATTATTTTTGAAGTGTTTTTTTGTCCTCCCATTTTTCTTGTGTTTTATGGCTGTTAAATTTCTTCCAGGCTTGTATTCTCTCTTCTATGGCCCTGTCGCATGTCATGTTCCACCATCGGTGTTTCCTTTTTCTCGGTGGCTGCCCCAATTTTATCAGTTCTTTTATTTTTTCTGACAGTTCTGTCCAGTTGTTGCTATTGATTTTCGTAACTTCTTCTATTATTTCTTTCTTGTTTATTTGTAGGTACTCTGGATCTATTGTGAAAGGTCTGTTGGTTCTCTTGATTTGTCTATTGGGTATAAATTTTACTTTAATTGGGAGAAGGTGATGATCAGATTCGAAAACTCCTTTCCTTGTTCTTACGTTCATTATTTCTCTGGTGCTTTTTGTGGATATTGCTACGTGGTCTATCTGAAATTCTCCTAGAGCATGGTTGGGGGATTTCCAACTTGCAAGTTTTGTGTGTGGTTTCTGGAACTGCGTTGACATGATTTTCAGATCAAAATTTCTGCAGAAGTTTATCAAGTTCTCTCCATTTTTGTTTGTTCTCATGTGGGCCATGTGTTTTCCTGTCATATCTCGGAATTTTCTTTCCTTGCCTAACTGGGCATTGAAGTCTCCTAGTAAAACTTTTATGTGATTCTTGGGGATTTTGCTGGTAGTTTCTTCCAGATCTTCCCAGAATTCCTCTATCATCTCTGGGTTCTTCTTGTTATAATTGTTTGTGGGGGCATGTCCATTGATTAATGTATAGGCTTTGTTTCCAGATTTTATCGTGAGTGTCGACATTTTTTCTGATTTTGATGTGGAATCTATTACGGAGTCCAGTATCGATTTATGTACTACAAAACCAGTTCCGAAGAGTTTGAGATTTCTTCCTGGGATGGTTATGGCTGGTTTCCCCTTATATATTCTGTAATTTTCGGAATCAAAGTGGTTCTCATCTGCAAATCGTGTTTCCTGTATTGCCATAACTTTGATGTTGTATTTATCCATGGCGTTTGTTAATTGTTTCAGTTTACCTGGCCTTAGTAGTGTGTTGGTGTTGAGTGTTCCCATGTAAAATACTTTCTTCATCTTGAGGGTTTTTGAGAGGCTCCGATTCTTCTCTTCATGACATGCCTGATCCCCTGGAATCCAATGATCAGGTCTATTACCCAGTCTTACTGTTCTGTCATGATTATTGGTTTGTGTTGAAGAATTGGTGGTGAAATCACGAAGGATCTCACATAATTTCGACTGGAGTTTTGAGTTCCAGAAGATTAACTCACAGCCGAGCTCACAGAGCCAACAGACGCTGACCAAAGAACCGGTGGCTGCCACGCAGACGTGTCTGGATTTTGGGGCTTCGCATGTTACCCTATGCAGGGGCCCTCACAGGGTGCTTCCATCCGGAGCCAGATGGACTCAGGTTTTTTTTTTTAACGAGGGGTTACTCCTCCCCCTCCTCCTTCTCCTTCCTCATCACATGCGAGATGAGGCCCCGGGCTTGGGACCGGCAGTGGCGGAGTAGAACTGATATATATATATATATATATATATATATATATATATATATATATATATATATATATATATATAAAATGACTTTTAACATTATTAAGGTACATGTATTATTTGTTCTCTATCAGAATCTTTCATTTGCTAACTATGCCTGTCAGTAGTTAGTGCTTTCAGTAGTTAGAATCTTTTATTTAGCTGGCAGTATTGGCGTTCGCTGTATTGCGGTAGTTCGAGTAACGAAGGTTTTTGCAGGGTAGGTGATTCATGAAAGGTATAGACTATTGTTAATTAGGGCCTTTCTTTTGTGGGGATTATTGAAAGTCAGCTTGCGTTGGGCTAAAAATATTGTGTGTCAGTTTATTGATGATCAGAATAAGTAAAGAGAGAAATGTCTGACTACGTTCAGTTTTGCTCAGCTGCCTGAAAATCAAATAACGTAAGTGGTTTTCCTGCACAGTAATTCATAATTTTTCTGAGGGGACGTTACACGTGGATCATAGATTTGGAGACCTTGCTGGAAACGACAACAATCAAACATCGTCTGAATCGAGACAAGTCAGGACAACATATGCAACATGCTTTCTTGTGTTATCTAGCTGAAAGATAATATCACGGAGACTGAAGACAGTGCACAGCCACTGGCCTTAACATGGAAAAAATATAGTGGTTGCTATCTAAATCACAGCCTATGAGAACCAGACCTGAACACGTTGTGTATCCAATGGCACCCAAAACCATTACAGCAGTTTGGCAACATCAGTTCTTTTCAGAGGCTGCACCTACGAATGTGCCCTCTGTGGTTCCGTATGGAAAACTAGGACTCTTCTGAAAAAATGACATAATGTCTCTTCCGTGTTCAGTATTGCTGTTGACACACCACTGTTAATCCACCTGTCTCTGCTGGCGAGTGAAGGGAAAAAATTGGAAATTTGTGGTAAGGTCTTATGGGACCAAACTGCTGAGGTCATCGGTCCCTAAGCCCACACACTAGTTAATCTAACTTAAACTAACTTACGCTAAGGACAACGCACACATCCATGCCCGAGGGAGGAGTCGAACCTGCGACGGGGGCAGCCGCACGAACCGTGCCATGGCGCACTAGACCACGCGGAGACCCTGCGCGGCGAGTGAAGGGCAGCCACGATAACGATCGCCGTGCTGTTCCAGAAGTCGTTGAACTGTCCGTGTGGATACTTTTCTTGCTACAAGCAAAATAAAGAATGTATCAAGTAAATGTTGTTTAGCTACCAGGGGGACATTTAGCTGATGGTGGGAGGGCAAAATAGTACGATTGACAGACGAGATCATGGTCCTTTATATCAAGAAGCACGTTGTGCTACATTTTTAGGCGAGGAGCAAGTGCCGTAATTGGTGGTACGAATAGCAAATTTTCTGAAGTTATACACATTTCCTCTGTCAGTTGCAACAGTTTTCGAAAGAACTGAACAAATGGTATGGAGACTTTATATATTATTGCATAGTTTATTGCCTAAGTAAAGGGTCAGCCCTAGAATGATTTTTCGATTTAAAACCCGCTATTGTTGAATTTATGGGTGAAAAACAATTTATTTATTTTGGTTTACTCATACCGAGTATGAAGGGACAATCTGTGATTACTTTCTTAGGAGAAGAAAAACTTCTTAGCCCAGATCGCAATAAAACACTGTATTGTGGATGACCGGTTTCGGTAAAACTATGTTACCATCATCACACCTGTGATACAAATAATGCCAAATTAACTCATAGAGAAATCAATGACAACATACGTTTGTACGTATTATTATAAACATCTTGTGTCAGAAGGACACAAAATCTTTCCATGAAATTTCCAGATGGACAACATATGACATGAATGATGTGTTGGCACGTCGAAAGTAAAGTTAATATTACTCGTGTAAGTTATTCAGAGTTCCATCCATAGTGGTTTGCCTTTGTGTAGGTCGATGGTGAAGACAGATAGTTGGCTACATGAGAATAGTCCTGGGAATCGTTATATATGACTTCGTAATTTATATTCATATAATGAAATGAATGAACTTTCGGACGGTTGTGATTCAGGCCCGCGTTTTGCTTTTATTCAGTATTATTTGGCAACACCATCGTTACTTTTCTTGTATCGTGGTTGAATGTAGGCTCAATGCTACAGAGGCAGTTGAAACGTACTAAGACCGATACCTGACGGTAACCCATCTTCCCAATGGATGTTTTATCATCTTGTTATGACACTTCTGTAAAAGGGATGTTTCAACCCAAGACAGTGCAATCGTCGTAGAACTCGCACAGACGAAGCTGCCTAAGTTACTGTTCTCACTTACGTTGCAGTGAATCCACACGCGAGCACACGACAACTCGAACAGGATATTGGCATTCCTCTAACTAGTGTCCAGAGTATTCTATCACGTTGCCAGTTCCATCTCACGGAGCTCACTTACACCATGAATTGTATGGAAAGGATTCTCAGAATCATGTACAGTTCTGTCAGTGGACACAGCAACAAATTCACACCAATCGGAATTTTTTCACCGGTGTTCTTTCCACCGATGAACATTTATTCTCAAAATAGAGCTAGGTAAATGGAAAGAACATCCAGCTTTGGTCCAATGGAAACCATCGTGGCTTAGACAGGAGGAACATCATTATCAGTGGAGAGCTAATGTCTGGTGTGGGGTGCTGGGTACTATGATGATTAGCCCTTATTTCATCAACGCTATCTTCTAGGGCAGGGCTTATGCCAACTTTCTCACACGAATCCTTCTTCGTATTTCGGATGAAGTGCCGCTGAAAAGCAGAATACTTACGTGGTACCAACGTGATGGATCTCCAGCACGGAATGATTTGCGTGTTAGATGGATTGGTCTCCTGACTGAACTCTATAAGCCTCCTTCTTTGGGGATGAACAAAAGCCGTTGTCTATCGCAATATTCCAAGAACTCCAGGGAATATGCAGGAAAGTATCGTGCTTGCTTGTAATTTAGTTTATCAGGCAACACTGAATGCTGCAGTGAATTCTTTCAACGCATTAACCAGAGTATCACCGTTCATGGGTAGCAATTTGAGCGCCTTTGAATGTTCTATCCATTTTTCTGCTCACAATATACACTGAAGCGCCAGATAAACTGGTACGGGCAAGCGTACTCAAATACAGAAATTCGCAACAGGCAACATAAGGTGCTGCGATCTACAACGCCTATACAAAACAAGTGTCTGGCGCAGTTGTTAGATCGGTTCCTGCAGGTACAATGGCACGCTACCAAGATTTATGTGAGTTTGAACGTGGTCTTGCAGCCGGCGCACGAGCCATGGGACACAGCATCTCTGAGGCAGCGATGCAGTGCGGATTTTCCTGTATCAGGAATTCGGTAAAACATCAAATCTCCGAAATCACTGCGGCCGGAAATGATCCTGCAAGAACAGGACCACCGACGACTGAAGAGAATCGATTCACGTAACAGAAGTGCAACCCTTCCACAGATTGCTGTATATTTCAATGCTGGGCCATCAACAAGTGTCAGCGTGTAAACCATTCAACGAAACATCATCGATATGGGCTTTCGGAGTCGAAGCCACTTTCGTGTACCCTTGATGACTGCACGACACCAAGCTTTACACCTCGGCTGGGCCCGTCAACCCCGACATTGGACTACTGATGACTGGAAACATATTGGCTGGTCGGTCAAGTCTCGCTTCAAATTGTATCGAGCGGACAGATGTGTACGGATATGGAGACAACCTCATGAACCCATGGAGCCTGCATCTCAGCAGGGGACTGTTCAAGCTGTACATAAGCATCCTGTCTGATCATCTGCATCCATTCATGTGCATTGTACATTTCGACGACTTGGGCAATTCCAGCAGGACAATGCGACACCCTACACGCCCAGAATACTACAGGGTGGCTCCAGGAACACTCTTCTGAGTTTTAGCACTTCGGCTGGCCACCAAACTCCCCAGAAATGAACATTATTGATGATATCTGTGATACCTTGCAACGTGCTGTTCAGATGAGATCTCCACCCCCTCGTACTCTTATGGATTTATAGGCAGCCCTGCAGGATTCATGGTGTCAGTTCCATCGAGCACTACTTCAGACACGTCGTGTTGCGGCACTTCTGCGTGCTCGTGAAGGCTCTACACGATATTAGGCAAATGTACCAGTTTCTTTGGCTCATCAGTGTATTACAGTGAACAAAATCGTATTAAAGGTATCCGTTTTTGTTTATTACTACGTTGAATATTATGTTTACCTGAATGAATGATATGTCTTGAGGAGAGGGATATAAGATACAGCGTGCGATTAAAGATTTCCAAAAGAAATCCGTTGGAATTCGATTACTCGATAAATACACTCCTGGAAATTGAAATAAGAACACCGTGAATTCATTGTCCCAGGAAAGGGAAACTTTATTGACACTTTCCTGGGGTCAGATACATCACATGATCACACTGACAGAACCACAGGCACATAGATACAGGCAACAGAGCATGCACAATGTCGCCACTAGTACAGTGTATATCCAACTTTCGCGGCAATGCAGGCTGCTATTCTCCCATGGAGACGATCGTAGAGATGCTGGATGTAGTCCTGTGGAACGGCTTGCCATGCCATTTCCACCTGGCGCCTCAGTTGGACCAGCGTTCGTGCTGGACGTACAGACCGCGTGAGACGACGCTTCATCCAGTCCCAAACATGCTCAATGGGGGACAGATCCGGAGATCTTGCTGGCCAGGGTAGTTGACTTACACCTTCTAGAGCACGTTGGGTGGCACGGGATACATGCGGACGTGCATTGTCCTGTTGGAACAGCAAGTTACCTTGCCGGTCTAGGAATGGTAGAACGATGGGTTCGATGACGGTTTCGATGTACCGTGCACTATTCAGTGTCCTCTCGACGATCACCAGAGGTGTACGGCCAGTGTAGGAGATCGGTCCCCACACCATGATGCCGGGTGTTGGCCCTCTGTGCCTCGGTCGTATGCAGTCCTGATTGTGGCGCTCACCTGCACGGCGCCAAACACGCACACGACCATCATTGGCACCAAGGCAGAAGCGACTCTCATCCATGAAGACGACACGTCTCCATTCGTCCCTCCATTCACGCCTGTCGCGACACCACTGGAGGTGGGCTGCACGATGTTGGGGCGTGAGCGGAAGGCGGCCTAACGGTGTGCGGGACCGTAGTCCAGCTTCATGGAGACAGTTGCGATTGGTCCTCGCCGATACCCCAGGAGCAACAATATCTCTAATTTGCTGGGAAGTGGCGGTGCGGTCCCCTACGGCACTGCGTAGGATCCTACGGTCTTGGCGTGCATCCATGCGTCGCTGCGGTCCGGTCCCAGGTCGACGGGCACGTGCACCTTCCGCCGACCACTGGCGACAACATCGATGTACTGTGGAGACCTCATGCCCCACGTGTTGAGCAATTCGGCGGTACGTCCACCCGGCCTCCCGCATGCCCACTATACGCCCTCGCTCAAAGTCCGTCAACTGCACGTACGGTTGACGTTCACGCTGTCGCGGCATGCTACCAGTGTTAAAGACTGCGATGGAGCTCCGTATGCCACGGCAAACTGGCTGACACTGACGGCGGCGGTGCACAAATGCTGCGCAGCTAGCGCCATTCGACGGCCAACACCTCGGTTCCTGGTGTGTCCGCTGTGCCGTGCGTGTGATCATTGCTTGTACAGCCCTTTCGCAGTGTCCGGAGCAAGTATGGTGGGTCTGACACACCGGTGTCAATGTGTTCTTTTTTCCATTTCCAGGAGTGTAGTACAATTCTCAAGGCTGTCAATTCAACTAAGTACCTGGGTGTTAAAATTACGAACAACTTCAGTTGGAAGGACCACATAGATAATATTGTCGGGAAGGCGAGCCAAAGGTTGCGTTTCATTGGCAGGACACTTAGAAGATGCAACAAGTCCACTAAAGAGACAGCTTACACTACACTCGTTCGTCCTCTGTTAGAATATTGCTGCGCGGTGTGGGATCCTTACCAGGTGGGACTGACGGAGGACATCGAGAGGGTGCAAAGAAGGGCAGCTCGTTTTGTATTATCGCGTTATAGGGGAGAGAGTGTGGCAGATATGATACACGAGTTGGGATGGAAGTCATTACAGCATAGACGTTTTTCGTCGCGGCGAGAGCTATTTACGAAATTTCAGTCACCAACTTTCTCTTCCGAATGCGAAAATATTTTGTTGAGCCCAACCTACATAGGTAGGAATGATCATCAAAAAAAAATAAGAGAAATCAGAGCTCGAACAGAAAGGTTTAGGTGTTCGTTTTTCCCGCTCGCTGTTCGGGAGTGGAATAGTAGAGAGAGAGTATGATTGTGGTGCGATGAACCCTCTGCCAAGCACTTAAATGTGAATTGCAGAGTAGTCATGTAGATGTAGATTAAAAAAAAAGAAAAAAGACACTATGGTGTTCATATCGTGATAACGAACTAGTTAAAAGTAAGCAATATTGCTAGTTAATGTTCCCTTGTTAACTAATCAACATTTTCTTTCTAACATTCATGGTGGTGTCTGTTTGTTCTATATCGTGTCTCCCTACCACTTTCGCGCAACGACGCTCTGAGCGTGTTTTTTAGGGAATTGACTAGTTAGATCCTGGGACCTGTTGCTGGTAAGGAGACGCCAGACCACACATGACATGTAGAATTCAGAAGAGTTCAGTGAGACTGGCGATGATATAACCAAATACTTAATGATTTCAGCGGCAGCTCCACTGCACTCCCTGTAAAAAAATCTTAATACTAACTAAATTTAGTGGAAGGGGTTCAAGGCTTTCCTATTTTTAGTTATCTGGTAAAATAACGTCGAAATACCAGTTAAGTTTACCATTAGAAATTTAATTCTACTCACAAAACATCGTTTATAAATTGCACTATTGATAAAAGGAAATGTTTTAATACAGGATGGTAAAAACCAACTGCGTTCAACAAAAATGTGAACGAATATTCCCTGAATGGGTTTCCAAGTTCTACAATGGATCGAAGGGTGGCCTATGCCATATCACATCTATAATCTAGGTTTAAATTAAGTTTCACAAAAGAGAAAACTATCAAAATGGTCTACAGTGACCCTCAATTATCTTTAATTGATGTGGCTTCTCAATAACTATATAAAAGAAAAATCATCGCGTTTCAGATTTTTACTTCAAATGGCAAATGTGAACACCAGGAGCTTTAACTGACGATCGACACTAGTATTACGCAGAAAGGCGGTGTAACAAATGGTTCAACTGGCTCTGAGCACTATGGGACTCAACTGCTGTGGTCATTAGTCCCATAGAACTTAGAACTATTTAAACCTAACTAACCTAAGGATATCACACACATCCATGCCCGAGGCAGGATTCGAATCTGCGACCGTAGCAGTCGCACAGTTCCGGACTGCGCGCCTAGAACCGCGAGACCACCGCGGCCCGGGGTGTAACAGATGTGACTTCTGCAGTTCTGATTGAAGCTTTATGCGCTGTTATGCGGCATCGCGTGCGTTCATTACCTTGTCGGTGTTCGTCAGGGAGCGGCGGCCGGCACAGCTCCGCTCACCTCGCCGTCTCGGAAGCAACTCTCTCCTAACTTCTCCTTACCACCATTTACCGAAGTTGGTTTAAAAAAAAGCTATCTGGCTGTGTTTTCATCTGACCAATCAGGGTCTCAATGTTAACCTTAAGCTTCGTCTACAAAAATTCTGTCTATCAAATGAGAAACGTTATACTTTTCGTGGTGGGGGCAATGTTTTTAAAGTTTGCAACGTAACAGAGACGAGAAAAAGTCTCACCCTAAAACTTGCAGCTGTTGTGGTCCTTTTAGTGTTATCGTAAGATCTATACTGTTCTTCTGGAGGGCTCTATCTTTTAACATGGGTTGGGGGGTGGTCCTAACGTAACAGGGACGCGAAAAAGTCTCACGCTAAAAGTTGCC
Source organism: Schistocerca gregaria (assembly GCF_023897955.1). NCBI lineage: Eukaryota > Metazoa > Arthropoda > Insecta > Orthoptera > Acrididae > Schistocerca > Schistocerca gregaria. The sequence continues at coordinate 553,081,427 of NC_064922.1, read as the reverse complement.
GTCGGTGTGGCCCTTTTTGTGTTATCGTAAGATCTATACTGTTTTTCTGGAGGGCTCTAGCTTTTAACATGGGCTAAGGAGTGGTCCTTGACGTAACAGAGACGCGAAAAAGTCTCACGCTAAAACTTGCGAGTTGTGTGGTCTTAGCGGTTAGCTGGCGACGTGGGTGTCCGTCCATCCCTTATCGTAGGGCCTTCCAGCTTAACACTGTTCTGCTCTCGGCTTCTGTTCTCGTTTCTCCCCTCGGAACTGCGTCTGTCTCACAGTGGGAAGGTATGACATGCATTTAGGCATTCTTGTGTTAGGCTGTGGTATTCCATTTGCTCACTCGTCACTCGTATTACTTCGGTTAATTTAATGTCACGATTTATTCGGAGCTATGTGACATACTACTGGATTTACTTATCATATCAGGGTTTTCATGGAAGGTGTTGGATTTGCCTGACACCTTACATCTTGATATATTTTTTTGTTTTTTTCCTGGACATAAAGTTACTTGCGGTGTTCGTGTGGGGCGCCCTTTACTCAGAATAAACATGACGTCACTTCTACCTGCTCTTAAGGGTTGCGCTAATATGCTTCATCACTTGCGTATCAAAACTGTAGTAAACATCATGCCAATTTGATATACGTTGCATGTCGCCTTCATGATCTGCATCTAAATCATACTGCGCAAGCCACCTAACGGCGTTTGGTGGAGCGTACTTCTCGTACAACTAATTGATCCCATTTCCTTGTCCCATTTGCGAATGTCGCTTCGAAAGAATGATTGTCGATAAGCGTGTGTATTAGCTGTAATTTCTCGAATTTTCTCGTCGTGGTCGTTTTGCTTGATGTATGTGGGAGGAAGTAATATGTTGTCGGACTCTTCCCGGAGGGTAGGCTCTCGAAATATCAAAGTAACCGTCTCCGTGACGCACAACGCCTCTCTTGTAGCTTGTGCCATTGTAGTTTGTTGTGCATCTCTGTAACGCTCTCGCGTCAACTAAACGATCCTGCGAGGAAACGAGCAGCTGTTCGTTGGATATGTTCTATCTTTTCTATCAGTTCTACCTGGCAAGGACCCATATCGATGAACAATACTCAAGAATCGGTCGAACAAGCGCCTTGTAAGCCTTTTTCTTCGTGGATGAGTTGCATTTCCAACGAATCTCAGTCTGGCATGCACCCTTCCTACTATTTGTTTTTTGTGGTCATTCCACTTTACTCTGCTCCAAGATATGTTATGGTAGAAGTTATTTCCAGCAATTTTTTATCAATAATGGACATGTACAGTAGTGTATTTCATTTCCTTATGTGTATTTCATTTCCTTATATTACATTTATTGAAGTTCAGGTTCAACTGCCAGAGACTGCATCATTCATCAATTTTTGAAGGTCGTACTGCAAATCGGTACGGTCATCTGGGGTTGCTACTGTCTTACAGACAACCGCATCACCTGCACAGTGTTAAACAGCCTCCGACGCTTTTTACTAGATGATTTGCGTTGTAAACAGTATGGGCTCTATTATACTTTATGGGGACTCCTGAAATTATCTTCACATCTGTCCATTTTATTCCGTCAAGATCGACGTGTTGAATTCTGTCTCCAAGAAAGTCTTGAATTCAGTCGCAAATCTGGTCCGATGATGAAATTTTAATGGTCAGTTGTGTATTTCATTCCCTATTACTTATTAATGGTAGCACTAAACGTGGTAGCTCGAAAGGCATCGACTCTGTATTCATTCTGTATTACTTTCTCTGATTGCGTCAACAAAGCGAGCCATGAGATTCCAAGGAACTTGCACTGCAGTAACGCGGTCCCCAAAAGAAGAAATCGAAGCTATGATGACCTTTGGCATATTACATTGCTTTATTTTACATATATTTTCGTTAGGAATCAATAAACCCACGATTCTTTAAAGAATCGAACTCCCATGTATAAAACAACTTCAGACTTCTGCTTACGTTGCAGATGAGATAGCGAGATAAAGTGTAGAAAAGTTTTGGAATTATGTTTGAAGTTTGTTGGAAAGTGGGTGCTAAATGCTCTCATTATGAAAACTGGATGGATATAATATGGGTAATCTGCACTCAGTTTTAAGAAAAAATTACTTATTCACTCGTCTCCCTGATTATTGCGAAATATTTCCATAACTATTGGTCGGCAATGATAAAAATCGCAGCTACATTCAGTGGTGAACACTGAGGTGACAAAAGTCGTGTGAAACCTCTTAATATCGCGTCGAACCGCCTTTTGCTCGGCGTAGTGCAGCAACTCGAAGTGGCACGGACTCAACAAGTCGTTGGAGGTCTCCTGCCGAAATACTGAGGCATGCTGCTGACTACAAAGGCACCCATAAGTGTTACTGGAGCAGGATGTTGTGCATGAACTGACCTCTCGATTATACCCCATAAAAATCGTTGTTTTGGATCTTGAAGGCCATGAATGGCAACAAATGGTCTCCAAGTTGCTGAACATAGCAATTTCAAGTCAATGATCGGTTCAGATGAACCTGAAGACCCAGTGTATTCCATATGAGAGCAGACCACATATCTACGCAGCCACCAGCAGCTTGCACAGTGCCTTGGTGACAACCTGAATCCATAGCTTTATGAGGTCTGCGTCACACTCTAAGCATACCTACTGTTCTTCGTAACCACCCCACAATTCGGCCTAAGAGATGATGGATCGTGCCCTCTTGAGAATTGACCTATTCGAGGCAGCAAATGAAATGACAGCGAGAATAAACTCTGCGTAGACGATGCTACTTTTTGCGGATACTACATCTTTCATACAGCATTAACAGTTCTGGTGTTATGGCTTGAGCTAATGGAATAGAAAGACGTGTTGTCGGAGCGGACCTAATTGTATTGTTGCACGACAGATATCAAGGAATTAGCTATCGAATTACGTTTATTTAAACACTGAGCCGTGATATTTTGCGAATACAAATACGAAAGTAGTTGTTTTGTTAAGAGAACTTTCGTATAAATTAATATTTATTCAAAAGTGTGCAATTTAATCACGTTAAGAACTTTGGAAGTTTGTGCTTCAAGTTTACACACGCGCACTATTAGACATTCCTCTCTGCGATTTTATGAGTGGTAGTTCGAGTCTGCACGAGGTCCGGTCCCATGGCAATAGGCCATCATTGCTTTGGACCTGTAATTTACCAATATTTTTTAACCCACAAACTGAGACGACTACATTCATACAGCTCATAGTGTGCTACGAGTATAGGTGACCACGCATGTCTAACGTGAGAAAGAAACGAAATAAGCTTTTCAGGAGAGTGGCGTGCAACAGAGCGGTGCGGTGTGCGGAGGCTACAGCTTCTCACCGCTACCATTTGATCCTACGGCGACTGTACTAAACTGCGTCATACAAGTAAACTTATTAAACATAGGCATAGCGACGCGCTGTTTGAGGCGTCATGTTACGGACTGCGAGGCCCCTCCCGCCAGAGGTTCGAGTCCTCCCACGGGCATGGCGGTGTATGTTGTTCTTAGCATAAGTTAGTTTAAGTAGTGTGTAAGTCTAGGGAGCGATGACCTCAGCAGTTTGGTCTCTCAGGGATACACACACACTCACATAGGCATAGCTTGACAGTCCCGAAAGCTTCGATCCATTTAAAGGCACTCTTAATTAAGGGGAAAAACTTCGTTTTGAAACACATTAATATTTAACTTAACATTCAAGTAACATTGATTCCAGCTTTACCATGTCAAGCTTAATATTTATTGAAGTAAATCACAATTGAAATTTCTCTCCCTTTATTTTTCTGTCGCCACATAGTTGGAGCTGAGGTCCCAGTCCACTCCATATAAATACAGCCTTTATGGAGCCGCCACCTGTTTGCACAATGTCTTGTTGACAACCTGGGTGTATGACTTCTTGGGGCCTGCGCCACACTCGAACCCTACCTTCAGTTATTACAAACTGAAATCGGTTTTCATCTGACCAGGCCACGGTTTTCCTGTTGCCTACCGTGCTAAAGGAAATCATCATTTTCTGTATGGTGGACGGGTGGGGGAGGGGGGGGGGGGGAGAGGGCTCAGCGCGAAAAAGATTCTTGAACCTCTGGAATTGTGTTATGTGTAAAGTTTATTGGAAATCGCGAAGTATCCTCATAATTAGTTAAATAGTGGACGAATAGGTAATTTGTAAACCATGAATTTCGCGCTCTCTCAGGACATATACACTGTTCTGAATTTTACTTGCCTTTAACGTAAGATGATAACTCTTACTGAGCAGATTATGACAGCAGTTCAATTTTTGTTACCCGTGGAAGCCGTTAGATAAGTAACCTGCAACTGGGTTCTTGTGAGTGTGCACCGGGTTAGTCGTTCAGTAATACAGACACGTTGCCTCTCTTCGTAAGTCTTACACAACTTCTTCATAACAGGCAGCGCAGCTTGCAATTTACTAAAGTAAGATGACTTTTTCCACTGATGCTCTATTTATTTATACTTCTTCTTAGTTATATAATTAGTTTCGTCTTTTTAAGGCATTATTGCGTTTTTATAGCTCTACAAGTCTGAAAATGGGAGCGCATTCGATTGAAGTGCTATTCAAAATCACTATTCTGCTATCATGACGTAAAATTAAATACAACAATCAAGCTGGAACAAGGTGACATGGTAAGAAAATGGGACCTTGTTTTAACTAAAGACTCAGTAACGACTTAAAAATCCAGTACTAGTTGTGCAACGAATAAGAGGTCTAAATGAAGGAAGCCTACTTTGAGAAAAGCCACCTCAGTTTAATTCAACTTTCTAGTGTCCAGAAATTGTCTACGCGATATTTTTACCCTTCAGCAAGATGACGCTAACTTTTGGAACACGTCACGCAACCACATTATGATAATAATGCAATTTTTACGAATGAAAATTTGAAATACCACCACACATAATGGATTGCGTCCTGGAGGAGCAACATCTTATACCGTTTCACGTAACCCCTTTCTACAAAACAGATCTGCTTTCTTAATCAGATATTACTAAAGCTGAAGACGCGTTATAAACACACTATGGAATCCTACGAAAGTACTAGACCTATTAATTGTATGCGAAAAGGTGCTACGGACCGTGATCCGACGACTGCATACGTGCGGAGGGCATTTTGAATGTCTTAGTTTCCAGCTTAGCCACTTTGTAAAATGAATTTGAATAATATTTATAAACTTGCTGTTGTTTACGGAATGTAAAGCTATCCTTACAAAAATCTTAAGGAGCCAGATCCAGAGAAGTAATTTGCTACAGTTGTAGCCAGAGAGGTCAACGAGAGACCGATGCTTGTGTTAAAGTAGTTTCGTAATTTTAATTTTTTTCTTTTTTGTTCCGAAATAAATACGCATATACAACCCATAAAATTTAATTCGCTCTGTACGTATCAGAAAATTCAGTACGTAAGGTTTTGAGTTCTATAAAGAAAAATTCCCACCCACACCCAAAGCCGCGATTCTGTCAGAGTGCGTTTCGATTTTCAGAACAACGAAATTCTGTATGGCGTGGACTGGGTGGTTTTTTAGATTAGATGACCTCGGGCAAGTACAGAAAGGGCAACAGCCTCAAAGGGTGTTGGGGCAAAGTCAGGACATGCGGGGACCAAGCGGCAGTCGGTATTGTAATTGTAAACTGTCGAAGCTGCGTTGGTAAAGTACCGGTACTTAAAGCGCTGATAGAAAGCACAGAAGCTGAAATCGTTATAGGTACGGAAAGCTGGCTGAAGCCAGAGATAAATTCAGCCGAAATTTTTACAAAGGCACAGACGGTGTTTAGAAAGGTTATATTGCATACAACCAGTGGTGGCGTGTTTGTCTCTGTTAGTAGTAGTTTATCCTGTAGTTCAAAATATTAAAATGTGTGTGAAATCTTATGGGACTTAACTGCTAAGGTCATCAGTCCCTAAGCTTACACACTACTTAACCTAAATTATCCTAAGGAGAAACACTCACCCATGCCCTAGGAAGGACTCGAACTACCGCCGGGACCAGCCCCACAGTCCATGACTGCAGCGCCTCAGACCGCCCGGCTAATCCCGTAGTGAAGTAGAAATGGATAGTTCCTGCGAATTATTATGGGTGGAGGTTATACTCAACAACCTAGCTAGTTTAATAATTGGCTCCTTTACCGACCTAGCGACTCAGCAGTATTAGTGGCAGAAAAACTGAGAGAAAATCTGGAATACATTTCACATAAATTTCCTCAGCATGTTATAGTCTTAGGTGAAGATTTCAATTTGCCAAATATAGATTGGGACACTCAGATGTTTAGAACGGTGGTAGGGACAGAGCATCGAGTGACATTATACTGAGTCCACTATCCGAAAATTACGTCGAGCAATTAAACAGGGAACCGACTCGTGGAGACAACATCTTGGACCTACTGATAACAAACGGACCCGAACTTTTCGACTCTGTAAGCGCAGAACATGGAATCAGTGATCGTAAGACCGTTGCAGCATCACTGAATATGGAAGTAAATAGGATTATAAAAAAAGAGAGGAAGGTTTATCTGTTTAGCAAGAGTAATACAATGCAGATTTCAGACTACCTAACAAATCAAAACGAAAATTTCTGTTCCGACACTGACAATGTTGAGTGTTTATGGAAAAAATTCAAGGCAATCGTAAAATGCGTTTTAGATAGGTACGTGCCGGGTAAAACTGTGAGGGACGGAAAAAACCCACCGTGGTTCAACAACAAAGTTGGGAAACTACTGCGAATGCAAAGAGAGCTTCACTGCAAGTTTAAACGCAGCTAAAACCTCTCATACAAACAGAAGCTAAACGATGTCAAAGTTAGCGTAGGGAGGGCTATGCGTGGAGCATTCAGTGATTTCGAAAGTAAAATTCTATGTACCGACTTGACAGAAAATCCTAGGAAGTTCTGGTCTTACGTTAAATCAGTAAGTGGCTCGAAACAGCATATCCAGACACTCTGGGATGATGATGGCATTGAAACAGAGGATGACACGAGTAAAGCTGAAATACCAAACATCTTTTTCCAAAGCTGTTTCACAGAGGAATACCACACTGCAGTTCCTTCTCTAAATCATAGCACTAACGAAAAAATGGCTGACATCGAAACAAGTGTCCAAGGAATAGAAAAGCAAAAGAGGAAAGTCCACTGGACCTGACGGGATACCAGTTCGATTCTACGCAGAGTACGCGAAAGAACTTGCGCCCCCTTCTAACAACCGTGTACCGCAAGTCTCTAGAGGAATGTAAGGTTTTAAATGATTGGAAAAGAGCACATGTAGTCCCAGTTTTGAAGAAGGGTCGTCGAGCAGATGCGCATAACTATAGGCCTATATCTCTGACATTGATCTGTTGTAGAATTTTAGAACATGTTTTTTTGCTTGCGTATCATGTCATTTCTGGAAACTCAGAATCTACTCTGTAGGAATCAACATGGACTCCGGAAACAGACCGAACTCGCTTCATGTGATCCATAAAATATTTGATACAGGCTCCCAGGTAGATGCTATTTTCCTAGACTTTCGGAAGGCGTTCGATACAGTTCCGCGCTGTCGCCTGATAAACAAAGTAAGAGCCTACGGAATATCAGACCAGCTGTGTGGCTGGATTGAAGAGTTTTTAGTAAACAGAACACAGCATGTTGTTATCAATGGAGAGACGTCTACAGACGTTAAAGTAACCTCTGGCGTGCCACTGGGGAGTGTTATGGGACCATTGCTTTTCACAGTATATATAAATGACCTAATACATAGTGTCGGAAGTTCCATGTGGCTTTACCCGGATGATGCTGTAGTATACAGAGAAGTTGCAGCATTAGAAAACTGTAGCGAAATGCAGGAAGATCTGCAGCGGATAGGCACTTGGTGTAGGGAGTGGCAACTGACCCTTAACATAGACAAATGTGATGTATTGCGAATACATAGAAAGAAGAATCCTTTATTGTATGATTATATGATAGCGGAACAAACAGTGGTAGCAGTTACTTCTGTTAAATATCTTGGAGTATGCGTACGGAACGATTTGAAGTGGAATGATCATATAAAATTAACTGTTGGTAAGGCGGATGCCAGATTGAGATTCATTCGGAGAGTCATTACAAAATGTAGTCCATCAACAAAGGAAGTGGCTTACAAAACACTCGTTCGACCTATACTTGAGTATTGTTCATCAGTGTGGGATCCGTGCCAGGTCCGGTTGACGGAGGTGGTAACCGTAAAATGTACGTTCGTATTCCATGCTTATTGTAACAGTTCTGTTGCAGATCAGTGTCAGTTACATAATTATAATCACATTCCAAACATAAATGTTTCAGAATAAAAAACAAATCACTGGAATAGAGCAAGATCCTATTCCATCCGTCTGCTTTGACTAATGACGTCATATTTCGAGTAAGGAAGATAGTTTACACGAGTTACAAAGACAACCGCAGATAATACTGAATAACGGCCGATTACAATGGCGGTAAAAAAAGAAAGGAGGGGGAGCTATAGACTTAGTCTGTACGTTGTTTCCAAGCCATAGTGGCTGGGCGGAACTATGTTAAATAGCCCAAAACATTAGCATGCTACTGTTTACGATTGCTTCTTGGTTATTATTTCTGTGTTGTGCATGCAACAGATGTTCCAAAAACCAAAAATGACATCGCGTTAGAAAAGCAATTTCGAACGTTTCTCTGTTCTTGAATGCGTATTTTGCTCGAGTAATACGACACGTGTGACCTCGTTAATGCAACTTTTTTGTTGATTTATTTCGAATGACCAAGAAAAGAAGGATGTGATGTAAAAAGATGCTTTCGTAATCCATTTAGGTGCACTATTACTGTACATGCACCGGTAGCAAATAAAGCTGGAACTCCGTAAATAATGCTTGTTTGCTCACTGGTACTACTTCTTGTTCGTTAAATTTTCAGCTTCCAGCTTCAGTGCATAACATTTTTTCAGCTTTCAGCTTCAGTACACAACATTTTTATGGATCACGTTTGCAAAATAATAACTACATCTGTTTAGTTAGCCCATAGACGGGTGCAATGAGGAAAGAAGGAAGGCATGCTATCGAATCTTGTGCATGTCAGCAAAATGGATGATTATTCAAATGTCAAAGAGCCAGAACTGTATAGAGGTATACCTCCATGCAGAACAGAGTTCCATGGAGAAGAAATAAAAACTTTGAGGTTCGCTGATGACGTTGTAATTCTGTCAGAGACAGCAAAGGACTTGGAAGAGCAGTTGAACGGAATGGACGGTGTCTTGAAGGAAGGATATAAGATGAACATCAACAAAATCAAAACAAGGATAATGGAATGTAGTCGAATTAAGTCGGATGATGCTGAGGGAATTAGATTAGGAAATGAGACATTTAATGTAGTAAAGGAGTTTTGCTATTTGGGGTCGAAGTAGAGAGGATATAAAATGTAGACTGGCAATGGTAAGGAAAACGTTTCTGAAGAAGAGAAATTTTGTAACATCGAGTATAGATTTAAGTGTCAGGAAGTCGTTACTGAAAGTATTTGTATGGAGTGTAGCCATGTATGGAAGTGAAACATGGACGATAAATAGTTTAGACAAGAATAGAAGCTTTCGGAATGTTGTGCTACAGAAGAATGCTGAAGATTAGATGGGTAGATCACATAACTAATGAGGAGGTGTTGAATAGGATTGGGGAGGAGAGAAGTTTGTGGCACAACACGACTAGAAGAAAGGATCGGTTGGTAGGACATGTTCTGAAGCATCAAGGGATCACCAATTTAGTATTGGAGGGCAGCGTGGAGGGTAAAAAAGGTAGAGGGAGACCAAGATATGAATACACTAAGCAGATTCATAAGGATGTTGGTTGCAGTAGGTACTGAGAGATGAAAAAGCTTGCACAGGATACAGTAGCGTGGAGAGCTGCATCAAACCAGTCTCATGACTAAAGACCACAACACCAACAACAAGAATGGCCTCAGTTGTTTATTTAATCCAGATGATGACGCAGTTTCCATGATTTCGTAAAATTATCACACGTTTTTGAAGAAGTAATACAATTGGACATAATCTGGACTCAACGAATGTGCACATTGGCTGAGGAAATACATCAGCACGCCTGTCAATGAATCTATGATAAAAACACACGATGATGCTGCATTGCGTGAAATATCGCTCAGCATTATGACACCAGAAGTGTGATAGCAAATTCTTCGTCTTGGCAAGGCTTTCATCTGTAGTTACTACTAAGACGTATGTTGTGTTGTTGTGGTCTTCAGTCCTGAGACTGGTTTGATGCAGCTCTCCATGCTAGTCTATCCTTTGCAAGGTGCTTCATATCCCAGTACCTACGGCAACCTACATCCTTCCGAATCTGCTTGGTGTATTCATCTCTTGGTCTCCCTCTACGATTTTTACCCACCCAGCATCTCTCCAATACTAAATTCGTGGTCCCTTGATACCTCAGAACATGTCCTACCGACAGATCCCTTCTTCTAGTCAGATTGTGCCATAAACTTCTCTTCTCCCCAATCCTATTCAACACCTCCTCATTAGTTATGTGATCCATCTAATCTTCAGCAGTTTTCTGTAGCATCACATTTCGAAAGCCTCTATTCTCTTCTTGTATAAACTATTTATCGTCCATGTTTAATTTTATATCCTCTCTACTTCGACCATCATCAGTTATTTTGCTCCCCAAATAGCAAACTCCTTTACTACTTTAAGTGTCTAATTTCCTAATCTAATACCCTCAACATCACCCGACTTAAATCGACTACATTCTATTATCCTCGTTTTGCTTTTGTTGATGTTCATCTTATATCCTCCTTTCAAGACACTATCATTTCCGTTCAACTGCTCTTCCAAGTCCTTTGCTGTCTCTGACAGAATTACAATGTCATCGGCGAACCTCAAAGTTTTTATTTCTTCTCCACGGATTTTAATACCTACTGAGAATTTTTCCTTTGTTTCCTTTACTGCCTCCTTTATTTCACATGACCCGCTATTATCCGGAAAGATAAAATGACAGCCGTTTACGACAGCACTTGAAAAATGGTTCAAATGGCTCTGAGTACTATGGAACTTAACATCTGAGGTCATCAGTCCCCCAGAAATTAGAACTACTTAAACCTAACTAACCTAAGGACGTCACACCCGAGGCAGGATTCTAACCAGCGACCGCAGCGGTCGCGCGGTTCCAGACTGTAGCGCCTAGAACCGCTCGGCCACTCCGGCCGGCGACAGTACTGAGCTACGACAGTTCTGCTGTAGTGATAATAGTAGTCGTAGCATCCTTGAACGCACAGTACGACCTGAATAGTATGTGCTTACATGATGCTGATAAAAGAAAATCACTGCTCGGTGAATAGTCTCAATCACGTCAGTTAGGTCTGCTTGCGCTTGTCAAGTAATTGGCCGGAATCTCTACTAGTGGTTCGTGGAGGTCAAGCACGATAACTGTACTCGGCGAGTCGTGCGTACGTGCCTCCCTGAACCACGTTGTCACCAACTGTTGGCGATGGTAACGTCTGCAGCACAGGTGTGAAAGCCAGTATGGCTAAATGTCAGTCCAGGTTTCCTCAACCCTAAAATGCGATCCCTGGGCACGCAGCATATTGAAGGGTTATCTAACTGTCCTCCAAGACGTACTGTATTTTTCTGTGACAGGTTACCACATTAACCAGTCTTTCAATACACAGCACGCACGTTGTTATCTTAGACAATTCCGAAACTTCGGGAGTGGATTCACCACTCCAAACCAAGTTAAAATCCCATATAAGTGCATAAGTGAAACATATACGAGAGAAAGATGGTGCCCAGAAAGCACAGCTGAAAATTTTACATGAAAAGACACAAGTAATGAAATTGTCAGGTTGAACTGAATAGTGACAGATTAAATTCCTGAATTCAAAACATCTTTTAGGTACGAGTACAGTACGTACCCTTCATAATTTACATTGATGTTCAATGCTAGCCTTCACTGAACGTTTGGATCATTAATGACAATAAAGTTGAAACATCTGCATCTCCATTCGTCGTTTTTGATACACGGTGGAGGTGGCCGTTTTGACTCGAAGACGGCAACATCAACGGCCTTATCTTCTCTGAGGAACGGCTTCCTCGCTATATTGCCATCTGCTTAGACTTACTTTTGGATATCGATGTATCATTGCTACACCTTTAATTGCAATAGGTTAAACATAACAGCACTTATTTCAGTTTATCTGTTGTACATATCTCTTATTCAGGCAACCCGTGTAGCCGCCTGTTGGGTGTAGTGGACTCCTGACCTATGCAGCGGAACCCGAAACCCCACCACCCCATGGCGCAATTCGAGGAATCTGCAACCCACATGGTCGCAGAACCGTCTCAGCCTCTGATTCAGACCCTCCACTCGGCTCTGTACCAAGGGTCCGCAGTCAGTGCTGCAGATGGTGAGCTCTGCTTTCATCCCACTAGCGACACTGGCAGTCTTCACCAAATCAGATAGCCGTCGGAAGCCAGAGAGGCTTTCCTCCGATCTATAGCGACACACATCATTGGTGCCGACATGAGCGACCACCAGCAGATGGGTGCACCCTGCACCCTTCAAGGCATCCGGAAGGACCCTTTCCACATCTGGAATGACTCCCCCCGGTATGCACACGGAGTGCACATTAGTTTTCTTCCCCTCCCTTGCAGCCATGTCCGTAAGGGGCCCCATTGCGCCCCTGACGTTGGCGCTCCCAACTACCAGTAAGCCCACCCTCTGCGACTGCCCGGATCTTGCAGACTGAGGGGGAGCCTCTGGAACAGAACAAGCAGCCATCTCTGGCCGAAGATCAGAATCAGCTGGAGACAGAGCCTGAAACCGGATCGTCAGACAAACTGGAGAGGCCTTCCGTTCAGCCCTCCGTAATGTTTTTCGCCCCCCGCCACACCCCCCGCCACACCTTGAGGCGACCTCCCACTCTACCACAGGTGAGGGATCAGCCTAAATGTGTGCAGTATCCCGGGCAGCCACAGCCAAAGTCCGATCGGGGGATGTGTGCGACGAGCTGGCCGTCTCCGACAAACCCCCGTCCGGACCCCCACAGTGATGCCCATTGGCAACGGCCTCAAGCTGTGTGACCGAAGCCAACACTGCCTGAAGCTGGGAACAAAGGGATGCCAACTCAGCCCGCATCCGAACACAGCAGTCGCAGTCCCTATCGATGCTAAAAACTGTTGTGCAAAGAACGTCTGAACTAATCTACAGAGAGCACAAACAATTCGACACAAAAATTTAACCGGTTATTAAAATACAAAATTGCCTAGTAAATGCTGTAATGCTGCTACTTGCGCGTTGTTGACACACTGCTCGGCGACTGAAGGAGACAACGCAATTTTACACTATTCAATTACTAAAACGCGATGCTACAACTCTCAAATACAATAATACGCCCGAAATTTGTGAAGTAAACAGTGCAAGTACACAACAACACGCAAAGAAATTAAGAATTAAACTATGTAACAAATAAGTGAGCTAAGAGTATACGACTTTCTGATGGCAGTAATGCTCTTCGCGTTGCTCTCTGTTAAGACTTTTAAATCGTATAGTTAACGTACAGCTATTGTGTATTGTTGTTGCTTAGCATACATTTTAATTAAATCGAATACGACTCAGACAATAACTTCTTGAGCAGAATAGTTAATCAAACACGACACGGATCTTGGAAATGGTATTGACTTGTGATAAGTAACATTTTGGTACTAACTTTAAAACTTATATTTTGGCTCTTTGATAATTAATAACGCTCACAATTAACACACAATAAACTTATTATACATTAACAATTAGCTTTACAAAATCATTGGATGTGAGTGCTATACATTGTCTCAATCATCACTTTTGAACACATGCATGGATTGGTAACAAACAACTTCCTTTACCTTAATTATTTCCAGTATGATGTCTTGCAAATAAAAAATCATTACTGCCCTTAGCGAGTAAGTATATATCCAGCACACATCAGATACAACACGTCTTTACAATTGAGAGGCCTCCATACATTTCTCTATCTAAAGTTACTCCAATACATTACCCACAACACCTTGAACCAGCGATCACACAATCGATACTACATTTAACCATCTCCTGTTCAATATAAAATTTTCTTACAAAATTTTACCCTGTGTATATAACTTTCAACTCTTAGGCGACATACGGAAAATAATCCATGCATAATTAAGGAAACTATTGGGCATAACTAGTCTGGGGCGACGGGCAATGTCCAGCGACTACAGGGGACTAGGGACCTGCGGTGCACGAAGGAAAGAAATAAAAAATTGAAATGGAAAGGCAAACTAGAAAAATTAGATAAATCAATCATTAAAGTGAAATATTTCGTTATGTTAAAATAATGAAAGGTTGTTCTGAAAAACATTCAGAGGTAAAAGTACGTGAATAATTTGATTCGTTACTCGTTGGGTCAGTGGTGAAGAGTGAGACTGCCGATTCTGGCCAGTCGTAAGGTTCTTATCTTTCACCTGAGCCAGTGTTCGATAACGTCAAAAAAATTCCACGCAGTACCATGGTTCGGCGTCCTCCTAAAAGGAGGCCACCTATAAATAGCTTTAAAAAGTCAGTTCAAAGGTCAGAAAAAGGCAACTGCATACCACCTCTAACATGTCATACCTAGTTAATCAACGTGGTGTTCCAAACAAACCTTCGGGTTGAGGACAGCTTAAGCCTTATCTTTTACCCAGGTCAGTGATCGGTCTACAGCAAGTTAATTAAATTTATAGAACGAAAGCGACTGGACGCGAGTATATGTTGTGGCCAAGACCACAACGGAGCATGCATCATGATTGTCGTACAGAACTGTGTGCAAAAAAAAGGAACAAGTGACAGTTTACATTTAGTCACTAAAGTCGTTATACAGGCTAACCAAGAAACAGCCCAATGTTTCGAAATAGCTGCGAACACCTACGGTTTTTTTCTCACGTGTTATGATGGTAGAATTCAAAACTTATTCGGTGAGCACTTCCAAGTACTAAGCCGAGCACGTTGAATTGACAAAGATAACGCCATTCACGCCCTTACAGATAGCTTCATTGTGTTCTTAAGCATCTGACAAGCAGAATTCCTAAGCGTATCAAATATAACGAATGGAGTGAAGCAATAGGTCCTAAAAACATAATCGAATCCTACAATTCTGTGGTTCAGTGTAAAATACTAGAACGAACCAATATAGTACCTAATGTCTTAAAATTTAAGAGACTGGACTTGGTAGCTACATATGACCATTTAGGAACGGCGCTGTCTTGAAGTTTCATTTGACAAAAATGTACCACATCTGTGGAAGATGCTGCATAAAGTATAAAATTTCTAACAATGGAATAAAAACATTCATGAAGCACTTCGAGAAGCTATGCGAGAAAGACAGGCTAACAGAGCTCGTAAATAGACTTAGAATATTTATTTAGGCCTACCTAGTGATCGGCAAAATTTGTTGGGACAAAATACTTCTTTTATGGGATGTAAGCCATAGTCACATACTTAGCAGCCCAACTTACCTTCATATCTACCTTCTGTGACAAAGATCGATTTATGCACAACTGCCCTGATGCCTCTAACGGAATCCAAAGCTGTCGGAGAAACTGATCGTTCTTTTTTCACGCTAGAAATATTTTAAAATACAAATATTCTAGGATGAGTCATAAACGGTTATTTAGTCTATGAATAGGAGAGCGGCAGTGCGTATGGTTACAGGATTGAAGACTGGTTTGACCGGTGAGCGAGCGTAACAGAAATGTTGAAAACTCTGAACTGGAAAACTGGGTGCAAGAAGCTGTACGTCTAGCAACAACGTACGGTGAGAGACGATGCGTAGGCGACGATATCTTTGTTGCTTTTTTTTTTAGCTAAGAATGGGGCAGACGTGCTAAATGAGGAGGGGCTCTATTTTAGGAACTTGGACTGAGGTCCCCATGACTGTAATTATGCCACTTAATTGTTATTACTGTTGGATTAAGATACCATCGTAAAGATAGCAATACATGCGAGAGTTTCTCACTGTCAGAGAGCTTTCGCGAGTAATACGTGTCGTCTTAGCACCGAGAGCCAGCTCGCAGGTAGTTTTCGAGAGCGGGGAAACATCTCACAAAGTAGCTGTCTGGGAGTTTCTACCTCTCGTGTAGACGTCAACCTCCACCTCTCGAGCGCTGCTCGCCTTATCTCAGAGACAAGAAAATACATACCGTTATTATTGGGAGAGCTGAGAGTACACAGTGAGAGATGAGAGGCCGTACTGCGTCCTAGATTTGTGCCGTATCTCACAGTTTGTACATTATCACATCTTGATAGTAGATTTTGTCGCACTCACGCGCCAGCTAAATAAAGGTAGCCATTAAACTGTGTGTTTTGAGCCATTACATGTGGCCGTGGCGGGTTACTGGGTGAAGAAACAGCCCGTTCTACATCCTAAACGGTTAATTGTCACGCGAGAGAATGATCCCACGTTAATTTGAAACTGTGAATGACAGACTAGCACATTCCCATTCAGCCATTTTTTCTCCTCAAAACTTAATTTAATAAATACCGTTGCACATGAACATTATAGTAATATATGAATAAAATAATCAGTTTATGAATTTCTGTACGGACTGTAACATGTTCACACTTGAGTCTTAAGTATGGATAGGTGTGGGAAAACATTATGTGATCAAAAGTATCCGGACACCCCCAAAAACATACGTTTCCCATATTAGATACGTTGCGCTGCCACCTACTTTCAGCTACGCCACATTAGCGACCTCAGTAGTCATTAGACGTCGTGAGAGAACAGTGGAAAAACGTTCTGTGGAGTGACAAATCACTATACACAATGTGGCGATCCGATAGCAGGGTTTGGGTATGGCGAATGCCCAGTGAACGTCATCTAGCAGCGTGTGTAGTGCCAACAGTAAAATTCGGAGGCGGTGGTATCATGGTGTTGTCATGTTTTTCATGGAGGGGGCTTACACCCGCTTACACACCTTGTTGTTTTGCACGGCACTATCACAGCACAGGCCTACATTGATGTTTTAAGCACCTTCTTGTTTTCCACTGTTGAAGAGCAATCCGGGGATGGCGACTCCATCTTTCAACGCGGTCGAGCACCTGTTCATAATGCACGGCCTCTGCGGAGTGCTTACATGGCAATAACATCCTTGTAATGGACTGACCTGCACAGAGGTCTGACCTGAATCCTATAGAACACCTTTGGGATGTTTTGGAACGCCGAGTTCTAGCCAGGCCTCACCAACCGACAACGATACCTCTCCGTGAAGAATGGGCTTTCATTCCCCAAGAAACCTTCCAGCACCTGATTGAACGTATGCCTGCGAGAGTAGCAGGTGTCGTCAAGGCTAAGGGTGGACCAACAGCATACTGAATTCCAGCGTTACCGATGGATGGCGTCACGAACTTTTAAGTCATTTTCAGTCAGGTGTCCGGATACTTTTGATCACATAGTGTATATTTTCTGTTTGTTTCCTCGGGGTCTGTGCGTGTAAAATGTCATTAGTTTTTAATGTATATCCACTGGCAATGAACTGTCAGATTTTGAATATATGCTGAAATTACTGACGCGATGGATACCCAGTCTGTGTGAATGTCAGCGATGTGTCGACAGAAAAAGCAATGAAGAAAGCTGCCAGGAAGAGGACTCAGGAAGAAGTTGTGCATTTACTTTCTTCGTTGGCGGAAAGACCAGGGTTGTGGTATGTAGAATTAGTGGACTACAGAAACTGAGTTAAGTAGCAAAGATTGTTGGCTGAAGTGGTTACAGTTTTTCACACTTCCACAGAAGAAAGGTACCAGATAATCCACAATTCAAGCAATCAGATAAATCAGTGTTATAACACATATTAATTACCGTAAAGAAGCAAGTGAAGTAACGTTTGAAAGTATTAATTTTGGAATTCTGAAACTGATATTTAACTTCAAGTAATGCAGCTGCATCTGCAATATATATGACGTGGTATTTATTGATTATATTATTTATTTGGTGTTGAAGAGCAGGCCTTTAGGAATTTAGGAGTACACGTAAAAACGCTCAAATAATAGACGGAAATGCTTCATTTATGAGATACATGACCTATTAGGCTTTTGAAATTTTGTAGGATTCAAGATGCAACTCATGTAATGTTATTTCATCGAGATCGTTATTTCACCAAATATTAAACAGAATAAACGGAGCTGATACTACAAATATGTCAGCAGCAGCCTCTGTTTAACGCCATGGCTTTATGCGTAATAGGATCTAGATTTAAAATTTTGAGTACAGGTAAACAGAGTGTTGTTCCATTTTCATCGCTGCCATTCTCCTAAAATTTGAATATTGTTGTGGACCTTACATCACAAGCTCTCCAAGGAGATTCTTGCATTCTGCACAATCACCCCGTCGCCTAATTCCCTCTCTTGTCCGACACGATCACGGTCTTTTACATTTTTTTCTATGCCACTAAAGGTATCAAAAGTGTAACTGCAGCCCGACGCTCTTACATCGCCATCTCCTCTTCCGTGCACAGACCTTCGACGAAAAATATCGCTGAGAGTGATCTCTCAGCTCTCACAGACACTCTCACCCCACTTTGTGTAAATGCTTCATACATCTGCTCTCACAAGACTCTCAGACTCTTACAGAAAATACTGGCAAGGATCTATCAGATAGCAACTGTCAGCGAAAATTCGCCTCTAGCGTGAACAGTTCCTCGAGTACTAACTGAGAGTACCAAACTGCCTGAGAGAAAAACCCTCAAGTGTGGCCCAACTCTAAGAAACACGCAGTTGGACATGTGTTGAATTCTCACAACGTATTTAGCTCCGTCAAGAAACACTGAGCGGCAGCCAAGTCCAGCAGTAGTGTTGGTGTCCTGCTGGCAGGTGATGGTGGGTGAGCTGGAACGCGCTGCGCGCCGCGCGCTGCCTTCCAACCGACCGCGGCGACCACTGACCGCTGAGCCGCACATCCGGAGATAGCAGCCAGCCGGCCAGTCGGTGCAGCCGCTGTCCACCCACCACAGACCTATGTCAGCTGCGCACTGCTGTCTTCCGGCTGGCGACCATACCTGACAGATACGGCTTGGTGGAACTGAGAAACCACATTTCACGATTTGGCTGTTTATTTTAAAAGGCGTTAGCAAAAAATGTTCAAATGTGCGTGAAATGTTATGGGACTGAACTGCTAAGCTTACACACTACTTAACCTAAATTATCCTAAGGAGAAACACACGCACCCAAGCCCGAGGGAGGACTGGAACCTCCGCACAGTCCATGACTACAGCGCCCCAAGACCGCTCGGCTAATCCCGCGCGGCGTGCGTTAGCCAGTCTGCCCCGCTAATCTTGGTGGTCTTGCCTTATCAAGTTCGGCAGAGTATCGTGTCTCTGCCTTCATTTGACCATATTTCCTATGCTCAACTTTTTCATGCAATGGAAGAGGATCACGTTAGGGAACTGGATTTGTGCGTCTTTATTCTCATCTATTGGTAGTCAGGAAAACATATACGAGGTGCGACAATAAAGCAATGAGACTGATTTTCTTTGCAAGATGTGGCAACCCTGCAGGCTTACGTAGGCACAATATCTTTGACCTTGGTCTGTAAGCTCCTTCTAGTCCAAGGAGCACATCGATGTAACTGCTCAGTCGTGAGTTGTGCTGTAATAAATTAACACGTGTTTGTGTCTCTCGTCACGAAAGTTTAACCACATAATGCGAGTTCGGAACGGTATGCCATTACTTTTTGCGTTAAATTGTGTGAAAACGCGACGACAACTTACGGTAAGCTTCAGAAGGCTTTTGGAGAGGAGGTTATGTCAAGAGCTCAAGTTTTCCATTGACAGAAAATGTTTAATGAAGGCAGAGCGAATGTTGAAGATGAACACCACAGTCGACGACCATCAACCTCACGGACGGATGTCATCTTGGCCAGGGTGCGTGAACTCGTACGATCTGATCGAAGATTATCCGTGTAAATGATTTCAGAAGAACTGAACATCAGTAGAAAAACAGTTCGTCTAATAATAACCGAAGATCTTGGTATGAGAAAGACTGGATTCTGCATCATGATAATGCGCCATCCCATACTGCTGTGTCAGTACGGCAATTTTTAACCTCAAAACAAATTTCAGTACTACCACAGCCACCTTATTCACCAGATATCGCTCCGTGCGACTTTTTTCTATTTCCAAGAGTCAAAAGGGCGGTCAAGGGACGCCATTTTCAAACAACACAAGATGTCCAAAAAGCTGTGACGAGGGTCTTGGAGGATATTACAGCAGATGAGTTCCAGAAATGCTACCATCATTAGCAGAAGCGCTGAAAAAAGTGCGCAGTCAGGAGGAATTACTTTGAAGGAGACAACACTAAACTTGACTAAAGCGGTAAGCAACGTTTTTTACAACATTCTCATTACTTTATTGTCGCACCTCGTATCTACTACCATTTGTCATTAGAGAAAAGTGTAAGGTCCGATCCCATCCGTCGGTTTTGGTCAATGACGTCGTTTACACGTGGAGACGACTGTCTACCTTAGTTACGAAGACAACCACTGATAACATTTATAAACACGCGAACTACGTTATGACTACGACAAGACAGACCATTAAGTTCATAAACAAAGGTAAAAAACTCTCATGTTATATCTACTGGAAAGGAAAATGAAATTAATGGAACAACTGTGGGAATGAGGGATTTCTGGGCGGGGACAAACTTAAAAAGAAAGTTAATAAAGATAACATCACTCCAGAGCAATCAAGACGTCGAAAAATAGGACATGTGAATACAATTGGAATACAAGGAACTAAAATAGAAAGAAAATGCAAAATAGCAATACAAGAATTCGTTTGACCTACATAACTCAAACGAAAACAGGGATAGCATACACAGCCCCAGAAAACAACGATTAAAAAAAATAATAATTCTCCGAAATAAACAGGAAAGAAATAAGTCAAAAAAATTGAAATCGCAGTGCAAATGAAAATTAACGTCAGAGTAAAGTAACTAATATACACCAAAGACTTAGTCGAGTTTAACTAAATTATTACTACAAGCCACATTACTGAAAAAACACATTTCCTACAAGATTGACCCACCACTAACAACAGCATGGCATGTAATAGAACAATACATTTAATACACGCAGCGATTCAACGACGTCGCATTGGAAGAAAGCAAATTATAGGAAAATACCAAAAATCTGAATAGAGTTACAACCCATTTCTGTTACGACCATATGAGCAAATCACTTACGTACTTGGCTCACCTGGGCCTGAAAAAACTTGCCGCGTTCCAAAAACAGCCTAAAACGTATAATAAATAACATGTTTACAACTACTAACCGTTTCACTCTCAGAAACATAACTTCTGTTCTAAAGTTCGTGCCTAACATTATCCTCCGAAATCGTGCCCAGTTCAGAAATAAACAGCAAGCATTAGTGCCCTCTATCGACAATTTAAGCTTTAAGCTATGTTTGCTATTTACAAACATAATACATGACTGGAGGAAACGCCTGCTCTTTCTGAAAGAAACTGTTCGGGGATTCGCCATTACGCCCCACCAAGTTCTGTCGCATGCTGTACGCTGAGGCGTGGCAGTTTAAGATTTTAAGAGGACTTAACGGGATGCGGAAGAGAACAGTCGCAACGAGAAGTTGCTGCTCCGTGAACAAGTAAGTAGTGATTTTGCATGGATGTTAGTTTCGATTTCGAGTTTGGTTTCTCTATAGTGATCAAACTTCGTCGGTAAGACCTGTGTGGAGTTATCAAATGGCTCTGAGCACTATGCGACTTAACTTCTGAGGTCATCAGTCGCCTAGAACTTAGAACTAATTAAACCTAACTAACCTCAAAACATTACACACATCCATGCCCGAGGCATGGCTCTAGACTTTAGCGCCTAGAACCGCACGGCATCTCAGACCGGCGTGGAGTTATCATAAGTGATGTTTTCAGTATCGTTTTACGTAAAGTCGGACGGAATAGAATTCTGAGTCTGATTGGTCACATAGCACTTCATGTAACTTGTGCCCAGTTGTTTGCCTCGATTCTTTTCGCCGAGTCACGAGCTGTTTTTGACGATTCAGTCGGTAATGGAAAGTGGTGAACCTTGCTTTCGAATCTTTGTGTGTGAGTCAATGCGTCCATATTTTGCTTCCTTAATCCATTTACTCCTTTGTTTCCATACAGTCGGTACGTTTATATTGTTTGTTCATAAGGATCAATAGGATTAGAATTTTTACGTGTGTCCCATGTAAATTTCTATTGAAGGTAGGCTCCATCTGCCAAATTTACGTTAATAATGCAGCCTCGTATTTCATTAAACTCCCCCTTCCCCCCCTCGTCCAATTTCTACGCGAGCATGTTTTCCCTCGCCCTGTTATCTTTAACCTCCTTTACCCTGTGGCAGAAAATTACTTAACAAATTTAAGAAAATGGACTCCTGATCTCTCGTTTCTAGTGTTCACTAATTAAAATTCCGTTACGCAGTTTTCTCGCTGTCATAGAGACTAGGGGTCATAATCAATTAAAATTCATAGAACTTTAGTCAATTTGGAACTCAGGAGCGAAAATATAGTGTTAACCACGTTGTTTGTGCGTACTTGCCACCCAACTACCTGTAGTCCTTCTGCTAAGGTGAAATGAACTTGAAACTTCCTGGCAGATTAAAACTGTGTGCCGGATCGAGACTCGAACTCGGGAGCTTTGCCTTTCGCGGGCAAGTGCTCTCCCAGCTGAGCTACCCATGCACGACTCACGCCCTCTCCTCAAAGCTTTACTTCTGCCAGTACCTCGTCTCCTATCTTCCAAACTTTACAGAAGCTCTCCTGCAAACCTTTCAGAACTAGCACTCCTGAAAGAAAGGATATTGCGGAGACATGGCTTAGCCACAGACTAGGGGACGTTTCCAAAATGAGATTTTCACTCTGCAGCGGAGTGTGCGCTGATATGAAACTTCCTGGCAGATTAAAACCGTGTGCCGGACGGAGACTCGAACTAGGGGCCTTTGCCCCTTGGGGGCGAGTGAAGTTTCTACATCTACATTCATACTCCGCAAGCCACCCAACGGTGTGTGGCGGAGGGCACTTTACGTGCCACTGTCATTACCTCCCTTTTCTGTTCCAGTCGCGTATGGTTCGCGGGAAGAACGACTGTCTGAAAGCCTCCGTGCGCGCTCGAATCTCTCTTATTTTACATTTGTGATCTCCATGGGAGGTATAATTAGGGGGAAGCAGTATATTCGATACCTCATCCAGAAACGCACCCTCTCGAAACCTGGCGAGCAAGCTACACCGCGATGCAGAGCGCCTTTCTTGCAGAGTCTGCCATTTGAGTTTGCTAAACATCTCCCTATCGCTATCACGGTTACCAAATAACAATGTGACGAAACACGCCGCTCTTCTTTGGATCTTCTCTATCTCATCCGTCAACCCGATCTGGTACGGATCCTACACTGATGAGCAATACTCAAGTACATGTCGAACGAGTGTTTTGTAAGACACCTCCTTTGTTGATGGACTACATTTTCTAAGGACTCTCCCAATGAATCTCAACCTGGTATCCGCCTTACCAACAATTAATTTTATATGATCATTCCATTTCAAATCGTTCCGCACGCATACTCCAAGATATTTAACAGAAGTAACTGCTACCACTGTTTGTTCCGCAATCATATAATCATACAATAAAGGATCCTTTTTTCTATGTATTCGCAAGACATTACATTTGTCTATGTTAAGGGTCAGTTGCCACTCCCTACACCAAGTGCCTATCCGCTGCAGATCTTCCTGCATTTCGCTACAATTTTCTATTGCTGCAACTTCTCTGTATACTACAGCATCATCCGCGAAAAGCCGCATGGAACTTCCGACACTATCTACTAGGTCATTTATATATATTGTGAAAAGCAATGGTCCCATAACACTCCCCTGTGGCACGCCAGAGGTTACTTTAACGTCTGTAGACATCTCTCCATTGATAACAACATGCTGCGTTCTGTTTGCTAAAAACTCTTCAATCCAGCCACACAGCTGGTCTGATATTCCGTAGGCTCTTACTTTGTTTATCAGGCGACAGTGCGGAACTCTATCGAACGCCTTCCGGAAGTCAAGAAACATAGCATCTACCTGGGAGACTGTATCTAATAATTTCTGGGTCTCATGAACAAATAAAGCGAGTTGGGTCTCATACGATCGCTGTTTCCGGAATCCATGTTGATTCCTACAGAGTTGATTCTGGGTTTCCAAAAACGACATGATACTCGAGCAAAAAACATGTTCTAAAATTCTACAACAGATCGACGTCAGAGATATAGGTCTATAGTTTTGCGCATCTGCTCGACGACCCTTTTTGAAGACTGGTACTACCTGTGCTCTTTTCCAGTCATTTGGAACCTTCCGTTCCTCTAGAGACTTGCGGTATAAGGATGTTAGAAGGGGGGGGGGGGGGGGGGGGCAAGTTCTTTCGCGTACTCTCTGTAGAATGGAATTGGTATTCCGTCAGGTCCAGTGGACTTACCTCCGTTGAGTGATTTCAGTTGCTTTTCTATTCCTTGGACACTTGTTTCGATGTCAGCCATTTTTTCGTTTGTGCGAGGATTTAGAGAAGGAACTGCAGTGCGGTCTTCCTCTGTGAAACAGCTTTGGAAAAAGGTGTTTAGTATTTCAGCTTTACGCGTGTCATCCTCTGTTTCAAAGCCATCATCATCCCAGAGTATCTGGGTATGCTGTTTCGAGCCACTTACTGATTTAACGTAAGACCAGAACTTCCTAGGATTTTCTGTCAAGTCGGTACATAGAATTTTACTTTCGAATTCACTGAACTCTTCACTCACAGCCCTCCTTACGCTAACTTTGACATCGTTTAGGTTCTGTTTGTCTGAGAGGTCTTGGCTGCGTTTAAACTTGGAGTGAAGCTCTCTTTGCTTGTTGTAGAACCACGGTGGGTTTTTCCCGTCCCTCACAGTTTTACACGGCATGTACCTGTCTAAAACGGATTTTACAATTGCCTTAAACCTTTTCCATAAACACTCAACATTGTCAGTGTCGGAACAGAAATTTTCGTTTTCATCTGTTAGGTAGTCTGAAGTCTGCCTTCTATTACTCTTGATAAACAGATAAACCTTCCTCCCTTTTTTTATATTCCTATTAACTTCCATATTCAGGGATGCTGCAACGGCCTTGTGATCACTGATTCCCTATTCTGCGCTTACAGAGTTGAAAAGTTCGGGTTTGTTCGTTATCAGTAGGTCCAAGATGTTATCTCCACGAGTCGGTTCTCTGTTTAATTGCTCGAGGTAATTTTCGGATAGTGCACTCAGTATAATGTCAGTCGATGCTCTGTCCCTACCACCCGTCCTAAACATCTGAGTATCCCAGTCCATATCTGGTAAATTGAAATCTCCACCTAAGACTATAATATGCTGAGAAAATTTGTGTGAAATGTATTCCAAATGTTCTCGCAGCTGTTCTCCCACTAATGCTGCTGAGTCAGGAGGTCGGTAAAAGGAGCCAATTATTAACCTAGCTTGGTTGTTGAGTGTATCCTCCACCCATATTTCACAGGAACTATCCACTTCTACTTCACTACAGGATAATCTACTACTAACAGCGACAAACTCGCCACCACCGGTTGTATGCAATCTATCCTTTCTAAACACCGTCTGTGCCTTTGTAAAAATTTCGGCTGAATTTATCTCTGGTTTCAGCCAGCTTTCTGTACCTATAGCGATTTCAGCTTCGGTGCTTTCTATCGGCGCTTGAAGTTCCGGTACTTTACCATTGCAGCTTCGACAGTTTACAATTACGATACCGATTGCTGGTTGGTCCCCGCATGTCCTGACTCTTTGAGGCTGTTGCCCTTTCTGTACTTGCCCGAGGCCATCTAACCTAAAAAACCGCCCAGTCCACGCCACACAGCCCCTGCTACCCGTGTAGCCGCTTGCTGCGTGTAGTGGACTCCTGATCTATCCAGCGGAACCCGAAACCCCACCACCCTATGGCGCAAGTTTGGAAGGTAGGAGACGAGGTACTGGAGGAAGTGAAGCTTTGAGGACGGGGCGTGAGTCGTGCTTGGGTAGCTCAGTTGGGAGAGCAGTTGACCGCGAAAGGGAAAGGTCCAGAGTTCGAACCTCAGTCCGGCACACGGTTTTAATCTGCCAGGAAGTTTCATATCAGCGCACATTCCGCTGCAGAGTGAAAAATCTCATTCTGAAATGAACTTCGTTACAAAAGATGGTGTCACTTTTAATTTAATCAGTGAATTTACAGGATTACAAAATATCTTACAAACCTCTAAAGACAGCAGTATTCTTCATGTTCTCCAGTCCAAAGTACCGGGTGACCAAAAAGTCAGTATAAATTTGAAAAGTAAATAAGTCACGGAATAATGTAATAGAGAGGTACAAATTAACACACATGCTGGGAATGACATGTGGATTTATTAGAACCAAAGAAATACAAAAGTTCAAAAAATGTGCGACAGACGGCGCTTTATCTGATCAGAATAGTAATAATTAGCATAACAAAGTAAGACAAAGCAAAGATGATGTTCTTTACAGGAAATGCTCAATATGTCTACCATCATTCCTCAACAATAGCTGTAGTCGAGGAATAATGATGTGAACAGCACTGTAAAGCATGTCCCGAGTTACGGTGAAGCATTGGCGTCGGATGTTATCTTTCGGCATCCCTAGAGATGTCGGTCGATCACGATGCGACTTCAGGTAACCCCAAAGCCAATAATCGCACGGACTGAGTCTGGGGACCTGGGAGGCCAAGCATGACGAAAGTGACGGCTGAGCACATGAATATCACCAAACGACGCGCACAAAAGATCTTTCACACGTCTAGCAATATTTTTTTTTCTAATAAAACCTCATGTCATTCCAAGCATATGTGTCAATTTTTACCTCTATCTACATTATTCCGTGGTGTATTACGTTTTCAAATTTATGCTGACTTTTTGATCACCCGGTATAATTTAATATAACACTCTACGTTAGTCTATGGTGTGCAAACTTTTTCACCTCAGCATAACTCTTGCAACTTGTAGCCATATGAACGAAACTGTTTACTGTGGTCAAGCCTTTCTTACCCTCTCCAATTTTTAGGACCCCCCTCCTCCCAGCACATATATATCGCTCCATTATCAAATGGATGATTCCCTGATGCCTCAGAATATGTCCTGTCAATCGTTCCCTTTTTTTTTATTCTCGTTGTGCCATAAGTTTCGTCTCTGCCCATTTTGATTCAGTACCTCTTCAGTAGTTATAATTATCAGCATTTTCTGTAGCATCGCATTTTAAATTAGCTGCTCTGAACTCAAGGCCGTTTCTATCACTAAGAAAGAGTAGGTCGCAAATTATGGCACTAAAGGGCAGAAAAAATTAATTTCAAATCAATCGGCGAAAAAATTGAGAAAATGGGGAGAAAAATGAAAAACGAGGAGAAATTAAAATACCGAAATGTTTTCAAAAGCATAGGGAACACTTACTTAATAAGCCCTTTTTTACTTTGACGAAAGTAAACACGTGGCCACTACCTGCCTCGAAACACTCGGATGAACGATGAGAAACCAATCACTTATACCACTGCGGCACTAACACTAAAAAAAGTTGTAGAATTCTTAACAGAAAATGCAAAGAAGGTATGATTACTTATTTAATCGCAAAAAGGTGGATACTGAAAAACGTATGATTTATTTCTCATTCTAAAAATATTTCCGTTAAAACGGAAACGAAACAACACAACGATTATCCAGGTGAACTAGTGCGATGCTTCGGCATGTCTCCCGTCAGTGTAACACAATCTCTAAATTCAAGAAAAAATTCATTCGCGCCATTATTCCTATTTCTTTTTATTTTAGGAAATTTCAAAAATTGAGGACAAACGATAAGAAATGAAGACTTTCTTGTCCTCGATCATTTTCAAAGGAATTTATGACAAGCATGAAAACTGAGGACTGTCACAAGAAAATGCGGATATTTGGTCATCTTAATTTAATGATTAAAAACATAATAGGAGAGTTGCATTGTTGTGCCGTTGGATGTTGTTGGTGGCGGAGGTTGGGGGAATATTGGGAGACAAATGGTGGAAAAAAAGAAGGGGTGTCGTTTTTCAATTCTCACCTAGGACTGTGAAACACCTAGTAACGGCAAAGCCTGAGCTGTTTACATTCCACGTTTCAGTTTTGTACAAGACTGCATTGCAGACAAAAACGTTCAGCCGGACGGAGTGGCCGTGCGGTTCTAGGCGCTGCAGTCTGGAACCGAGCGACTGCTACGGTAACAGGTTCGAATCCTGCCTCGGGCATGGATGTGTGTGATGTCCTTAGGTTAGTTAGGTTTCATTAGTTCTAAGTTCTAGGCGACTGATGACCTCAAAAGTTAAGTCGCATAGTGCTCAGAGCCATTTGAACCATTTGAAAAACGTTCAGAAAAGACTGCCCAGCCCTTAAAGTTATGACACTTCTGTACATAATTAAATTGGCGCTCAATGAAAATAATAAAATGAATACTAAAAATGAGTATGCTGTTGCACTCCTCTTTGTTTGTCTTGGTCAAACATTTCGTTTCTGTATACTTGCAATAATTAGCGTATACAGTGCCTGTGACATATACTCCAGTCTATTCCTACTACGGCTATTATTGCCTAGTATTCGCATAATTTCTGCCTTAACCATTAGATCAATTGTTAACAACTTTGCAGCGTATAGCTCAAGTCTCTTCTGCCATCATAGTACAGGCTTTGCTAGTGCCGAAGCTTCACTTTAGTATTGTATTTCATGTCACGTGCGCATGCAGCAGCATGGAATCTCACTGATTGCGGTAGAACAGTCTTCATAGATGAGCGTGATTTCCCTAAATCACTCCAGGCAAATACCGGGATGGTTCCTCTGAAAGGGCACGGCCGACTTCCTTCACCATCCTTCCCTAGACCGATGACCACGCTGTCTTGTCTCCTTCCCCAAACAACCAACCAACCAACCATAGATGAGCCCCGCCCCTTCGAATCGAGACCTCATGATAGCGAAGACCTGTCTGGAGACAACCCCAGCCTCCTCCCCACCCCCCTCCCAAACGCGATGGGATACCAAACTGATTGCCACCCGCCTTGTGGCCTTACATCCAAAAATGATGATCTAAGGCGTCATTTCTTTTCACAGTAGGACCGCTTTGGTTATAACCATTTGGTTATAGCCCTTACAGCATAGGGGTACGTCGACGACATTCTGCGTCCTTTTTTGTTGCCCTTTTTGGGAAGCCATCCTGGGCTTACATTTCAGCAAAATAATGCCTGCCATACACGGCGATGGTTTCAATTGCTTGTCTTCGTGCTTGCCGAGCCCTACCTTGGCCAGGAAGGTCACCGGATCTCTCCCGACTTGAGAACCTTTCAAGCATTATGGGCAATGCCGTCCAACCAGCTGGTAGTTTTGATCATCTAAGGCTCCAATGGCACATAATTTGGCACGATGTCCCTCAGGAGGACATCTAATAACTCTGTCAATCAATGCCAAGCCGTATAACTACTTGCATAAGGGCCAGAGGTGGACCAACGCGTTACTAACTTGGTCAATTTGGGAAGCTCTTTTTTAACTGCAATGACACGTAAGTCGAATCTACCGATTTGTATCCCAGTCAGATAAGTCCTTCATGGTGTGCCTTTTTTATCTTAGGGTATATATGAAAAATGACATTGCTGTCACTATAATTTTAAGCCACTAATGATAGATAAACAGCAGTTTTATAATAAACCCGAGAAGGTTGCAGCTTTTATCTTAAAGAAGCAGCTTCCTTGCCAATTTATCCCATTAATTTTTAGTGCTTTAGCATAAATAGCTGTAAACAGTACAATGGCAGTTTATTGTTAACACAGAATATGGATTTACTCGCCAAGATGTCTTTGTCTCATGTTACGGTATACCTTGACTCGTTTACCATTCATGAAGGTTTCTCTTGTTGATGGTATCTACGAAACAACCATGAATGAGTGGTGATATTTTGCGGTGTAGTATAATCCTGTGGAGCGTGTCGCGGTCTTAACTTCAGAATATGATGTATTTCACTTTTTAACGCGAACTGTAATAATACATGACTGGACAAACCAGCGCTCTCAACTAACGGCAGCTGTCAGTTCTGCTTGCCGGCAGTGTGAGTGGTGATCGAGAACTGTAACTCAAGTTCTTTTATTCCTCCTACTCTGTCACAAACAAGAAAGGCCGCTGTTCACTCTTTCAGGTGATATTGGTCAAATACTTTATTTCAATTTATAACAGAGAGCACTTTTTCGTGAAAGATAAACTGAGTAACGTCTCCAGACTTCTGATCGTGCTAGTTCCACAACAAGTAACGTGGATGAAAATAGTCGTTATCTTCATCATTGACAATGTGAATAACTTTTGTACAAATGTCCTCCTGCCCTGAGCTTTTCTAAACATGGTGATTAATGATTAAATTTACAGGTGGGTGTATGAGTCTTCAGATCAGTGTTTTCTAATGTGGACGTATTGCTTCAAATCTTTCCTGATTGGGTAACGTGTAAACGAAGTAGGAGCCTTTTATACATCCAGACAGGACCTACTTATATGAAAGCGAATGAGCGATTAAAAAGCACACCGAGGTTGACCGATAGAATCGATTCAGAACGACTGAATTAGAAACGAGACAGTACCGATCACCTTGACCTGACTGCCATTACACGTCACTGAAGTGCCACTTCAGATTTTCAGCCATTTTCTCGTGGGACAGGAAGACAATTCATGGAGTGACATTCAACTATTTATTTCTCTAAACGGTGATTTTTGGTTGATATGTGAAGCGTGGTAAAAACTCAACTTTAACAGTACTTGACTAACGATCACTATGTCTGCAAGATAATGGTTCCTGTTCTTGTCCATCTATTTGGTCTTGTCATCTTCGTAAGACAGGTTAGGATGGTTGCGGCGAGACAAATTACGTGATTACCATGTGCTATGTTTACTTCATCGCTTCCTCAGCAGTTACGTAACCCACGCACACAGCATTACAGTTTAAGCACCTGTCCTGGACTTGCGCCATAGAGTTGAGAACTGTAGGGTTCCCCTAAATAGATCAGAGGCTACTACTCAGGTGTGTCGGGTGCACACAAGGTTTTTTTCTTTAATTAGGCGACTCTCCATCCAATCCAGATAACGATAGCTGTAGGAAACCCAGAAGTATCAGTGTAAATCGAAAGAAACACCTGCCACGGATGAGAGTATTAAAATCCTAATAGTAAACTGCCGAAGCATTTGGAACGAAGTGCCGGAGTTTGAAACGCTCATGAAAAGCGGCGAAGCCCACATAATACTAGACACAGAAAGCTGGTTGAAACCTGAAATTGATAGCAGTGAGAGTTTTGATGAAAATTTAAGTTTGTATCGAAGGACAGGTAAAAGGGAAATGGAGATGCTGTATTTGTTACAGTAGACAAAAACCCAAATCCACCAAGATAGAAACTGAAGTTGCATGTGAGATTGTTTTGGCAAGACTCAATATCAGGTGTGTGCATAAAATGATAATTTGATCCTTCTATCGTCCACCAGACGCACCTCCTGATGTAAGAAAACTACAGTTCTGTTAGTGATGGCGTGGTAAGACATATTGTGAAACTTTACTAAATGTCTTCTCTGAAAACTATCTAGGACAGAGCGTTAGGAACCCCACTCATGACGGAAATATATTGGATCTAGTGGCAACAAATAGACCTGACATCCTTGAGGATGTCCACATCGAAACTGGTATCAGTAACTATGACGCGGTTGTGGTAACAATGATTACCAAAGTACAAACGACAACTAAAACAATCAGAAAGTTATGTATGTCTAGTAAACTGGATAAAAAATCAGTGATGTCATATCTCAATGAGTTGCTTCACACTTTCTGCATAGGTCAGGAGCACGTAAGGGAGCTCTGGCTCAAGTTTAAAAGAACAGTTACCACACACTGGACAGAAATGTGCCTAGTAAAACAGTTCGCTATGGGAGGGAACCTCAATGGTACATACTCACTGTAAGGAAACATCCAAAGAAACAGAGGTTACTGCATAATAGGTGTAAAACAAAGAGTAGGCCTATGGATAGAGAGATGCTGAATGAAAAGCTTTTGGCTGTCAAGACAACAATACGCGATGCCTTCAATGACTACCGTAGTAGAATATTGTCAAATGACATTTCACAAATCAAAAGAACTTCTGGTCTATGTAAAGGCTGTTAATAGTATCGAAGTTAGTGTTCAGTCCCTAGGGAATGAGACAGGAACTGAAATTGAGGGTAGCAAAGGAAAAGCTGAAATGCATAACTACTTTACAAGGGAAGACCCAGAATAATTGCCGTAATTTAATCCTCCAACCACTCAAAAGATGAATGAAGTAAGTATTAGCGTCAGTGGTGTTGAGCAAAGCTCCAGACCCCGATGGAATACCTGTCAGATTCTATATTGAATTTGCGGCTGAGTTAGCCCATTTTCTCACTATCATCTATCACAGAACATATTCTGAGCTCTTAGAACATATTCTGAGCTCAAACATAATGCTATATATTGAACAGAATAACCTTCTCAATGCCAACCAACATGGTTTTCGAAAACATCAATCATGTGAAACTCAACTCGCACTTTTCTCATATGACATACTGAAATCTTTGGAGCAGGGTAGCGTGGTAGACGCAATGTTTCTTGATTTCCGAAAAGCATTTGACCCGGCACCGCACCTACGCTTACTGTCAAAAGTACGATATGGGGTATCAAGTGAAATTTGTGACTTTTTGGTAGCGAGGACACAGCATGTTATCTTGGATGGAGAGTCGTCGTCAGATGTAGAAGTAACTTCGGGTGTACCCCAGAGAAGTGCGTTGAGACCCTTGCTGTTCATGTTTGTAACCTCCCCACATATTAAATAATATGAATAATATTCTCATATAGCGTAATTACCCAACAGTGAAAATATAATACAATGTGACAAACCTATAACCTTTCAATAATTGACAGTCAATTTAACCTGGTAAATTTTGGACGTCAGCAATGCTGCGTCATGGCCCTGATACATCATTCTGAAT
The DNA here is from genome assembly GCF_023897955.1 of Schistocerca gregaria. Classification (NCBI taxonomy): domain Eukaryota; kingdom Metazoa; phylum Arthropoda; class Insecta; order Orthoptera; family Acrididae; genus Schistocerca; species Schistocerca gregaria. The sequence goes on along the minus strand of NC_064922.1, from coordinate 553,048,422 downwards.
AAGCTGAAAAATCTTACCTTAATTAGGTCGCCGGATAACGCGTATAAATCTGCCCCTATAAGAAATTTTTCCGTGCGCAGCTAAGTGCAATGCTAGCCGATAGATTTATCTTATATAAAAGGAAAGAACTGATTTTTCTTTTCAATAATCGGGATGGCCAAGGATTGGAGAAATCAGCGAATTCTTTAAATTGAGATGAATGTCAAAAGCTACTTTTTATGAGAAAGATTATTATTAACAGATTTTTTTTAAAAAACATTTACATTGGACTTGATGTAACAATACGACATACGCGCGAGGCTGCTTTTATCTTATCCTACAACGCTCAGGCTCCGCCATCGCTGCACACGACCGGCCCAGCCAACACGATACACCAGACATGACCGCTCGCTAGTAACAACTAACTCCTACTAACACACAGTTCTTACTGCAATCAATACTGCTCTTTGGTCTCAGATTCTCCTCTAGCTTACATATCGCAGGCAGCGCGTGAGCAATACATCGAAATTACATCAGCTCGAGTGCGCTAGCAACAAACTCTTTAATCACGGACCTCTTACATGACCCTCCACTGGGGGGGCAAAAATTTGGCAGCGATGGTCAGTCAATTGGACTTGCCATGAGCAACAATTTTTTCTATAATCTATTTAGTTTGCTAAGGCTACAATCACAGAGTATATACATCATTGATAAGTGCAGAACATATTAAGAAATTAAATAAAGTGCACACGCACTGAGTACAAAACATATTCAGAAATGACAAAGTATATACGCAATGAGTACAAAATATATTAAGAAATGACAAAGTGCACACGCACTGTATACGTGTTTAGCATTTTTACATGAGCTGATCACATTAACAAATGAAATAAAAGTGCACACGCACTGTATATGTCTTTATCATTTTACAAGAATTTAAATGCACCGTGTAAGTTTTTACCATTTTTTTACATGAACTGAAAACATTAAAAAATTAAATAAAGTGCACACGCACTGCATAAGTCTCTACCTTTTTACAAAAATTTAAACGCACTGTATAAGTCTTCACCATTTTATAAAAGCTAGGAAAGGAATGAGGAAGGATTGCATTATGGTTGTAGCACCGTAGGTTGCACGTAGCTGCACTGAAAGTCCATATCTTTCCACAGAAGCACAACACCAAGTGAGACAATCTTAAGTTCTCTTCCCTGAAGTATTTATCAGTGTAGCCAAGACACTGATATGTTGTATTAATATTCAATGTTATCATTTTGGTAGTACATTAGGTACACCAAACAGTGGGACCATAATAACATCTCCATCGTTCAAGGTTGTGGACAGCTTGATATGTCAACACCATACTCTTGTAGAATACATACTCTTACAGCAACGTAGAATTAGTACAAAAACCAATATAGTGCTCCATGATCATGAGGATGGACAGGATAAACGGATATTTCAGTAATTAGGTCAGAAGGTGAAGGACACATTAAGTCTTATGCTAGTCATCATAGAATTACACTAATGTATCAACCGATCTGAATAATTATTTGCATTCATTGGCTAGTTACAAAGTATTCATATAGTGTTACAAAACATTATTCAGTGTTATTCACAAGTCATCATTTAAAACAGGAGCTATTGAATTATTGACATTCATTGGCTAGTTACAAAGTATTCATGTAGTGTATTGGCACTCATTGGCCACTTACAAAGTATTCATATAGTGTTACAAAACATTATTCAGTGTTATTCACAAGTCATCATTTAAACAGAAGTTATTGAGTGTAGCATCAAGCTACTGGTGTTTATATATGATATCATGTAAGTGACATGAAACATATTTAAAATGTAAGACATCGGAACTATTACTCAAGGTCGGTAGTCCAATAATACATAGACATAATGGAATCAATATACAGAAAATTTGCATTATCTTTAGGACTAAAAATATATCTTAAACTGGTAGCATTATTTAGTTGTATACTGGTAATAGTTGGGACTCGTAATAATTTTTTTTTTTTTTTTTGGTAACGCATTGCATTGGGATCGATAATTAATTGCTGGGGCATGAAAATATTTGCTTTTGACTTATTGCTGGAAATAAGGATTATTAACGTCATTCGTCATGAGTCAGCTGTAGCAACGTTATGAAACAAGTACAGTATATGTGATCACATTCATAAATGATAGACACAACTGGGTAAAACAATGCAAGTACTAGAACAGGTTTAATAAGTAACAGGTTTAGTAAGTATCATGAAAAGCTTCTCCTGGAAAAAATACAAAGTGGATTATTGAGCTGAAAGAAGAAATGCATGTTATGCTGAAAAGTAGTGAACTTCGAATTAACAGGTAATGAAACGTGTACTTAATATGTATGTACTCTAGCTGTCTTTCCCAAAACATTCAGTCATTATACTATGCGACATAAGACATACTGTCAAAAGGAACTGCAACAAATACTTAAATAACTACATAGCATTTCTTAACTAACAGTAAATATATAAACTTCATCATTATCATCATAGGAAAGAAAAACTTCATTATTCATATTAGCATATTCTTCATATAACTATTCATCATCATTTATTATCATCTTCAAAAAATAGACACTTCATTATGCATATTCATATTACCATTTACTTCATACAGCTATTCATTATCATTCATTACTTCATATAGTATAGAGTTTCTTACTTCTAGCATATTTCATCACTAAAATTAACATCTGTAGTTCTGTCTGACAGTCTGCATCAATCGCCTTGTATTCTGAAAGAAAAATAATTAGTCAAGACTGCTATCATACGATGTGTACAGTATATTCTGGTTAATACTTGTTAATTCTCATCCATTTACTCTTCATGACTAGATATTGCATTTTCATTCCTTCATTCTGATGGTAAAATTTCCATTTCATAGTAAACCACTGTGGTTGTTTAATTCATTTCTTTTACACAGTATTGTTTTCTGAAAAATGATGAATAAGGATTAATATCTTGCATTTAAATCACATTCTCATTAAATGAATACTTGTTTCTAGTGATCAAATTAAGCATAGAGCATAGCATGACAGAAAACATATTAGGTCAAAAACATAGACAGTTTCCAAGTGCAAAAATGTACACACAGTATCATAATGTAGTAGCAAAAATGTAGAATAGTCAAAATATTGAGATATCATAAGCAAAAACGTCAAAGTCAACTGGTGTTTGTTACATCTTCAACATTTGATAGTGCATACAGACAAAATTCTACTTTCGATAGGAAAACAATCATACATACACAAAAAATCGAAAATGTGCACGGTCTGATATATAACGTCAAGAAAAGCGACCTGCTAACCTTACCTTGCTGGGCACTTGCCAGGAAAAAATATGACAATCATCAGTAAGTGTTCATATCAATAACCGGAAAAGGCATTACATGTGATAAATCATAAAGTATGTTCATTCAATAAAGGGTTTAATATTGGTAACATGGTGATTGCCTTTGCTTTTTCTGGCTCTCAAAGTTTCAACATGTACCACATTGGGATGAGGAATGCTGCGAATTCTGTATGGACCAGCGTATAGAAGTTCAAATTTACTGCATCTACTCTTTCCTCTGTTGGATAAATAGTGTGTGCGTATTAATATCTTCTGTCCAATGTGAAAGTCACGGCGTGTACAAACCTGTTTTTGCTGTCTTCTCCGGCGCTCTGCGGCACGTTTGATGTTGTTGAGCGCAATCTCAATTACTTCATGGTGGCGTAGTCGACGAGATGTAGGAAAGGATACTAATTCTTTAATTTTGTTAGGTGGTTCAACATTATTCAATATAACAGTCGGAGATAGCATAGTAGATTCATTTGGTATGGAGTTAATTACATCCTGGAATGAGAGTATGTGTGTATGCCAATCAATATGTCTTTTATGGCAGTACATTCTACACAGTTTACCAATTTCTTTCATCAGTCGTTCACAGGGGTTCGAAGAAGCGTGATACTTGGATATATAGATCGGAGAAATGTTTCTAGCTCGTAACATACGTGTCCATATCACAGATCGAAACTGTGGTCCATTGTCGGAAATTACTTTCAATACAGGCCCTGCATGAAATAAAAAATGTTTTACAAATGCATTCGAAATAGATTTAGCAGTCGCTTTGCATAACGGAGTGAAGGTAACAAATTTCGAAGTGAGTTCAACAGCGACAAAGATGTAGCAAAAACCTCTATTAGTTCTGGGAATCGGTCCAAAAATGTCTACAGCGGCCATGTGTCTCAATTTAACAGTTACAATGGGATGTAACGGAGGAATATGTGAAGTCGTGTCTGATTTAGCTTTCTGGCAGATTTTACATGACGCTAAAACTCGTCGAATACGTTTCTCCATGTTGGCAAAATAACAGTTCTGTCTCAGTATAAGAAAACATTTCCTGGCTCCATGATGTGCGTAACTTAAATGAGTATACAAAATTAATTTGTTAACAAGTTCGTCAGGAATGCAAAATAACCAGTTGTTGCTGTCAGGGTGAGAGCGGCGGAACAGAATGTTATTGCGTACCATGTAATGGTTTCTAATGGTAACGTTATTCTTATCTTGCCAAAGGTGTTTAATTTCTTTCCATACGTTGTCTTTACTCTGCTCTTGTGCTATGTCTCGTAATGACGATGAAATGAAATTTTCAAATGCAACATGTTGAATATACATGACGCTAGAATTTGCTTGGCAGAAGTTGGTTGCGATGTCTTGCTGATTGTTGCTGAGAGAACGGGATAGTGCGTCTGCTACAAGTTTTTGTGTACTTATATACGGAATAGGATAATGTTTGGTACGGAATAGGATAATATTTGGCTATAAACGTGTCGTGCTGTTTAACTTGAAATTCAAACATGAAACCGGACATAGTACCAGGGATGTTGTCAAAAACTGGAGCTTGCTGTAAAAGAATTTTGCGTAGTTGCGTACGTTCGTCGTCTGTATTTGCGCTACTTTGTTTAACCTTATCCTAAATCATTTGTATAACGTCATAGTCGGCTTCGTCTGGTGTATTGCAGTTGTGAACATACGTATCTGTGAACAATGTGGAATGACAGTTTATGTTACGTGATGCAGAAATGACCTCTGTCCGATTAATTGTTTGTTCTTCTGCAGATAAAGAGTGCTGAAATTCTAATGCCAGTTGTACATTTTCATCCTTTAACATTAAATAGGAATTTTGAAAGTCAATAATTGCGTCGTGCTGTACCAAAAAATTCGTACCTAAAATAACGTCTGTTGTCAATAAGGGAACAACCCAAAAATTTGAGTGGAACGTATGACCTGCAATACAAAATGATAAGTGTGTCTGTAATTTTACATCTACTCCTTTACTAGATACTGCTCCTTTTACTTTAGTTTTGCCTAATGGTAACGTAGGATAAGTATTCTCTTCGTTACATTCGTTGAAAGTTTCCTCATTTATAACTGATATAGGTGATCCAGAGTCGTGGGATGGTCCAATCTTTACTGCAACGACAGGGTGGGAAATGGTTTTTTGAATAACTGGTTTTTACTGCAAAAGAGTGTCTCGGATGTCGTCAAAAGTAATAACATTCTCGTGAATAACATTATGCGTGTCAAAAGTAGTGCTTACGTTGTTGGAAGATGCAACCTGTACTGTATCTAGTCAAATTCTTTCTTACGTGCTGATATTTGCGGGAGGATGCTGTGGCATCTCGACTATTTGTACTGTTCTGCTATTTCTTCTTGATATATTAGGGACCGGAATATATCGACTGTCTGGTTCATTCATGATAATCTGTTGTTGCGGATGATTCTGCTGCTGGTAAGACCGACTGTTACGCTGAAAACTGTGCTCATTACTTTTACGTCTGTTATAATCATTGCTATACGGCGCATTGCGACAGGACTTGAAATGGTGTGTTTTCTGTACGTAGTGATTTCCTTGGTGCTGTGCGTTACTATTTGGTGGAGCCGACGCTATACGTGTAGGCGGCGAAACATTAAAGCTTGGGTGACCTTGCAGACTACATTGTTGGTTTGGTATGCTAACCGGCTGCTTTTGATGCTGTTGCGGAGAAAACCCTCTATTGTTGCCAAAATGTTTTTGCGATAACTGAAAATTTTGTACATACTGATGATTAAACTTTTGTCTGGTATTAAAGTTCTCGTGGTTGTCATTTCTGGAGCGTATAATGATGACTGTCACTTTCAGGTAAAACTCGTCGTATCAGGTTGTCTTTACTCATTCTTAATCCTAGATAGATCGATAGTTGAAGAGCTATTTTGATAGATACAAAGGATAGTAAAAGAAAAGGCAGCAGTGCAGAAAACTAAAGATGAAATAGCACTACTACGGCTCGGGGCCCTGTGCACGCTACGGCACATATTCATCGAAGTGTAATGAATCCCCTGAGGTCTCTTACGCGCTGCAAATCATTTTTAGTTTCTGCATTACAGGCAATGTCGGTGAGAATTCAAATGCAAATTGTTGTATCCAGGCCAATTGTAGTTTCTGCATTACGCGCCAAGCTGATGAAAATGCAAAAGCAAATTGTCGTATCCAGTCCAAAGGATGCATTTGTGTTCTGTCATTTTTAAATACCTTAGATTTTTTTACGGATGAAAATTGCTTATAATCAACGTTATTGTCTCTGAATGTGCGAACTAGTTCAATCCGTTTGTCTGTGTCTGCCCAGAATCCAAGTCACGTACTCTATATAAATTACGTAAATTATTCTGGCTGTGTGAGTGTGAGAAATGTTCGGAAAGTGGCGTATGCTGTGATGTGCTAAAGGCTGAAATGTTTTTCATCTCCGTCAATTCGTGCTGTAAAGATGACAATTTTCTACGTAATGTATTATTGGAAGAACCTATCTCACCAATCGTCTGCTGTAAATTTTGGAATTCGGGTGTTTGATTAAACGAAACTGGTGACGTATCGTCTGATTTGGTGTCATTGTTATTTTCGATAACGTCAATACGACTGGCCAATTCATCAAATTTTTCAGTCAGTGCTTTAACCTGATCATCATTTTTAGTGTCACAAGCATTAATTTGTTTTTTGGATTTTACGTGTAGTTTTGTTCAATTTCTTAACGTCTGCTTTAATGGCATCGGGATCCTGTATTAATTCTAATTGCTCAAGTCTGTTGGTCACTGTCTGAAAGTCTACTGTGTGTGTGTTTTAAGTTCGGAGATTTCATCATGCAATTCGGTGTTCAACTGTTTAATAGTATTGATTTCGTCTGATACTGTACGCTTATGTTCCTGTCTCTGTGCAGTAATTGTTTCCATGACTTGTTTCTTTACTTTGTTCTGTTCCTGTATGAATTTACGGTAACGCGTTTCACTGTTTTGTAGGTGGTGATTAAAACGTTCGTCAATTAGGCTGTTCTGTTGTTCGAATTTCTTGTCGAATTTCGCGTCCAGCGTGTGTGAAAGTTCTGCTGACATTAATTTAAACTCGTCGCGTAACTGTGTTGCGTTTTCAGAACATTGTTTAGCGACTGCACTAATTTCATCTCTAAGTAATTTAGTTGTGGCTGCATGTGTATTACTTAATTCTTGTGCAACGGATCTAATTTCTTCACTACTATTCCTAGTACAAGCCTTAATTTCCTCACGTAATTGTTCTTTAGTATCATGACATTGCACGGCAACGGCTGCAATTTGCTCATTAATCTGTTTAAAGTTCTCATTAATTTGTTTGATCGACCTGTCGTGTTTTTCATTCGACTGTTTGAAACTTTCATTAAGTTGTTTGAAATTGTTGTCTTGTTTTTCGTTAAGTTGTTTGTTCGATTCATTAATTTGTTGTTTGAGATTTTCATTAAGTTGATGCAATAATGCCATAACTCGATCCATGCCAAAATTAGCTGCTGTATTCTCTGTGCTGTGTGATGGTGTATCTGCATGTGTCACGTTTTGTATAACCATTTGGTCATTGTCTGATTCACAAAAAGGTTTGTTAATCGGATGTGCTCTGTTGGTCACTACAGCGGAATCAAATAAATCTGACGTGCTTTGTGTATATTGGTCACCTTCGTTAGAAACAATTATCTGTTCGCTACGTAAATTTTGCAAATCAGCCGTGTCAAACTGGACAGCGTTCATTGTAACGGAAAATGCCGCGTCATCAATTGTCGTTAAATTTACAGTGGACACAATTGAATTTGTTTGCTCATCATTTAGATTATAATCATTACTGATGGTCGGTACGCACTTATTGTCTGTAACTGGAAGATTATCATTAAGACACTGAGTGTCGCTAGTATTATCAGTCAAATTATTGAAGTCGGCTTTTTCACCCATTACGACTCGCGATGTACTGTTGGCAGTTTTTCGCGGCATTTTCACAACTGAAAGTTAAGCACAAAATCAAACAAAGACAAAGCAAAAATGGAACCAATACAATTACAACAAAGAGCAATAAATTGCCGATGATCTGTGAAAGAAAGAATGACAAGTTAGTAAATGCGTTGCGCCAGATGCAAACTACCTTTAATATTAAGTAAATAAGAGCAGATATATAGCTGACTACTTCTCAGAAATTCACAAAAATTCGATCCTGGCCGGTTGTCGACAAGTGTAACCTCCCCACAAAATAAAATATTATGAATAATATTCTCATATAGCGTAACTACCCAACAGTGAAAATATAATACAATGTGACAAACCTATAACCTTTCAATAATTGACAGTCAATTTAACCTGGTAAATTTTGGACGTCAGCAATGCTGCGTCATGGCCCTGATACATCATTCTGAATAAGCTGAAAAATCTTACCTTAATTAGGTCGCCGGATAACGCGTATATATCTGCTCCTATAAGAAATTTTTCCTGGCGCAGCTAAGTGCAATGCTGGCCGATAGATTTATCTTATATAAAAGGAAAGAACTGATTTTTCTTTTCAATAATCGGGATGGCCAAGGATTGGAGAAATTAGTGAATTCTTTAAATTGAGATGAATGTCAAAAGCTACTTTTTATGAGAAAGATTATTATTAACAGATTTTTTAAAAACATTTACATTGGACTTGATGTAACAATACTACATATGCGCGAGGCTGCTTTTACCTTATCCTACAACGCTCAGGCTCCGCCATCGCTGCACACGACCGGCCCAGCCAACACGATACACCAGACATGACCGCTCGCTAGTAACAACTTACTCCTACTAACACACAGTTCTTACTGCAGTCAATACTGCTCTTTGGTCTCAGATTCTCCTCTAGCTTACATATCGCAGGCAGCGCGTGAGCAATACATCGAAATTACATCAGCTCGAGTGCGCTAGCAACAAACTCTTTAATCATGGACCTCTTACATGTTGTATATTAATGACCTTGCGGACAATATTGACAGTAAAATCAGGGCTTTTTGCATTGCACGATTGAACAGTGGAAAAACGTTGTGTGGAGCGACGAATCACGGTGCATAATGTGGCGATCCGATGGCAGGGTTTGGGTTTAGTGAACGCTCGGTGAACGTCATCTGCCAGTAAAATGCCAACAGTAAAATTCGGAGGCGGTGGTGTTATGGTGTGGTCTGTTGTTCATGGAGGGAGCTTGCACCAATCGTTGGTTTGCGTGGCACTATTACAGTACATGCTTACATTGATGTTTTAAACACCTTCTTTCTTCACACTGTTCAAGACCAATTCGGGTATGGCGATTGCATCCTTCAACACGATAGAGCACCTGTTCATAACGCACGGCCTGTGGCGGAGTGGTCACACGACAATAACAAGCCTGTAATGGACTGGCCTGCACAGAATCCTGACCTGAAGCCTATAGAACACCTTTGGGATGTTTTGGAACGCCGACTTCGTGCCACACCTCATCGACCGACATCGATATCTTTCCTCAGTGCAGCACTCCGTGAAAAATGGGCTTCCATTCCCCAAGAAACTTTCCAGCACCTGATTGAACGTATGCCTGCGAGAGTGGAACTTGTCATCAAGGCTAAGAGTGGGCCAACACCATATTGAATTACAGTATTACCGATGGAGGGCGCCATGAACTGGTAAGTCATTTTCAGCGAAGTTTACGAATACTTTTGATCACGTGCTGTATCAAATACACTTCTTCCTCGAGCCAAAGATTTCCAAGCCCAACTATTGCAATGCACACTCCGCAACAACGTGGTACTCAAACGTCCATCGACGCGGTGTCCCACAGTTCGGCGTCATACCCACCAATCTTTCCTTCCCTCCAACGTCCGGGCAACATGGCACCAGGTCACATGTGGAAAGTTCACCACAAATCAGCATCTTCACCCAATCGGTTTTGTCAGACACTCTGCCATGTATAATTTGCCATCTTGTAGATGATGATGCCCACCGCCTGGCTTTTGCTGCCACCAGTGACGTTTGGACAATTCGTTGCCTTCTGTCTGACTCAATTGACCCATTAAATTTCCACCATCCTGATGACACTCATTTCCCCACGGTAAAAAATCACTCTGTTTTATGGCTCTAGGGAAGGACGATAACTTACATGCATACTGATGGCGATAAACCACGCCTTGTCTTATGATAGTACATAAAAACTACCACAATAAAACCGAGCACCGATGGCGTTACCGCGCCTTCGCCAATTACCTACGAGCCATCTTTGCGTCACCCCCGTTCAGCTGCATGGTGCAACGTGCGGTCGGCAATCTCGCCCCCCCCCCCTCCCCCCCATGCTGTTTCTATATCGTACGCCATATGGAAGCGCGCCCCTTTCATTTACGCATTGACGTGCCCCTTTCTTTTATGCACTATACCAGGCCAAGCTTTGCACACCCCCAATTCTACTGCACCCTCCTCCGTGGCTTCCGCCCTCCTTTCGCTCGCTACTACCCAGTGGTGGTGCCGAAGACACTGTGGCCAGGTCTCGCATGTTTGACCCTTGCCCTTTCTGCTCCCATGCCCATCTTCCGAGCAGGAGGATGCCTGCAAGTCTTTCCAAGCCCCTGCACCTACTTCCCTCTTTCTCTAAGGCGTCACAGCTCTTAGCTTTCTTTGCTTGTTTACGGGTGAACATATTTCTTTTGCCCCCACACGTAGGTAATAAAAACTTAAGTACGCCTTGTTCCTAAAAAAGAAAAATGTTGTTTCCGTCGGAAGGACGGCACTAACGTTGCAATTATGCTTGTGCGAATCAAGATGTTTTGTTGAACACGCTTTCTGTTTAAAAAAACATATTAATAAAGTACAGAATGTAGAGGTTCAGGGACGGGAAGGGGAAGGCGTTGTGGCCAGACCTCGGGTTTCGATCCCTGCCCACCCTCTCACCATCGGCCTGAAGCTGACCGCTCTAGGACATGAGGAAAAAAAAGACATAATGGCAAAAAAAGTGGCCAGAGTTTTCCTTCGCTCGGCGACTGGGTGCTGTGCTGTGATCACCATCGTTTCATCATGATCGACACGCAAGTCGCCCAATGCGGGGTCAGCTTAAAAGATTTAAAACTTGGTGCCGAATTTCCCAAGGTGGCGACTTTCGACCATCAATGCCATACGATCTTTTCACATTTTGTTATTTTTCTGACTGTCAGTTTTACTTTGACATGTATTTCTCATACTGCACTTTTGTATACAGAATGGTAGTGTATTAGTAATCTTATAATTGTTCGCCTTGGAAATGTTTGTTGCTTGAATTGTGCTGTTTTACTGAATGAACAGTCCACTTTCTGTAGCTGTTTCAGTGCGATTTCTGAAATGAGTCGTTTTGATAGAGAAATGGGAGAGCTCAAAGCGTCTTATAAAACGAAAAAGACATGCTTTCAAGGAAACAGACACAGGAATTTACAGGGGAACGTAAATAATCATATACAAACATCGTTCTACTATGAAAAGAAAGTGAAAACCTATTTCAGTCCTACAGAATCTACAGCAAATAGTACAAATGAGATTTTTAATACACTCGTAGATAAAATTTTTAGAGAGAAAGTGATGGAGCCACTCAAAACACTAATGACTCATCTCATTCCAAAATTTTGGAACAAATATATCCAAAGACTAGTTTTTTTGGAAGAATAGAGCAACTAGGGGCTTGTGATGCCGTAATTTCTTTCAGTAACGGAATGGACGGCAGAGTAAAAATTACTGAGTGGCTTAAAATACCTGTGGAGCAAATTATGATAAATTAATTTTTGGGATGAAACAAGTGGAGAATAAATTCTTTCGATGAAAGGGTCATGATCCATCAGGAGACGAGGAAAGCAGAGAAGAAGCTGAAACTACAGAATGAAGCTGATGGGCACTTTTAGTTCACAGAAGCCATCCAAAGGTGCAGGAAAGCATATCTGAAACTTTTGTCAGTTCGCATATTTACAAAATGGTTTCCCTGGTAACTTTTCGTCCAATGTATGAATCATCCTGTACCTCTCAGGAGATAGTGTACTTCTGATGGTCTACAATGTACAGTAGAATTTCTGCTGAAGACTGAAAACTTTTCAGGTAATAAGTTATTACTAGATACAGAAATGGTACAAAAGGTGCTTAAGGAACTCAAATTATTACAAAACAATTGATGACTGCAGTGAACGTTCAGCCAGTCTATTGTAGCTAAGAAATTAAATTTGAATAAATGCAAAATGTTTATTATTTATTGAAGTATGAAGAAAACCATAATATTAACATTGTTTCAAGATTAAATTTTAATTGTTAATTAAGGCATTTGCAAACTAATTATTTATCCAACTGTCTGTGTTTCTCGTTGCCTGTATGCGTAGTTCTTCACACAACAAATTTAATGGAAGTATCTCTTACATTTTTAACGAGCAAAAATTAGAAAGAAGCCTGAACTTACTATGCAATAAATATACCTACCGCCTTAAGTAGTACTGGATACGTTTTGAACTGAAATATCATTTCGCAATTAAATCGTTGAGAAACTAAACGAAATGCAGATCACTCAGAGTAGTGATATGAAATACTTTCGTCGGTAATATCTGATTGCTTATTTCATTGTTATTCAACATAATGATTAAAATCTGGAGTCCACCGAAATCCACCTGTGCAACAGGTTTCCATTACAGTGTTGAAAATGATATGCTATTACTACTGCTACAGTTACCATATGTACAACAGAACACATTTTGAAAATAGAAAATGTAATCAGGCAGTCTGTCACAACGGGTCGTTCATCCTACAGCTAAGCTGATTACAATATTGTTTGGCGTAAGTGGAGAGTCCTAGTTAAAAAAAGCGTTAATTCTTTATTACGCTTTACACACAGCAGATAAAGTTGTGGCCGGCCACGACTATGAAGATCATCGAGCTATATTCAACACATATTGCGAGAGGCAATATCTGCCGAGTCAGTTCAAACAAACGAAATAATAACAATGGACGTTGATGACTACTAGCACAAGGACGAAAACACAATGCTAGATTTGGAGTCTAATCTCGCACAGATTCAGAATGCATTCTCCTCAGACATTCAGTAATAACCCGACCCACACCAGCTGATAACTTGCACGTACACGCTTTGCCGCTAGCGCACAGTGTACCGTTTAGTACTTGCACGTAGGCTGCCGGCTGCCGGTTCCTCAGATAACGCAGGGTGGTGCCTGGCATCGCAGTCAGCAGCCCTGTCCGTCATTATCAACGGCGCTTTGTCCTGCTAGGCTGTTCCCGCCTTTGTCTCATTTCTGAACAATGCCCTCCTATCCCCTAAACTCACCTCATCGGAACACGGTAAACTTTGCTTCCCATCTGATCCTAAGGGCTTTGTGCTGGTCCCGTCCGCTCTATGTAACGCTTGTTTCTGTGATGTGAGTATAATGAACTGCTTGATTCCAATTTTGAGTCCAACAGTTTAAAGGCTGCGAGGAGGCTTTTGATTTTTTCGTCTTGTAACGCCTCGCCAAAATTTCTCTACAGTACAGTGACAATCTACACGCTAAAATACTAGACATTTTTCGTCCAACTGAAGCGTGCTGTATATAAAGTTTGTAAGATGCCACAACAATTGTTTTTGTAATAAGTAAGTTGTAGAAACTTCGTTCTAACACCAACAGTACCTCATTAGACTGCAAATGGTTAGGATGCATGTGTTATTAACTGGCCACTACCGCACCACATGGCCTTGGTCGAATGATGCATTGTCTACCATTTTGAATGTTCAGAGACACGGCTGTTTTGTCCTGTTACTTGCGCCGCTATTACGTTAGGAAACCAGAGTGAGAATATAAGTAGACACCATAAATCTGGTTCGGAAGTTTCGTAGTACATTGTAAGAGTTTCTTAACGATTTATAGCCATAAAGCGGAATAAATATTGTTGAAAGCTGTAAAATGAAACGAGCCCCAAGACAGCTCGTGTGAGATTCCGTAGCGGTAATACATCACGCGAATAAACATGCAGCTCTTTATCCCAGAAACAGGAACCAAGTGGCCATTCGAGTCGCTCCCTGGGAGGCGGACATCGCTTCTGCGGTATTTATGGTGACAGTAATTGGCGATGGCGCATCGCAGCCTCAAGTAGTCGTTACTTTACCACGATACAGCTTATGATGGAAAATCTCTCTGCAACACTTCTACGTTGCACTCAAGTTAAAACTTAATAATTCTGTTAACCTGAATTAAATAAAGCTGACGTTTCCGTGGCGCCTTTTAGATAAGCGAAAAATAGGTAATATAACCCGGTCGACCACTGAATTATCTATTACGGCGAGAAAAATGAGACGTAAGTATTTGTGTAGTAATGTCCCAAACTGTACGTGGCATTAGAACTGACGCAAATATACTCACCATAATAAACTGAGCCCCCATCATAAGCATTTATTAAAATATAACCGTTTCATTTTTAATACTATAAGAATGAAGAGGAATAAAACCAACAAAGTTTTTCTTTGAAAGTAAGCGCAGTGTAAGATCATAGTCTACCGAAGTTAATGATAGCGGAGCTAGTGGACGTATTTCAGGCACTTCATTACCTGAAATGTAATGACTAAGGATGGTTGTCTCCGTGGGCGTTACGATGTCCGCTTTTAGCCTGAACTGCCTAACACTACAGCTCATGTAATTCCAAGAGAACCTGTTCTTGGTGAAAATCCACAGAATGCTACGGAACTCTCCAGTCCTAAACACAAATTGTAAGTGAATTAGCGCTACTTTTGCCCATAATTTGCGGTAGATTCCTTGTGCACAGCACTGTTTACGAACGATTCGGAAAGAGTACAGGATACGCCTGTCTACAAAAGAACCAACAGATCTGATCCAAAAAACTATCGTTTAATATCACTCACCATCCATAGTAGCAGGGTTCTGGTCTAGAACATGTTATCAGTTATGACACAATGAGCAACCTGAAAACCTTAGCTCTAACCACGGCGATTTCAAAAAAATATCGATTAACTGAAATCATTCGCACGTGATAGACTGCCAGCCAAGCGTTGGGTACTGAGGTGGGGTTGGTGTCGTTACACACTTCTGTTGCTGTAACACACCGACACATACTGAACAAAATACCGTTATATAGAATATTTAAGCAATTTGGCGACTGGCAGAATGTTGCTGTATAACTGAATGAGGTCTTCAACGTACACACAAATAATACGTCGAGTGCCCCAGTTAAATGTAATAGGATCATTACAGTCCAAGTTATAGTATATTAACTTAGTTACAACCGCAAATGTTTCATTTAAGATGCAGTTACCTACCGTAACTTTTAACTCGATTTAAAGCTTAGTAATAGACCTTTGGACAGTGAAAAAAATATCGATTTTTTTAAATACTGACAGCTTACAGTTAAATCAGTAAAATGCAAAACTATACGCTACACAAAGTGGAAAACTGTAGCAGCTTTTATTGGATGGTTTTCAGCCATATTATACAAATAACTGAGCCTAGCAAAACGTCATTTGTATCGCATAGCGGAATACGGCCCAACTGAGTAGGATCCATATCAGATTAGATAAATATCGAGTGGATATACAGGGTGTTTCAAAAATGACCGGTATATTTGAAACGGCAATACAAACTAAACGAGCAGCGATAGAAATACACCGTTTGTTGCAATATGCTTGCGACAACAGTACATTTTCAGGCAGACAAACTTTCGAAATTACAGTAGTTACAATTGTCAACAACACATGGCGCTGCGGTCTGGGAAACTCTATAGTACGATATTTTCCACATATCCACCATGCGCAGCAATAATATGGCGTAGTCTCTGAATGAAATTACCCGAAACCTTTGACAACGTGTCTGGCGGAATGGCTTCACATGCAGATGAGATGTACTGCTTCAGCTGTTCAATTGTTTCTGGATTCTGGCGGTACACCTGGTCTTTCAAGTGTCCCCACAGAAAGAAGTCACAGGGGTTCATGTCTGGCGGATAGGGAGGCCAATCCACGCCGCCTCCTGTATGTTTCGGATAGCCCAAAGCAATCACACGATCATCGAAATATTCATTCAGGAAATTAAAGACGTCGGCCGTGCGATGTGGCCGGGCACCATCTAGCATAAACCACGAGGTGTTCGCAGTGTCGTCTAAGGCAGTTTGTACCGACACAAATTCACGAAGAATGTCCAGATAGCGTGATGCAGTAATCGTTTCGGATCTGAAAAATGGGCCAAAGATTCCTTTGGAAGAAATGGCGGCCCAGACCAGTACTTTTTGAGGATGCAGGGACGATGGGACTGCAACATGGGGCTTTTCGGTTCCCCATATGCGCCAGTTCTGTTTATTGACGAATCCGTCCAGGTAAACATAAGCTTCGTCAGTAAAACAAATGCTGCCCACATGCATATCGCCGTCATCAATCCTGTGCACTATATCGTTAGCGAATGTCTCTCGTGCAGCAATGGTAGCGGCGCTGAGGGGTTGCCGCGTTTGAATTTTGTATGGATAGAGGTGTAAACTCTGGCGCATGAGACGATACGTGGACGTTGGCGTCATTTGGACCGCAGCTGCAACACGGCGAACGGAAACCCGAGGCCGCTGTTGGATCACCTGCTGCACAAGCTGCGCGTTGCCCTCTGTGGTTGCCGTACGCGGTCGCCCTACCTTTCCAGCACGTTCATCCGTCACGTTCCCAGTCAGTTGAAATTTTTCAAACAGATCCTTTATTGTATCGTTTTTCGGTCCTTTGGTTACATTAAACCTCCGTTGAAAAGTTCGACTTGTTGCAACAACACTGTGTTCTAGGCGGTGGAATTCCAACACCAGAAAAATCCTCTGTTCTGAGGAATAAACCATGTTGTCCACAGCACATTTGCACGTTGTGAACAGCACACGCTTACAGCAGAAGGACGATGTACAGAATGGCGCACCCACAGACTGCGTTGTCTTCTATATCTTTCACATCACTTGCAGCGCCATCTGTTGTTGAAAATTGTAACTACTGTAATTTCGAAAGTTTGTCCGCCTGAAAATGTACTGTTGTCCCAAGCATATTGCAACAAACGGTGTATTTCTATCGCTGCTCGTTTAGTTTTTATTGCCATTTCAAATATACCGGTCATTTTTGAAACACACTGTATATCTATTAGGGGCAGCCAAATGAAAACGAGACAGACGAAAAACAGTAAACTGTTTATTATTTCAAAAGTAATCGCCATAACTGTTAACAGATGTAACAGATGAAACCCACTGTGAGATGAGACGGCAAATGCCATCATGGAGAAATGTTTGCGCTTCTCTACGTGACTATGATTGTTCCCCTGTGTGCGCCTCTTCGTCCGAACAAAATCGACGGCCACGAAAGTCTTTCTTCAGGGCAATATTAGGGAAATGACAGGGGGAGAGGTCGCCACAGTATGGAGGATGTGACATTATAACCAATAAAACACTGTTTTTGGCCTTCTTTCACAATTTTATTGTTAATGTTATTGCACACCCTAGGTTTCGGGTTATAAGCCCATTTTTAAGTATATTACTTATTCCCAAAGATGATAATGCACAGATAAACTTGATGACAAAGCAAAGATAATCATCTCAAGGTATCGATCCATAGCTTAATATACAATTACGTCAATGACCACCTTAACAAAATACGCTACTGGCCAGTAAAATTGCTACACCTCGAAGATGACGTGCTACAGATGCCAAATGTAACCGACAGGAAGACGATTCTGTGATACGCAAATGATTAGATTTTCAGAGCATTCACACAACGTTGGCACCGGTGGCGACACCTACAACGTACTGACATGAGGAAAGTTTCCAACCGATTTCTCATACACAAAAGGCAGTTGACCGGAGTTGCCTGGTGAAACCTTGTTGTGATGCCTCGTGTAAGGAGGAGAAATGGCATACGATCACGTTTCCGACTTTGATAAAGGTCCGATTGTAGCCTATCGCGATTAAGGTTTATCGAACCGTGAAATTCTGCTAGCGTTGGTCGAGATCCAATGACTGTTAGCAGAATATGGAATCGGTGGGTTCAGGGGGATAATACGGAACGCCGTGCTGGATCCCAACGGCCTCGTATCACTAGCAGTCGAGGTGGCAGGCATCTTATCCGCATGGCTGTAACGGATCGTGCAGACGCGTCTCGATCCCTGAGTCAACAGATGGGGACGTTTGCAAGACAAGAACCATCTACACGAACAGTTCGACAACGTTTGCAGCAGCATGGACTATCAGCTCGGAGACCGTGGCTGCGGTTACCCTTGACGCTGCATCACCGACAGGAGCGCCTGTGTCAATATTGCTTCTCCGGAATTCATTGATCTTTGCCGAGGTCGTCTTCTATCAGTCCTTCTACTCTTCTATAAACAATTTGTGCCAGGATTTTGTAACCATGATTTATTAAAATGATGGTGTGGTAACATTCATTCCTGTCAGCTCCTGCCTTCTTTTGAATTGGCATTATAACATTTTCTAGTAGTCTGAGGATATTTAGACAATCTCATACATCTCGCATACCACTTGGAATACTTTTGTCATAGCTGGTTTTCTCAAGGATCTCAATAATTCAGAGGGAATCTCGTGGACTCCTTATGTCTCGCTTTGACTTAGATCTTTCAGTAATCAGTCAATTCTTCTTATAATCTACTTCCACTATGATGTCCGTGTTATGGTTTTCAAGCTTCCTTCCTGTGTATAGACCTTCATATATTCCTTCCATCTTTCACCCTTCCCTTCTTTGACAAGTACCGACTTGTCATCTGTGCTACTGATTTTCATACATCTGCACTCCTTTCTCCAAAGTTTCTTTGCTTTTCCTATAGGCGGAATACATCTTTCCCATAGTCAGTCATGGTTCAACATCATTGCGTTTCTCCTGTACGCATTCCGATTTAGGATTTTATACTTTCTGCTAATATAATTTTTTTGACGTCTGTGTTCCTTTCGGCGTAAATAATCTTTTATATTTCCTTCCGTCGATTAAATTGACTGCCTCGTCTGTTATCCAAGAATTCCTAGTGGATTTTTCCTATTTGCTTACGTGATTCTCTGCTGCCTTCAGTGTTTCATTTCTCAAAGCTACTAATTCCACCGCGCGGGATTAGCCGAGCGGTCTCGGGCGCTGCAGTCATGGACAGTGCGGCTGGTCCCGGCGGATGTTCGAGTCCTCCCTCGGGCATGGGTGTGTGTGTTTGTCCTTAGCATAATTTAGGTTAAGTAGTGTGTAAGCTTAGGGACTGATGACCTTAGCAGTTAAGTCTCGTAAGATTTCACACACATCTGAACATCTACTAATTCCACTTCTGTTGTATTGCTTCCCCCAGTTTCATTCAATCATTGCCTAATTCCACCTTTAAAATTTTCAAATTATCGGGGTTCCATCTCCTTAATTTCCTACTTCTCTGTAATTTTTTTCAGTTTTAATCTACAGTTCATGGCCAATAAATTACGGTCAGAATACGTCTGTTCTTGTAATCGTTTTGCATTTCAAAATTTGGTTTCGAAATCTCTGTCTTATACCTTATGTAATCAGTCTGAAACCGTCCAGTGTCTCCAGGCACCTCTACGTATGCAACCTTTCTTCATGGCCCTTAAACCAAGTGTTTGAAATGATTAAATTGTCCTCTGTGCAAAATTCTACCAGGTGGTTACCCTTTTGATCCCTTTCCTGCTGTCGATCGTCTCTTTCTCCATTCCCTGCTATCGAATTCCATTTTTCAGTCACTATTATATTTTCGTCCATTATAATTATTTGAATAATTTCATTTATCCCAGCATACAGTTTTAACCCTTCGTATTACTATGTTGGGTCCTGGCTTTCAGATTGTCTTGGCAATGGTAACGCGTTCACAGTGCTGTACACAGTAATTCACTCGCTTCTTATTTTCATTATTATGACTGGTCCTGTGTTACCTCTGTTTGACTTCGAGTCAATAACTCTTCACTTTACTTTCCAGAAATCCTGCCTACCCGCAACGTATGCAAGAGAACTTCTGTGAAGTTTGGAATATATGAGACGAGGCGCTGGTGGAAGTGAAGCTGTCAGGGCGAATAGTGAGTCGGCTTGGGGAGTTCATCTGCAGAGCACTTGCCCGTGAACGGTAAAGGTACCAGGTTATAATCTCAGTCCGGCATACAGTTTTCACGGGGTAGTTTGCGTCTATCTTCAAATGTCTTCCAATTCAGGTTCTCCAGCGTATTCGTCACGCTCACCAGTGGGTCCAATAAACAAACGACCGTTCGTGTCCTGCTAGTCCTGTCTGGTACGGATCCCGCAAACTTGGGAAATATTCTGTGAGTCGCACGAGTGTTTTGTAAGCAGCCTCCTCTGCATTTTCCTAGTATCCTACCAATTAACCGAAGCCCTCCAGCTGCTTTATAGATAACTGTGCCCATACGATCGTCCCTTTCATGTCCGTTCAGACTGTTATACCATGTAATGGTATGAATTGATTGATTCCAGTTGCGACTACTTGATTTGTAACCGTACTTCGTGGAGTGCGCAATTCTACATTTCTCAACACTTAATGCAAGTTCAAGTTGCCTACTTCGCACTATTTTAAACGCTTATCAAGGTCTGATAGAATAATTGTGCAGGTTTTTGAGACACTGCATCATCATAGGAAACCGTAACAGCCGGAAAAATTCTGCCGTTACTATTAATACTATATGCCAGGTTATTAACACACGTAATGTACAGGAAGGATCAATAAAACATCTGCAAAACAATATGGGTTTTATGTAGTTAATCTTTGACTAACCTTTTCTGTATCTCGTTATCTACTTTTACTAACAATAAATGTGTAAAGCTGTTGTATCTATTTCTCTGTTTGAATACGCTTCTCCAAAACTATTAAACGAATTTTCGTGAGTTTTCCACAGGTAACCTGAGCAAAGGTTGTGACACAATATAAGCGTTAGTACATCACAATCGGATCATGACGGAAAAAGACATCATGATTTAAATTTTTACTAAAACCATTTTGTCTATTTGTCTATCTATTGAATACGCTTATATTCAAAATTACTAGACACATTTTCAGGGGGTTTCGCAGGTAATTTGCCTATAGCTTGGGGCACCTTGTAGGCTTTATTTAATCAAAAACGGATCACGGAAAATAAATACCTTAATTGAAAGTTTTATCAGTACTAATATTATAAATTCGAAAGCAACTCTCTCTGTTACGTTTTCACGACTAACCAGCCGAACCGATTTCAATGAAATTTGGTATGGAGATAACTTGAACCCCGAGGAAAATAATAGGCTAATTTGTGTAGGAAAAATACTTATTGACTTGAAGAATATTACACGAATTAGGGAAAAATATTTACTCTTTGAAAAATGTATTTACTCTTTGACTTTTATATTATATGTATGAAAACTTATACCAAGGCCAGGATGTGAACCCGGGTTTCCTGCTCACTAGGCAGATGCGCTAACCACAATACCACCCTGGCACAGTGGCTTTCCACTACTTCACAGACTACCCTCCTCATCCCAAATTCCCCATTTGACATTTGATCTTTATAAGAATTGTGGAAAGACTTTTATTGGTTGGTGAGTGCTACGTGATACGATTCAAAGTAATGAATACGGTGCTTATATAACCTTCAATGTGTTTAAGCCATACTCCCACACTATTTGTTGCGTAATGTACAGGTGTATAAATGTATAGCTACTTGAGTAGCATGTTACGTAGTTGCCAGCTTCGGTGGAGGCAGAGAGGGCACACATCACAAGCTACACTATGTGATCAAAAGTTTCCGGACACCTGGCTGAAAATGACAAGTTGGCAGCGCCCCCAATCAGTAACGCTGGAATACAGTATAATGTTGTCCCATCCTTTGCCTTAATGACAGCTTCCATTCTCGCAGGTATACATTCAATCAGGTGCTGGAAGGTTTCTTGGGGAATGGTAGCCCATTCTTCACGGAGTGCTGCACTGAGGAGAGATACCGATGTCGGTCGGTGAGGTCTGGCAAGAAGTCGCCATTCAAAAACATCCCAAAGGTGTTATATAGGATTAGGTCAGGACTCTGTGCAGGCCAGTCCACTACAGGGATGTTATTGTCGTGTACCCACTCCGCCACAGGCCGTGCATTATCAACATGTACTCGATGGTGTTGAAAGATGCAATCGCCATCCGCGAATTGCTCTTCAACAGTGGGAAACAAGAAGCTGTTCAAAACATCAATGTAGGCCTGTGTTGTGATAGCGCCACGCAACACAACAAAGAGTGCGAGCCCCCTCCATGAAGAACACGACCACACCATAACACCACCGCCTCCGAATTTCACTGTTGGCACTACACGCGCTGGCAGATGACGTTCACCGGGCATTCGTCATACTCACACCCTACCATCGGATCGCCACATTGTGTACCGTGAGTCGTCACTCTACACAACCTTTTTCCATTGTTCAATCGTCCAATGTTTACGCTTCTTACACAAAGCGAGGCGTTGTTTGGCATTTACCGGTGTGATGTCTGGCTGATGAGCAGTCGCTCGACCATGAAATCCAAGTTTTCTCACCTCCCATCTAACTGTCATAGTACTTGCAGTGGATCCTAATGGAGTTTGGAATGCCTGTGTGATGGTCTGGATAGATGTCTGCCTATTACACATTACCACCCTTGACCGATGACCTCGCTGTCTGGTCTCCTTTCCCAAAACAACCCAAACCACCTTCTTCAACTGTCGGCGGTCTCTGTAAGTCAACAGACGAGGTCGGCCTGTGTTGTACGTGTCCCTCCAAGTTTCCACTTCACTATCACATCGGAAACAGTGGACCTAGGGATGTTTAGGAGTGTGAAAATCTCGCGTGGAGACGTATGACGCAAGTGACACCCAATCACCTGACCACGTTCGAAGTCCGTGAGTTCCGCGGAGCGCCCCATTCTGCTCTGTCACAATGTCTAATGACTACTGAGGTCGTTGATATGGAGTAACTGGCAATATATAGCAGCACAATGCATCTAATATGAAAAACGTACGTTTTTGGGGGTGTCCATATACTTTTGATCACGTAGTGTATACTTAACGGAACAGGCAGACACATGAGGACAGCTGATGCTATTGCACCTACAGTAGCTTACATAATCTATCATACATCATAACAAAGCTACTGATGTGCAAAAGAAGCTGCAAGAAGAATGGTTCAAATGGCTCTAAGGATTATGGGACTTAACATCTGAGGTCATCAGTCCCCTAGACTTAGAACTACTGAAACCTAAGTAACCTAACGACATCACACACATCGATTCGCGAGGCAGGATTCGAACCTGCGACCGTAGCAGCAGCGTGGTTCCAGACTGAAGCGCCTAGAGCCGCTCGGCGACAGCGGCCGGCACGCAGGTAGTTTTAAAAAGAAGAGTTCTAAGAATGTTTAAAAGATTAATAAATTTTCTAAGTTTACTTAGATACAAGATGTAATTGCGGTCATTTGCTTACTTCTGATCTTGTTCAGAATGCTTGGAAAGCACTGAGCTACAGCCTGCTGCACGCCTAGCCCGACAGAGAGAACGCGGCCCGGCCGCGAGGGTTGGCAGCATGCGAGGCCGCAGTGAAATCGCACCCCGAAAGCGGCCGAGAGCCAGGCAGTGTTCGGGAGATTGTCGTCCTCGCAGACGATTTGCTAACGTTACGTAACACACACGTTATGCACAGAAATTAGTGGGTGTTTCAAAATTAGCAGGTGTTTCCGACAATTACTAATTCATTTCGGGATTCCGTGATTAACCTTCCTAGTACCATTGGAGTCATATGACCCCATAAGCAGATAAGAATGATATATCTTCCTTCTTTTCAAAACGGTTATTTTCAAAATATACAATTTCTCCCTCCAAGATAATTGTATCCAACGATGTTTCGTTCATTTTTATGTTCATAACACATTAAAATTTGTTCATGGTTTTGGCACTGAATACCACTGGGGTCATTCTGACCCCAGGGTAAATTTCCTTTGTTTCTTGAACGTAATATTTATCAAATTACGATATTTACTGTTGCATTGAACAATTGTAATGTATGTTTCATTTTAATTCATTAAAATAGTTCCAATCTATACAGCGTTAATTAGTTTGGGTCTCTAAGACCCCAGTGGTACTTGGTGACACAAAAAGATTGTGCTAGTAGGACGGTTAAAGAAAACAAGAACATAAGCATGGCGGAGATCCTTATCATCGGAACATTGCATATCAGCTGAGTAGCGCATGGGCTATCACTATTTCCACGATATGCTCTCAAAGTCAGCGAAGGTGGCGAAGTAGGGCAAGGGCCATGACGAGCGGCGACGCACCGGACATTTGAGTTTCGAATTTCTACCACGAAGGGCGCTACCTGCTGACAGTGTGGTCGGCCTTGCAGTTACGACCATGACACATGCGCAAAACCCATACAGCGCGCTAATAAATATTAATAAACTAGACCGCCGTGTCCGCCCACAGTAGCTGAGTTGTCAGCGCTACAGAATGTCAATCCTAAGGGCCCGGGTTAGATTCCCGGCTGGGTTGGAGATTTTCTCCGCTCAGGGACTGGGTATTGTCTTCATCATCATCATCTCATCCCCATCGACGCGCATGTTACCGAAGTGGCGTCGAATCGAAAGACCTGCACCAGACGAATGGTCTTCCCGACGGGAGGCCCTAGTCACACGACATTCACTAGAGCGCCGTGGGCTGTCAATATTAGCGACACACACACCCATATGCCCACAAAAATGTAGACAATACATCATTTTTTTGTTTCTGACAATATATAACACTAGCGAACCAGGCACTGCTTCGCAATTGCTAAATATGTGGTAGAATTGGATATACGTTCTAATTTTCTTCTCCCCCCTTTCTCTCTGTCCATCTCCCCCCCCCCCTTCTTTGTCCAGCTCCTCCCCATCTCACCTTTCTCTGTTCATCTCCTCCTTCCCTTTCGCAACGACCATTTCCCCCCTACCCGCTCTATCTCCTCACATCTCCCTGACACTGAGCCTTGTTTATTGTTATTGTAAACAAAACATTAATTGGGAATTGAAATCACTTCAATGCGCGAGTAAATTGGTGGGGTTCAGTGGAATACGTGATATGAGAGAGACCTTTTCAGCTGCCTCAATGACAGTATTCCTCGAACGTACAGGATTACAAATTTTGGAACGATTCAGATCCCGTAGTGTTGATCTAATCATAAACCGATAAGCCATACTCTAAATAAAACTTTCCAGTAGAACTTTGCCGGTTACTTCATAGACATAATAATAAACTTACAGTCGGTGGCGATTTTAACTGGGACATGCCACACATCTTCCGAAAGTCAAAAACCGATTTTTGGAAAACGTTTTTCGCTGTAGTGTTTATATGTTACGGTCTGAAGCGGACTTGTAAGCCCAGTTAAATAAGGCGCCTGGAAAACAACTGTTACAGTTTAGATTTAGTCAGCGCACTCGCCATCTCTCTTCAATTGGACGAGGTGTAAACAGCTTCAGTCAAAATTTCTACTTATTCTATACTGTAAAAAAAATCCACTCCGTCCACACTAGAAAATTTTTTTGATAACATGGCGAATCCTGACCGCTCAAGAACGTTTCAAAACTGGTTTCGTTTACATGGGAACGAAAATCGATTGCGGAACTGGAAAACTGACAACCAGATGATTTCCTTAATCTATATTGAATTGTTTATATGACCATCCAGAAGCGGTATTGGAAAAACTGTTTGCGAAATCCGGTTTTAGGAGACCCATGTAAACGGGATGTGGAATAGCCTACTTTCCTATGTTAAAAATATGGTTCGGAGTGCTGTTATTTGAAAATAACATTCAAATAGCATTTATGAAAAATATCATCACAAAATATCTGTTATTTTTATTTAATTAAAGCTTAAAAAGAATTAAATATCAAGATTCGGTCAAAAAATGGTTCAAATGGCTCTGAGCACTATGGGACTTCTGAGGTCACCAGTCCCCCAGAACTTGGAACTACTTAAACCTACCTAACTAACATAAGGACATCACACACATCCATGCCCGAGGCAGGACTCGAACCTGCGACCGTAGCGGTCAAGCGGTTCCAGACTGTAGCGCCTACAACCGCTCGGCCACTCCGGCCGGCAAGATTTGGTCACGTGATCGAAAATGCTTTTTCATTGACTGAAGCTCAGGTGACATCGCAGACTCGGAGTAAGACGAAGCTTACGTGTCTTATAGGAGTGTTAGCCAAAGTTACGAGGTTTTTATGTACTTTATCTTCGAACAGCTTACCTATTTAGCTATGGAAAACGTAGCTACAACTTTTAAATAACAGTAGAAAGTAATTTTGTGAATGCTGATTGCGGAAAACTTGCGAAGCTTTGTACGTTTATGCTCCTCCCATTTGAACAAATATCAACTCTCAATGAAACTTGTCGTTTCACGTAAATTTGAAAAAATTGTTCGGTAGCTGTTTATTAGCACAGTAAACCGTCGAATTTTATAAGATGATGTCCATAGATCACTACTTCGAATCCAACCCGAAAGAATATTTTAACTTACTTGTAAAACGAGTCGACAGTCCTCTGATATGAAAACCAAGCCACAACTGCAAAACTTTAGCACACCGACGAGAAACAGAATATTATTGTGTTTTCCTTGCTGCATACTCGCGCTTATACACTGGTGCCAGAACTAAAGCAACAAACGGAAATTTTGCAAAGTTGCCTTTATTTTGCCACAAAACAATATACACAGGTGATAGTAAATTAGAAACAATCTAAAGAATACAGAACGTAAACAACTGCAGCATGCATAACGGTAGATAAAAGTATTCTTCGTTTTTCGAGATTAACGGATTTGCACATACATTCCAACAAATGGTTAGTAAGCTCAGTACGGGGTGTGACCACCTCTTTCAGCATTACAGGACTTACAACGACGGCGCATGCTGTGAACGACGCGCGACAGAGATCATACTTTTATTGATAAATTCTGAGTAGGATTACCAGAACACTGGACGCTAGCACACAAATTAGACTTTATATGTGCACACATGTCAGAAATAGTCGCAGAAACCATGCTGAATGTTGCAGTGACATGCCGATCGTACGAAGATTTCAGAGAGAAGTTTCTCTCAAGACATTGGTCCAGCGAAGAGTGAATTACGAATTATTACAGAACCCATATTTTGAAAATTCAGGAGAGAAGAGTCACGTGAAATTTTTCGAATTAATGGCAAAGAAAAATCAATGTTTAGATGTCCCATACAGTGATGGAGAGTTGATTAAAGTAGGCGCGATGAAGTTAACATTGAAATACCAGCAATCATTAGTAGGTTGCGGATGCAATGACATCGAAGCATTTAAAAGAATTCTAAGGGAACTAGAGTTTATATTTTCGGAAGATAAAGGAAGAAAAAGACGAAGCGCACGTGAAAACGAATACAAAAAGCAGTGGAATCCACAAGACACAGAACGAAGAAACAATAATTACGAATCACATGATAACTTCGCACCAAGAAACAACAGATTTCAACAAAGAAACGGTTATGCATTTAGAAGAGAATATGGTAATAACTATATTCACCCAGGAACGGTAACAACTATTACAGAGGAATAATGACAACTGGAAAGGCTATTGGAGAACCAATAGATCGACAAATTATCAACAAAGAAACCAGTATCAACAAGCTGAACAAGAAAAGAGAATACAGATAGAAGATGTGGAGGTAAGACCACCAAACCCCAAAAACGTTCGAATTGACAGCTAAGCGCCCAAGCCAAAAAGAATGACGCACCGACCCAGGAAAATTGCAGCACCTTGAACAGAGAAGTAAATACCTTATCACAAGAAGAGATGAAGGAAGAAACAAAACCGCAGGGACCAGATGAAAATGAAGACAGGAAAATAACAATATCGTGTTGGGACGTAATGAACTGGGACAATACTGACGAGGAAGATGAATTACCAGAGGCATGCACAATGAATGTAGGAGGAAAGGACGAAGTAATGAGTATTGCACAGCTATTCGAGATGGAAACCAGGGAAAGCGAATTCAATGAGGATAATGCAAAGTCGACAGAAATTGAAAATAAGTTACTAGTGAGCTCACAACCCAACATATATAATGAAGGAAGTTATGAAGCGATAATTAGAGCATTTAGATGCGATTATGTGGAAGTAGCGACTATGGAGGAGAAGATAGACGAAGATGAGGATAAAGCAGAGAATGTTGAAGCAAGCGTAAATGAAGGAATAAATAGAAAAGAGAAAATAAAAGAGAGAGAAGTAGCAGTTGAAGCTTATCCTATAGAAAGTTCGAATTCACAGGGGAAAGTCCTGAAAAGACTCATGTATGATTCAGTGGAGGATTCGTTGATGCAAGAAGAAGAAGAAGCAGAAGAAGAAGAACAGAACCAACCCTTTCAAATTCGACCAATTGTGAAGGTCATGGTAAAACAGATCCCAGTCAACATTTTAATTGATAGCAGAAGTGAACTGACTGCGATCTCAGAAAATTTATTCATGCAGTGTAATGCCGATGAGGAATTGCCAATTCTGAAAACATGTAAGATTAAAGTAAGAGGTCCTATTAGAAACAATGCTTCGGAAGGTATGAGACTAAAAAGGTTAACTCTTTCGTGCCAAGGTCAAAAGAACGAAGCCAACTTTGTGATTATACCTACACTAACTATAGATTTGATTACAGGTGTAGATTTTTTAAATGAGAGACGAGCAATAATAGGTATGGGGAAAGGTAGCGTAACATTCGGGAATGTCACACTTCTCTTTGAGCAAAAGCTAAAATCAGAAGAAATACCAGTTATAAACAAACAATTAAGAATGATGTGAGATAAAGAGGATGAAGAATTAGAATGGTATCCACAAAAGAGGGAATCGCCTCAACTCATGTTAGAAGTCCATAAAGAAATCGACGAAAAATTACAAGAAGTTCAAGTAAATAATTAGCAAAATATTTCAAGTTTATGTTGCAGATAAGATCGTCAGGAGAAAGAAGAATGTAGAGAGAGGAAGGTGCGAAAAAGAAAGTAGTTTCAATAAAAACAAAAACAAAAGTAACACCATAGTAGCATAGATTAAGATAAAGGGATAAAGCATAGATAGTCTAACAGCATGAAATACTAAAATGCTATACACCATGACACTACACAAAAATAAAAAAACCAATTTGAGGATTCTTGTAGAAGTTGAGACTCAAAATATCTTAGAATTTTAACATGGAAAGGGCGCCGAAATTTGTAAAGCTTTTTAAAAAGGCAGAAAACAATGTAGGTATTAGACATATGTTAGATGATTATAAGTAAAGCTTTTTGTAAGAATCATTGTAAAAAACTCCAGTAAGAACAAGATGCAATGGCCTATAAGTTGCAACGAGAGAAGTATCAAGAAAGAAAAGGACGTACTTAGCAAGACACGATTCCTACCAGACAGAAGCGTCGAGAGAAGGGAAAGGACAGCGAGACCAACAAAGGGCACCTGTATCCGAACTTGGCAGTAAATCTACTGCTAAAGGGAACCCTGCAGGGTCATGATACGGAAGGTCAGAAGGGTCCCGGGAGGCCCTGACTCAGCAGAGCGACTAAAAAACGGCCTGACTAGAAGACTGCTTGGGCAAGCCACCACTGGCAAAAAATATGTGTAAAAGTCATATTACTGCTATTAAACAGCACTCTCATCCACAAAACTGAAGAAAACTTCCACAAAGTAGAAATGACATATCCAAACAATTTATCAAACTGTTACTAAGAGGAGAACTTCAAAGTGACTAGTTATCAATAAATATTCACATATCCTGCCCAGAGAAGAACCAAGAATCAAGTAAGAAGCAGAGAAAAATCAGGAATAACAGAAGTATGTAGGGAGACACGACTTAGAACAAACAGACACCACGCACAATGTTAGAGTAGAGATAACAGTTCACATTACAGCCATCACTGCTTCTGCCAGTGCCGCTATATAGAGCCTCCCCCAGGTAGCCATGTCTGCTTGAGATGGAGGGTGAGTCTCGAATGGCTTTAACAGCTGTTGTGGCTTTCTATGCTATCGTCGTTGCGGCCCTTGGATCTACAATCGAATGTGGGTGTAAGACTGGACAAACAGTTAACGCTCCCCTCCTATCTGCGTGGACACATACGAATTCATCTGAGTCAATACACTGTGATGCCCAGTGCCATTGTATCGCTTTACTGCCATAGATGTGAAGCAACTATCAGTCTTAACTAAATGCTCTAATAATTTTATAATTGATCTCAACATAGAGAGTTTTTTTGTCTGTAATAGAATTTTTATATCACATTGAAATGCTTTCCAGTTCTACGAGTATTCCTCTCATTGTCACACTGTCCTTCTCTTGTGGGAGAAATCGTATTTTTTCCTCGATGCCATGTTTCGGAAAGACGAACTTTGACAGCTAACCCAGCTGCAAACCCAACTGCCCTAGCCACACAATTGCACGTGGCCCTAAGAACTCACGTTCCAATAATGGCAGATGGCTTTACTCGTTTTAAGTTCTATAATACTATTATTATTGTAGTGGACAGTGATATGGCTGTCCCTCCTAAGAGTCACTAGGAGCATTTTCTCTTGTGTTTCGGTAGATTTTTGTCGTTTCGTTTTTCTAGCTTGCAGACGGTGTCTGCTCAAATGAACGCTCCACATAACATCTTTCAGTTTCCCATTATCAACAAAAAGATTTTAAGTGGAATTTTACATAACCATTCAATAGAGGGTTCCCAAATTAGTCTAGTACAATATCTGTTTAATTTGTTTTAAAAAACGAAGGTAATAAAATGCAGCAGCAGAGCAAAGCACAACATACTCGATAGCAGTCACCACATCTTAGAACCCCATACCACTAACCTATGACAGTCAGATAAGTACCGGATGTATTCGGATATGTAAAAAAGACATTATCCAGTCCATTAAGACTATATCTTCCAGTCAGCTCAAAATAAATAGCTGCCATTGCTATGAAGAAATCACAGAAGCCATCAATTTTGTAGTTGTGGAAGAAGTTTATCACCATAATAAGGGATGTGTTCTCTGTTGGACAGGTGCCAAATTATAATGTTCCGATTACAGAAAGAGAAGTTCTGATGACAATAAGCAAACTGCATTTCAAAATCAGGAAGGAAAAAGTTAGGATACACATGCAGTACATCTCGAATACTATAATTTCAATGGCGAAAATACAGAGAAAGGTAGATTAATAGCTCTCCAGAGTTGTAAAAAATAATCCTTCAACTCTAGAGTTCTTAGTATAAAATCTGCAGATCAGCATCACTTCATACAATAGTATCTTCCTCTAAGGTGGTAACATCCAATGCAGAGCTGCATGAACAGTTTGGAAACATTTAGGAGTTAAGTACACTCATAGTTCTTCAAGAGCAGTATGATTTTGGTAGAGGATATAAGCTAGGGTAGTGTAAATCTTCCCCACATGTGCAGCACACATACATGTAATGGTAGTCATTTTAGAAACAAAACCTTTATTTACACTTCTTTTTGAAGCCTCTACGTGAGAAGTGGATGGGATTTGCATGTATTTGCCTGGTACACACAGATCAACATGAGAGCTGTCTGAACATCCATATATGCAGTTCACTTCATAGTTTAGCATCTATGCATTATAAATGGTATTCTATGTGTTTTGTATAGTGTTGCTATTGCTAATTCTCTATGATTTTCTGTAAGTGTGTCTATAAAATCAGTGTATTATTACTAAACTGAGGGTTGCAAAGGATTTAGGCATATGGGTGTAGGCATCATGTTATAACTGTTATGCAACAGAAGTGGATATTCATCATGCAATGCATCCTGATAAAACATCGTCATTTCTAGCTTAGCTACCCTCGAATCCATCATTTTTCTGCAAGTAAGGAAATGTGTGACCACTTTCCATTAGTATTTAGAGTAAATGCTGATATACTGTATTCCGCTTTCATATCCAGACTTTTCTCATATTTTACGAATAAACATTGTGCAAATTAATAAAGATTTTCTACAATAACATTTGTCTTCTTATCGTTTACCATAACAGGGACGAGTTGGTTTTGTTTACAAAACACCTGTGGTATAAATTCCCCACCCAGCCAGAGTATCTACAAAGTGCCTGCAGAACCACTTCGTCTTCCTTCTCCAAATGTCAGTCCAGGAAAAACAAGCAATACTAACAGCCAGATCCGTTCCTTCTATACACTAAAACACATGAACTGTAGTTGAGACGGAATGCATTACAATGTCACATAGAGCATCATAGGAGAGTGGGCTGACTGTAGCTATCTTTATGCTTTATGCTTACATAATCCCGTTCAAGGACCACCTAACAAAAACAACACACATTCTAATTTCTCGAATGTTAATACCAGAGAATACCGATCAACTGTAACTGATAAAGCTTCGTATATCTTCTTGGATTCAAGATGTATGGAACAGATGGAAACAATGTTAGAGGAACTGACTTTACAGCTGTTACAGCTGCAATATTTTGCATGTATTGTGTGTGTGTGTGTGTGTGTATGTGTGTGTGTGTGTGTGTGTGTGTGTGTGTGTGTGTGAAAGAGAGACAGAGAGAGAGAGAGAATCAGACTCCGAGTGATAGTATGCTACATGACAAATCTACTTTGAGTTGACAAAAGTCGGGGGAAAGCGATACGCCTATATACAGAGGGCGGTAGTATCGCATATGCCAGATATAAATTCCACCATTGGTTCAAAAATGATTCAAATGACTCTAAGCACTATGGGTCATCAATCCCCTAGACTTAGAACTACTTAAACCTAACAAACCTAATGACATCGCACACATCCATGCCTGAGGCAGGATTCGAACCTACGACCGTAGCAGCAGCGCGGTTCCGGACTGAAGCGCCTAGAACCGCTCGACCACAGAGGCTGGCTCCACCATTGGTGAAACAGTCATTTGTATTCAGTGATTCACGTGGAAGGGTCGCCGACGTGATTGTGGTCGCATGATGGGAATTAAGAGCACGCAGTATAGTAGATGGATCTAGACACATGGGACATTCCATTTCCGAAAAAGTTAGGATATTGAATATTCCAAGACCCACAGTCTCAAGAGTGTGCGGCATTACCTCTCACTACAGACAAATCAGTGGCCGCCGGCCCCTGCTTAACGACCGAGAGCAGCGGCGTTTGGTTAGAGTTGTCAGTGCTAAGAGATAAGCAACACTGGATGAAATAACAAAAATGGCTCTCAGCACTATGGGACTTAACATCTATGGTCATTAGTCCCCTAGAACTTAGAACTACTTAAACGTAACTAACCTAAGGACATCACACAACACCCAGTCATAACGAGGCACAGAAAATCCCTGACCCCGCCGGGGATCAAACCCGGGAAACCGGGCGTGGGAAGCGAGAACGCTACCGCACGACCACAAGCTGCGGACGATGAAATAACCGAACAAATCAACCTCAGACGTACGATGAGCGTGTCCGGTAGGACAGTGCGGTAAAATTTGATGTTGACAGGCTATGGCAGCAGACAGCCGATGCTAGTGCCTTTGCCAACAGCACGACATCACCTGCAGCGTTTCTCCTGGGCTCATGAGAATATCGGTTGGATCCTAGATGATGCACAAACCGTCGCCTGGTCAGATGGGTCCCGATTTCAGTTGGTAGGAGCTGATGGTAGGGTTCGAGTGTGGCACAGACCCCACAAATCTATGGCCCAAATTGACAGCAAGGTAGTGTGCAAGTTGGTGGTGGCTCCATAATTGTGTAGGCTGTGTTTACATGGAATGGGCTGGGCTCTCTTGTCCAAATGAACCGATCACTCAGTAGAAGTGGCCACGTTCAGCTCCTTGGATACGACTTGCAGCAGTTAATGGATGGAATTTTTTGCGGATGATAATGCACCGCATCACTGGTCCACAGCTGTTCGCAATTGGTTGAAAGAACATTCTGTCAGTCCGAGAGATTTATTTGGCCACCCGGATCACCCGACATGAATCGCATTGAATATTTGTGGGACATAATTGAGAGGTCAGTTCGTCCACAAAATCCTACACTGGCAACACTTCGGCAATTATGGATGGCTGTAGAGGCAGGGTGGCTCAGTATTTCTGCAGTCCATGCCAAGTCGAATTGCTGCACTACACTAGGCAAAAGAAGGCTTCAACCCGATATTAGGAGGTATCTCATCACTTTTGTCCCTTCAGTGTAAAATTATAATGCCCAGATGTGAAACAAGCCCGGGAATATCATAACTGGATTTTCGAACACCTTTCAGGTCGACCCTGAGTGTGCCAGGTAAATGGTCATAGATCCCATCTGGATCTCGCATAGAGACTCTAAACTACAATTTAGGTATGTCTTCAGAAAAAAATACGATGCAAAATAACTACCAATGTGACATGTTCACTGCACATCTGGAAGAGATTATACATTACCCTTGCTGAAATCTGATATCAGAGTCATTTTTCTCTTGAACAGCAAATGGAAAACTGAAACTTGCATGCATTAAGCCTCTAAATGCTTCTGTACTCTGCAAGTAGATCTGCATTGTGTGTTAACACCGTGGGAAGATACTTTTGTAATGTGGGTCAGATACTTCGTTGCTGTAGTGGTAAACTCCTTCCACAACTGCAAATATTGACAGGTTCCCATAATGACAGCATTTTATTTTGAGACGACTGGAAGGTATGGTCTTAATGGACAGGAGACTACGTCAAAACACATCTGCTGCCTATTTGATTGGGATAGTTTTGTGGTATCGGGTGTTGATACCTAAGCTTGCGTGATGACCTGTCTTGAGGGTGCTGCTTATTGGTCCACTGGAGTACTAGCTATTCTTCTTGCTTTAATGTCCCTGTTAACAAGTTTCGATTGAACGAATGCCCCTCTAGATTAATTTGTGACCGCTGTATCGAATAAGTCATTAAATTCTGCTATAAAATCATTTTGTTCGTGGTATGAATGATATTGACACTTGCCATTGACGCTGGCCATCGTATGAAAGAAGTGAAGAGCAGTATTTGGTTCGAGTGACTCCCACTACAAATTGAATAAACTGCAAATATCTACCTAAATGCGAGTGAAAATGCACCTGATGACTCTTAGGAAGGACAGCCCATCTCTCTCATTGCTACACAAACGATAGCGTTATGGGACTTCAACGCCATGTGCCCTAGTTAGAAAATCGCTAACTATAATCAAGTGCAACTGTTTGACTAGGGCAACTGGGTTGGTTGTCGAAGTTCGTCTCTGCGAAACATGATGTTAAGACAAAAATACCACTTCTCCTACATGAGAAGGACGATGTGACACCAAAAGGAGTACTGGGAAGCACTGGAAAGCATTTCGAAAAGATATAAAATTATACTGTGGGAAAATCGGAACCGAACAGAATCGAAACATTTGAAATGTGGTGCTACAGAAGAAAGCTGAAAATTAGGTGAAATCATAAGGAATGAGAAGGCTCTCCAACGGATAGACGATCAGAGGAATACATGGAAAACATTGACTAGAAGAAGGGAGAGGAAGATAGTGTACATATATTAAGGCATCCGGAATAATTTCCAAGGTACTAGAGGGATTAAAAACTGTAGAAGAAGACAGAGATTCCAATACATACAGCAAACAATTGAAGTCGATAGTCCCAATTGGTACTCAGAGAAGAAAAAGTTGGCATAGGAGTGCAATTCGTGTTGAGTCCCATCAAATAAGTCAGACAAATTATGATTCATAGAAAAATAAATAAAAATCCTATGACAGCCAAATTCCCTCTTTGTGTGAGACCACTTATAAAATTACTAGAGCATTATGACTGATGGCAACAGCCTACCTATGGCAATCAAGCAATAAAATGGCTCTGAACTTAGCATTGCGGAGAGTTGAACAAACGCTTAACGGTTCTCGCAGCTATGATGGGAGCATTCCTTGTTTGAGCAACCGTCTGCCCACGTGCAGTCGAAGGTACGAGAGGCGTCTCAACGGTAGCAGTGTGAGCCACTAGATCTGTTCAGTGCTCAGTCTCTGATTCGGGTAGATATGGCAGCCTGGGTGAGGCATTGTATAATGTCACTGGCGGATGTGGCGGCGGCTGCAGCAAGAATTGTTATCTATATCTATATTATAGAGTGGACTATGATACTTAAAAATGTATTTTTTAGTTCATAGAAGACACCTTCCTGCATTTTGTATTGCTTGAAATAAAGACGTTGATCCTGTCTGACTCCAGTCGTGCAGGTAACAGCACAAGTATGAGAAATTGTTTAAACTTTATATTAGTGTAATTTAGTGTAATTTAGCAATGTCGTTGTGGTTGTGGTCTTCAGTCCTGAGACTGGTTTGATGCAGCTCTCCATGCTACTCTATCTTGTGCAAGCTTCTTCATCTCCCAGTACCTACTGCAACCTACGTCCTTCTGAATCTGCATAGTGTAGTCATCTCTTGGTCTCCCTCTACGATTTTTATCCCCCACGCTGCCCTCCAGTACTAAATTGGTGATCCCTTGATGCCTCAGAACATGTCCTACCAACCGATCCCTTCTTCTGGTCAAGTTGTACCACAAACTTCTCCCCAATCCTATTCAATACTCCCTCATTAGTTATGTGATCTACCTATCTAATCTTCAGCATTCTTCTGTAGCACCACATTTCGAAAGCTTCTATACTCTTCGTGTCCAAACTATTTATCGTCCATGTTTCACTTCCATAGATGACTAGACTCCATACAAATAGTTTCAGAAATGACTTCCTGATACTTAAATCTATACTTGATGTTAAAAAATTTCTCTTCTTCAGAAACGCTTTCCTTGGCATTGCCAGTCTACATTTTATATCGTCTCTACTTCGACCATCATCAGTTATTTTGCTCCCCAAATAGCAAAAGTCCTTTACTATTTTAAGTGTCTCATTTGCTAATCTAATTCCCTCAGCATCACCCGACTTAATTCGACTACATTCCATTTGATTTTGTTGATGTTCATCTTATATCCTTCCTTCAAGACACTATCAATTCCGTTCAACTGCTCTTCCAAGTCCTTTGCTGTATCTGACAGAATTACGATGTCATCGGCGAACCTCAACATTTTTATTTCTTCTCCATGGATTTTAATACCGACTCCGAATTTTTCTTTTGTTTCCTTCACTGCTTGCTCAATATACAGATTGAATAACAATATGGAGAGACTACAACCCTGTCTCACTCACTTCCCAACCACTGCTTCCCTTTCATGTCCCTCGACTCTTTATAACTGCCATCTAGTTTCTGTACAACTTGTAAATAGCCTTTCGCTCCCTGTATTTTACCCCTGCTACCTTCAGAATTTGATAGAGAGTATTCCAATCAACATTGTCAAATGCTTTCTCTAAGTCTACAAATGCTAGAAACGTAGGTTTGCCCTTTCTTAGTCTATCTTCTAAGGTAAGTCGCAGGGACAGTGACCCAACATTTCTACGGAATCCATTCTGACCTTCCCCGAGGTCGGCTTCTACTAGTTTTTCCATTCGTCTGTAAAGAATTCGCGTTAGTATTTTGCAGCTGTGACTCATTAAACTGATAGTTTGGTAATTTTCACGTCTGTCTACACCTGCTTTCTTTGGGATTGAAATTATTACATTCTTCTTGAAGTCTGAGGGTATTTCGCCTGTCTCATACATCTTGCTCACCAGATGGTAAAGTTTTGTCAGGACTGGCTCTCCCAAGGCCGTCAGTAGTTCCAATGGAATGTTGTCTACTCCGGGGGCCTTGTTTCGACTCAGGTCTTTCAGTGCTCTGTCAAACTCTTCACGCAGTATTGTATCTCCCATTTCATCTTCATCTACATCCTCTTCCATTTCTATAATATTTTCCTCAAGTACATCGCCCTTGTATAGACCCTCTATGTACTCCCTCCACCTTTCTGCTTTCCCTTCTTTGCTTAGAACTGGGTTTCCATCTGAGCTCTTGATGTTCATACAAGTGGTTCTCTTATCTCCAAAGGTCTCTTTAATTTTCCTGTAGGCAGTATCTATCTTGCCTCTGGTGAGATAAGCCTCTACATCTTTACATTTGTCCTCTAAATAGCCATCCCTTCTTAGCCATTTTGCACTTCGTGTCTATCTCATTTCTTAGACGCCTATATTCCTTTTTGCCTGCTTCATTTATCGCATTTTTATATTTCCTCCTTTCATCAATTAAATTCAATATTTCTTCTGTTACCCAAGGATTTCTACTAGCTCTCGTCTTTTTACCTACTTGATCCTCTGCTGCCTTCACTACTTCATCCCTCAAAGCTACCCATTCTTCTTCCATCGTATTTCTTTCCCCCATTCCAGTCAATTGCTCCCTTATGCTCTCCCTGAAACTCTGTACAACCTCTGGTTCTTTTAGTTTATCCAGGTCCCATCTCCTTAAATTCCCACCTTTTTACAGTTTCTTTAGTTTTAATCTACAGGTCATAACCAATAGATTGTGGTCAGAGTCCACATCTGCCCCTGGATATGTCTTACAATCTAAAACTTGGTTCCATAATCTATCTGAAACCTGTCAGTATCTCCAGGGGTCTTCCATGTATACAGCCTTCTTTTATGATTCTTGAACCAAGTGTTAGCTATGATTAAGTTGTGCTCTGTGCAAAATTCTACCAGGCGGCTTCCTCTTTCATTTCTTTGCCCCAGTCGATATTCACCTACTACGTTCCTTCTCTCTCTTTTCCTACTACCGAATTCCAGTCACCCATGACTATTAAATTTTCGTCACCCTTCACTATCTGAATAATTTATTTTATTTGATCATACATTTCTTCAATTTCTTCGTCATCTGCATAGCTAGTTGGCATATAAACTTGTACTACTGTAGTAGGTGAGGGCTTCGTATCTATCTTGGCCACAATAATGCGTTCACTATGCTGTTTGTAGTAGCTTACCCGCATTCCTATTTTCCTATTCATTATTAAACCTACTCCTGCATTACCCCTATTTGATTTTGTGTTTATAACCCTGTAGTCACCTGACCAAAAGTCTTGTTCCTCCTGCCACCGAGCTTCACTAATTCCCACTACATCTAACTTTAACCTATCCATTTCCCTTTTTAAATTTTCTAACCTACCTGCCCGATTAAGGGATCTGACATTCCACGCTCCGATTCGTAGAACGCCAGTTTTCTTTCTCCTGATAACGACATCCTCTTGAGTAGTCCCCGTCCGGAGATCCGAATGGGGGACTATTTTACCTCCGGAATATTTTATCCAAGAGGACGCCATCATCATTTAATCATACAGTAAAGCTGCATGCCCTCGGAAAAAATTACGGCCGTAGT
The DNA here is from genome assembly GCF_023897955.1 of Schistocerca gregaria. Classification (NCBI taxonomy): domain Eukaryota; kingdom Metazoa; phylum Arthropoda; class Insecta; order Orthoptera; family Acrididae; genus Schistocerca; species Schistocerca gregaria. The sequence continues at coordinate 553,008,868 of NC_064922.1, read as the reverse complement.
TTCCCCTTGCTTTCAGCCGTTCGCAGTACCAGCACAGCAAGGCCGTTTTGGTTATTGTTACAAGGCCAGATCAGTCAATCATCCAGACTGTTGCCCCTGCAACTACTGAAAAGGCTGCTGCCCCTCTTCAGGAACCACGCGTTTGTCTGGCCTCTCAACAGATACCCCTCCGTTGTGGTTGCACCTACGGTACGGCTATCTATATCGCTGAAGCACGCAAGCCTCCCCACCAACGGAAAGGTCCATGGTTAATGGGGGGGAGGAATTTAGCAATGTCATGCGTTTATGTGTGTGTGTGTGTGGGGGGGGGGGGGGGGGGGTGAATGGGTTTTGGGTTTGTGTTTGAACTCAAATGTAGTAGAAACCTTCCTAAACGATTTAACAACATTGAAATTTTTTAAGTGTAGTGTATGAATATTAAGATAATGTTAATTATAGAGGCAGCTGTTATGATGTTGGGCCATAAAATGCATTAACTAAGATGAGTCAGTTCTAAATTAAAATCCAGATATACATGGGAAATCAGGCAACAATTCAGGCTGTACCACCCCTCCCAGCCAACAGGACTATGCACAGTTGAATATCCCGCCATTTGGAATTCACCCAGTTGAGCTAGAATGGAGGGGAGATGGTAGGGGAAGGGTGGGGCTGTGGAAATGGTGACATTGAAATGACACGTGCTGTATACTTAAGTAAATCTATCAACAATGAAAACTCTGGCATTTTACACCCAGGTGGCTGTTTTCCCTTCCTTGACGTGTTGCTTACTAGAAAATATGATGTGACGTTGTAATATGGCGTTTTTAGGGAGCCATCGGATTCATATTTCCAGGTTGATGTTGCCATTATCCGTCTCAGCATAAAAGAGTACTTGTACTGTGGTTCTAAGGGCCCATATCATCTCACCCTGAAAATGTTTGAGCTGAGTTAGCCCCGCTTCACGTCACCGTCCACCAGAATCAGTACAGAGAGAGGTAGCTATTGGCCAACGGCAAAAGAGGTGAATAATGAGGTGCTACAAATTTTTGCCACATATTTGCTACAAGAATAGTGGTGTTATGCGGAAACATGTTATGAAGTGTATTTGTCGACCCTCTTCTGAGATGAGACCTGCTTTAGGGTATGTTAAGGATGATCTTGGTTAGCAAAGTACTTTTGTTGACCATATCTATTTCGTTGTGCATGTCATACACCGACCAGAACGCCATAACTGTGGCGCACCAGTGTACTGAGCAGCGGTCAGCAAGTAAATCATAGTGAGATATGTATGGATCTGTCTGTAAAATTTTATAAAGATCCAGAGAAAAAAGAAAAAACACAGATGTAGGTAAATTTTAGCTTTTTAAAAAGGTGTTAATTTACTTATAATAGCCCGCATTTTAGATAGCTTTTTGATTTTCATTTTCTTCTCTGAAAAGTAAGATAAACGTGTTTACGAATAAATGGTAGAAATAACACTTGTGGTCTTCAGCGAACTGTCTATAGTTGTCCGCCTACTTAGCTAGGCGGTACCGTGCTTGCCTCAAACACAAGCGGGCCCGTTTTCAATTCCCGGCCGGGTTGAAGATTTTCTCAGCTAGTGGACTGTGTATTGTGTTGTCCTTACTGTCATTTCATCGTCATCTCCATCACGCAAGTCGCCCAATGTGGCGTCGACTGAAATAAAACTTGCATTCGGCGGCCAAACTTCCCTGGATGGGGTGGTTCAAATGGCTCTGAGCAAAATGGGAATAACGTCTGAGGTCATCAGTACCCTAAACCTAACAAACCTAAGGACATCACACATCCATCCCCGAGGCAGGATTCGAACCTGGGACCGTAGCGGTCGCGGGGCTCCAGACTGTAGCGCCTACAACCACTCGGGCACACCGGCCGGCCCGGATGGTGCCTCCTGCCCAACAATGCCATACGATCATTTCATTTCATTTTGCTTAGTATGGTTCCTGCAGGGAACTACTTACGTGAAGAGTATCTCCAGGGTAAGCATCCACAAACTTTGAGTGACATTAACTTTTTAAAAATTTCATTTTTGTGAAGAATGATTCACTTATGTATGTGGAAGCATAACAGCTGTGCAACAACCAGTTTCTTTTTCATACTTTTCGAAACATATCTTCCCCAAAATTTTTCATTGGATGCTCTTTTGCACATTTTCAAGCAAAAATATTCTTGCAAGTCAGTCATCCCCATTTGAAGTGAATAATTCGGAAGATCGAACAAGTTTGGAGCCATATCACTCCATTCTGCAGCTAAACAAACTTCATACTGCGATTTTAAGAATTGCAACAGCTTCACTGTTTCTGCAAAGTCTAGGGATCTTTCTGCAAATTCCTTGCCGAGATCTAAATTAAGCTTTACTCTAATTAAGCTTTACTCTAATTTATTCCGGAATTCTTCTTCTCATATACGAGTATGAATGAATAAATTCTTGATTTTCAATACTTTTTTCGAAGACACACTCGTACATCTTGCGACGGAAAACAGACACACTTTGCATCGGATCAAATGTTAAGCTCCCGTTCTTTGTAACTCGGTGCTGTGCGCATTTTATATTTCGGACTGTTTTTCAGGATAGTTACAGCTAGCATATAACACTTGTTTCCTAGGAACTCCGGGTATTCCCATCCCTTCCTGTGTATGCAAGTTTTCTAACGAGGCTGCTTGTTCTTGTATTTGCCAGAACCGTTCTATTACTTGGTCGTCACTGACCCACCGAACATTCTTATGTTGCAGGAGGACAGGATACGCCAAATAATATTCATATGGAGACTAGCTGAAATGCCTGTGCAGAAGAGCAAAACGCCGCAGAAAACTGATCGATTTGACCAAGATGTCCATCACACCTTTCATCGTAGCGCTTAGTTCGCCACAAAGCATGTCTGGTGAATTATGTACCGCGTAACCCAGCATCCTTAATTCTCTTTGTCAAGCCATTGTCTTTGTTCATTATCTCAGAGGCCCCGTCCGTTGAAAGACAAGCCATTCTGTCTTTAGTAATGTTTCATCCTGTCACGATGTCATGGAAAGCAGTGAACAAATCTTCTCCACGAATCTTGCCTTTAAACCGCAATAATGATAAACTGACGTTAGTTTGTGGCGCAGGGATTGGGCGGAGAATTTTTTGGTTTGGTTTTTGTATGAGATTGAGTTATGTTTAAATAACTTTTATTCACAAACAAGTATTATAACATGGAAGCTCAAACAACATCAATAGAGATATCTTCAACAATGAAAAATCAGAAAGAATCAGTATTCCGTCCAGGAATTATTCTTACTTGAAATGGGTACAGTAAAATAATAACAAAAAATCATTCCAGCCCGGCCATATGTTTTCACTCTGTCAGGTGACAGAACAAGGCGGCACCAATCAATATTGCAATATCAGCCCGAAATAGCTGTACAAATGGGCACCCAGAGTACCACTGTAGAAGTTAGACAAGCAACTGCTATAGTAAGAGATACACTCTACCAGAACCATCCTCCAACTGGTACCCAACCAACATTAATGAACAGCATAAGCACACGGAACTACCTATTATATAGAAAAAGAAGGATAGCACAGAAAAAACCGTTTGCGAATACACTGATAGAACCACAGTACCTGCTTGCGCACAATAATCACAGCGCAATAAAACCACTCCCTCACGCATCACAGCCCCGCAGTGCAATACAAAATTTCATTTCATACCACTTATAATAGCTTCGTCAGGTTTGAGAACACAACAGCCACCAGATGACTTCACCACCTTCAACAGTGACCGTACGATGATTTACTCCAACGAAACCTGGCAGCTGACAACACAGAGACGTGGCCCGCAAGAGCAGAACACTTCGTGCTCTGAACAGTGCTGCACTAACCTCTCCACCGTTCCTCGTCTCTGGCTGTGGGCTGCCATCTTATTCCAGACGCCGGGGAAAGACACCGTCCGATCCACAATTAGACGACGTCCACCTAGAGTGTGGTCACGCCTCGCGTGGACTGATGTGGCTCTGCAAACGCACTGCCCGGCTCCACGACGCTCAACCTTCGAACCTGTCTTGCTCGGTTGGTAGTTGTCAATAACGTCTCGCTCGCTCCGAGGTTGGCCCGAGGTACGTTAGTACGGATGCCCACCCATAGCTAGTGCCCTGTCGCGGCAAAGATCTCGGCACCGACGGGGAGAAGTACAAATGTGCCACTACAATAGTTCAATGGCGTCAACGATATTCAACTTCGCTCAAAAACTGCCCAGGGCACTTCCAACATACATTCTTTTACCCACCTCGGAGTCTGAAAACGCCCGCTGGTTCTTATTAAGCTAATAGCACACACGCAACGCTGCTTCCTTAGGTTTCTCTTGCTCGTTCATACACCAGGTTAGTATGACTCTGTTCCTTTTTTTCCGTAAAAAGTGACCATGTGCGAGCTGGACTTGCGCACTGAGAGTTCTGTTACAAATTTAATAGACAATATAGATAGTTCATTCACTACGGGAATCGAGGATCTCGACCATTTGTGCCTCTTATCGACACTGATACTGGAGAGATATCGGTCCCAGGGATTGCAAGATTTTCGAGAATGTTTTAATTTCAGTAATATAAATATGACATAAAGTCATGCAGGAGGTATATGACCATCGTTATAACAGTTAGTACTTTTCCATTTTGGCTCGCTGCACCGCAGTGTTAAAATTCAAACATCAGGCAAGGAATGACAGACTGCGAATGTTTGTGTCACCTACAACTTGAAACGCCGTATCTACTTGTCGTAATCGCTCTTGGATATCTGATGGTGGATAAATTCCGAAACGCGTCATATATACAAAAAAGTCATTCTTCGCCTGATGTTTGACCTTTGACACTGCTATCCAGTCAGCCTGAATGCAGGTATACTCACTGTTTTAATCTCAGCTATGACGTCGGATGGAAGTGCCGTGTGGCTAGAGCCTCCCGTCGGGTAGACCGTTCGCCTGGTGCAAGTCTTTCGAGATGACGCCACTTTGGTGACTTGCGTGTCGATGGGGGTGAAATGATGATGATATGGACAACACAACACCCAGTCTTTGAGCGCAGAAAATCTCCGACCCAGCCGGGAATCGAACCCGGGCCGGTAGGTATGACGTTCCGTCGCGCTCACCACTCAGCTACCGGGGGCCGACTTTGACGTCGGATAACAAATGACGAAAGAAATATATTTATGTTTGTTTCATGTGATGTAACTAGAGATTAACAATTTTCGGATTTTTTTCCTTTCCTTGTACTGTGAGACGTTACTTGTTGCAGGAATTCGTCATCGTAAATCAACGGGAAGTATCCTAAGGTTTTCATGAGTGGTTTTTCGAGTATCAAAATATGTGACGTAAGGGACCGTACCTTTTCAGTGCATTGACTTAGAAATTTATTATACCCCAAAGTAACCCTACACCTTAGTATATGACATACATTTCAACTTGATACCTTTACCCTTGCCTAAGAAAAAGAGGCCTTAACAGGAGACCGAGCGTGGTGGTGCAGTGGTTAGCACACTGGACTCACATTCAGAAGGACGACGATTCAAACCCGCGTCCGGCCATCCAGATTTAGGTTCTCCGTGATTTCCCTAACACATTTCAGGCAAATGCTGGGATGGTTCCGTTGAAAGCGCGGGGCCAATTCCGTCCTCGACCAATCCTAATCCGAGCTTGTGCTCCGTCTCTACTGACTTGTTAACGAGACATTAAACTCTAACTACCCCCTTCTCCTTTCTACACTACTGGCCATCAAAATTGCTACACCACGAAGATGACGTGCTACAGACGCGAAATTCAACCGACAGGAAGAAGATGCTGTGATATGCAAATGATTAGCTTTTCAGAGCATTCACACAAGGTTGGCGCCGGTGGTGACACCTACAACGTGGCTGACATGAGGAACGTTTCCAACCGATTTCTCATACACAAACAGCAGTTGAGCGGCGTTGCCTGGTGAAACGTTGTAGTGATGCCTCGTGTAAGGAGGAGAAATGCGTATCATCACGTTTCCGACTTTGATAAAGGTCGGATTCTAGCCTATCGCGATTGCGGTTCATCGTATCGCGACATTGCTGCCCGCGTTGGTCGAGATGCAATGACTGTAAGCAGAATATGGAATCGGCGAGTTCAGGAGGGTGATACGGAACGCCGTGCTGGATCCCAACGGCCTTGTATCACTAGCAGTCGAGGTGATAGGCACCTGGCATCTTATCGGCATGGCTGTAACGGTTCGTGCAGCCACGTCTCGATCCCTGAGTCAAAAGATGGGGACGTTTGCAAGACAACGACCATCTGCATGAACAGTTAGACGACGTTTGCAGCAGCACGGACTATCAGGTCGAAGACCGTGGCTGCGGTTACCCTTGACGCTGTATCACAGTCAGGAGCGCCTGCGATGGTGTACTCAACGACGAACGACGAACCTGGGTGCACGTATGGCAAAACGTCATTTTTTCGGATGAATCAAGTTTCTGTTTGCAGCATCATGATGATCGCATCCGTGTTTAGCCACATGGCGGTGAACGCACATCGGAAGCGTGTAATCGTCATTGCCATACTGGCGTATCACCCGGCGTGATGGTATGGGGTGCCATTAGTTACACGTCTCGGTCACCTCTTGTTCGCATTGACGGCACTTTGATCAGTGGACGTTACATTTCAGATGTGTTACAACACATGGCTCTACCCTTCATTCGATCCCTGCGAAACCCTACATTTCAGCAGGATAATGCACGACCGCATGTTTCAGGTCCTGTACGGGCCTTTCTGGATACAGAAAATGTTCGACTGCTGTCCTGGCCAGCACATTCTCCAAATCTCTCACGAACTGAAAACGTCTGGTCAATGGTGGCCGAGCAACTGGCTCGTCAGAATACGCCAGTCACTACTCTTGATGAACTGTGGTATCGTGCTGAAGCTGCATGGGCAGCTGTACCTGTACACGCCATCCAACCTCTGTTTGACTCAATGCCCAGGCGTATCAAGGCTGGAGCTACGACTGCCAAAAATATGCTACAGCACTGTGGGATATAATGATAGTGAAAAATTCGGCAAATGAGAGAAAGATGTCCATGAAGCAACGTCACTGTCTTCAATGCCAGGTGGCTATCGAACTTGCTCAGATAATCATTCTGCTTGGAGTGGAAACTACCCGGTATTTTCAGATGAAATGCAGAAAGTTAATGTGATCAAAGTAATTTAATACTACAAAGGAAGAAGGAATATACGACTAAGATCTTGGTGACCACATGTTCTCTGAGAGAAGCTGTAGTAAAAGACATTGCTGACATGTAGACACAAACAACAGATGTAGCTGCTGACACGTGCACTGTAAAATTTCGCAGTCCGATGAACTGAACAAAAGAGTTCTAGTTAAGGGGCTCGTTGTCATCTTCAGCCTTTTCTGAAACCTACACAAGATGGACAGGTGCGATTTACTAGCATCGTATGCAATTCACTCTGAACAGATAGTCCCGTTTACAGATTAACTGACAGCTAAGGAACACCACTGATCTTCGAGAACCTGATCAGTTTGAGTGGAGGGCTTAAAGATCTTACTATCACAAAGAAACAGGACTGTTCCTAAGATGCAGCCTTCTTGTAGTTCAAGAATACAGAAGAAAACAAGGCATTCACAGCGGTTTTCTTAAGAAAATGTCAGCCGCTGGAAAATATCAATGAACAGCTGAGAGTGCCACAATGGAACAAGGTATGAGAACTGTTGCGGCGTATAGTCAAGCACCGGCACGCCAGTCAGGAACGAGAGAGGAGAGGGGTCTGTGCGAAGACTTCAGCCAATTGCACCCTGACCCTCCAGGACGATAACGCAACAGCAGCGGCCTCTATGCAAACAGGACATAAGCCCTGTGCCCGACTGGTCACGGTCCAGCAGCCAGCAGCTTCAAGAAGCGACAAAGCTCATTACTTTACGTGTACACACAGACTTGTTGCACTGAATTGTTGCACTGAAGAGAATTTTTAATTCGTCTGTCACCCTTTGGATACAACACATCTGTGCAACACAAAGTTAAGTATTGTATTTATTCATTTTGTAATAAAACTCATTAACACGATTTTTTTGAATGTTGTCTAGCGATCCGAGAAAGCAGGTTTCGTCGACACCCCATATTCGACGACTAGGCAGGATTTGACCAGAACAACTCCTGAATTTCCGTGACTCAAACTAACCACAGTCAAGGGACTTTGGAGGCAAGACTGACCAAGACTGACAGGAGGGAGCTGCCGAGTGTCGCTCTGTCATTGAGTCACACAGAACGTTGACTTCACCAATGTCAAGATGAACGACGGGAAATTCACCACTCTGATAAAGAATAGTGGATGGGAGAACGAAACTGCTAAACAGAGGCAGTCTGAGATAGTTCTGGGTTTCCTTCGAAATTCACTCTCTGGGACTCTGATTCGGACAGCGTTGTGATAAGATTCAAGCTTCCATTCTGACTTCATGCTAATATTAGTCATTCAGAGTTAACTCGGAACTTTTTGGTGATAATTCTGAGTTCGTGCTGAATCGTCGTTCGGATTCACTTGGTGCTGATTCTGGGAGTTCCACTGGAGATTTTGATGCGAGGTCACGCTAAGCGATATGCTCGCTGTTTTGCTCAGAGCATTCTGATTTCTCAGCCTGTGTTCTTATCAGTCTATTTCCGAAGCAGTATTCAGACTTTTAGTCTGATCCATGCATTCATCCTGATTACTGTTGTCTCTTTGTGACATTTTCTCATTCTATCCCATGTCAGATGATCTTCCTTGACGTCTGATATTTCAAACTTAAAACATCCGACTGTTTTCCTGACATCTGACCTCAACTCCCAAATATCACATGGACCCCACCTCGGCTATCTACTTAATACAGACAATAGACGCTGCATGTGCATTGGAAACTGATGAGTGGCCGCTGTGGCTAGTGTAATTCAGCTGCGTTGACATCTCGGTAGTGGTATAGTCTGGAGAACGATTATGCAAGAGGTGAGGCACGAGAGACGATTTCAGCTGCTCCGATATTCGCACTAAAAACCAGACGTGGGGTGATGACAGCTGCCAGCGGTCAACCACCGTCCACACCTAACACCCCACTGACTCACCTGGAAATCGACATCATGTCAGCTGCCCATAACTTCACATGGTGAGATAAGTAGTTAACACCCCCCTCCCCCCCCCAAGCGCCTTCTACGTGCCCAATTACTGATTCTAACCTTTTTCCAATCAAATCAGCCCTCAGAAATTTATAACGAATATTTGTACTTCATGGAAATAAATATAAATTTTTCCTTGCTTTACAAATCTGTATTTATTTACGTTTTGAGCCCCTGCATGGGGACATGTCATTTCCATTTTTACTGGGCCCCAGATCAGGACCATACCATTTACACCCCATATGATCTCAACTTCAGTTCATTTTATTACATTTTGGCGCCCAGCGTGGGAACCTATCATCCCAGTTTCACATTTTACCACTGAGGCGTGTTATCAGCTGAACGAATCTGGCAGCTTACACGTCGGAGGACAAAACAATGGGATAGGTTAAAATTAGACATTTTAAATATTTATTTGGCATTACAATAGTGAGGCCATAGTCACAGTACATAACATTTTTCTTTAAAAACGGGGTTGCGTTACCGGTTTCAGCGAACTACGTCGTCATTTTTAAATGTATGACAACGGTTGGAGAATATATAATGGGAATTATGGCCATACATCTGACAAAAATTATGAGAGATAATGAGATCAGGCAACTGAGGCAATGGTGGCACACTCAAGTCACTACAAGTGCTTGCCCAATAGTTCATTTCATGTCCTAATATAGAATAGATAAATCCAATCCAGGGTAAAAATTGACAAGGATTCATGCAATGTGTCCAGCTGTGACATAACGACTTTACGGCTGACATAAATTCACAAATTTGAATTTTTTTTCTTTATTGTATTTCCAATTCCCCATCTGGGGCAAGCTGAACACGCGATCTAGTGT